>NC_091980.1:51125951-51487201 GCF_044704955.1 Pristiophorus japonicus | reverse complement strand
GTTTGGAGTACGTTTTCACTGTGGAAACTTTGAAATCAAGCGTCAGTGGCCGGACACGCCCCCTTTTGAAAAAAAAATTATGTTCCAATGTGAAACTGTTCTCCCTGACTCGAACTGCAGAAAACTAAATGTGGAGAATTCCGATTTCTAAGATATTCCGTTCTACACCAGTTGCTCCTAAAAATCAGGAGCAAATCATGTGGAAACTTGAGGCCATAATGTGGTGACAAAAAGAACTCAACAGGCAAGAATCACACTTTCAGCAAAAGTTATAAGTACAGCCAGCTAAATTGAACCTTGACACATTAAACCTTAAACCATCCTGGGAATGAACAACTTCAACATTTCATTATTTCTAGCTACAATACAAATCCCCACAAGCCATTTATAAGTAACAAGAAAGCAAAAAGTTTAATCATATGAGATTAAACCAAATCCTACCTGGCAAGGATTGTTTTATTATTTGAGTTACTTCATTTGGGCAGGTTGGGAGCATGCGGGCATCCCCCAAAATCTTATGTGCAAGTTATGTGTTATGTTCAGAATAAATCCACAGGACTATATCGCAAGCTCAAACTGTCGTGACCTTGGTCTCTTTATTCAGACTCCATGGTGAGGAAGCAGCATGGTGAATCACCTTTTATACCTGCTTGCCCCAGGGTACACACATGACCCTTAGATCTCTCACTGGTGTGCCCCCAAGTGGCAAGTCTTACATTTTGATAAGGTTTACATACATACATAACATCACTCCACCCCCCCAAAAATCTTATGTGCAAGTTATTTGCAAGTTGAGGCGATCGGGCGCCCCCCATCCCCAGGTTAATCGCCTGGGTTGAAGTCCTGACATGGTGGGTTCATCCTCATGGTTGATGGCGAGCTTGATCGTGTTAGTGGGTCGCTGGTTATCTGTAGTTCGCAGTTTGGTCTTGTCCAAATGCTTTACTTGTTAGCCCGGTACATGGTTTCACAATCAAACGCTCCGTTTTCATCACATACACTCCATTCCTCCCCTTGGCTAAAACGGTGCTAGCGGCCCAACTGGGGCCCTGAACATGGTCTACATCACTTATCCTGATGTCACGTGGAGGGGCCGTGAAATTATGGTGCATTCTCTGCTGATGACATACGGAAGGCTCGGTTCTGAGTGATTCTGTCGGGTGACTGCGTAGCACCCAGGATAGCCGAGTCTGTAGGGAGTCTACCATGACACTCGTGGTGCTAGGTTTAGTGATTTGTGCTGCCTGCTCTGGGCTATTGTCGCTGACCCTGAGGTCTAGCAAGCCCAGGATGGCCGCAATGGCATTGAGACTTTTGGTAGTGGCGGGAGGCCTAGTGGTCCCCGTGGACCTTGGGCCGTAGTATAGGGGCTCTGGAGCACCGACTGTGTGTAGCCGCCCTGCCTTACTTTGCAACGTTGGGATGGATCTTTCATCCCTTTGATGGATAGGTTGCCACATCCCATCTAGCAGTTCACCTTTGGCAGGCAGAAACGTGGGATCCTGGCTGGTCCAGGTCCTAAGCTGGGTAGACCCCTCCCTTTCTAGCACTTCCACGACCGCGAATGGGTCGCCAGGTTGTGCCGTTTCCACCCCGGTAGTGGGCAACGGTAGCCAACTGAGGGCATTGGTGCTGTTCTCAGTGCCTGGCCCGTGGCGGATCAAGTTACAGAGCACAGAAAGTGTTGGGCATTCAAGAAACAACGCATTGATAATGGTGCTGCTGCTCTCCCCAGCTTGTGAGGTGAGCAGCTTGTCTGATTTGAGCACATATTGGGACATTCTTTGGTACGTCTCTTTAGTCCCATGTGTCATGTATTCTACATGGCTGCTGTTGGTACTATCTCAAGGTGTGCCACCAGAGGGCACAGCAGTGAGAGACTCGTAGGTTACCTATACAGGTGTGCCTGACCTAGTATAAAAGGCAGGCCACCAGGTATGATCCTCACTCTAGAATTAACAAATAAAGGACTAAGGTCACTACAGTTCAAGTACAACACACTGCCTCGTGGAGTCATTGTTAGAGCATCTAAGGACACAACAACTGGCGATGAGATTACGAACTTTCACGCAGAAATGGCTACCCTTGGTACGTTGCAGCAGTTTGCCGATGGTGATGATTGGGAGGCCTTTGTGGAGAGGCTAGAACACTTCTTCACAGCAAACGACCTGGCAGGAGATGACCCGGCTGCACTGGCTGATAACTTCAACAATTGTACATCCCTGTCTGGAGTAAAAATAAAATGGGGAAGGCGGCTCAACCGTGGCAAACAAGGGCAATTAGGGATCGTGTTAAATCCAAGGAAGAGGCATTTAAATTGGCCAGAAAAAGCAGCAAACCTGAGGACTGGGAGAAATTTAGAATTCAGCAGAGGAGGACAAAGGGTTTAATTAGGAGGGGGGAAATAGAGTATGAGAGGAAGCTTGCTGGGAACATAAAAACTGACTACAAAAGCTTCTTTAGATATGTGAAGAAAAAAAGATTAGTCAGAATCAGGTGAATTTATAATGGGGAACAAAGAAATGGCAGACCAATTGACAAATACTTTGGTTCTGCCTTCACGAAGGAAGACACAAAAAACCTTCCAGAAATACAAGGGGACCGAGGGTCTAGCAAGAAGGAGGAACTGAAGGAAATCCTTATTCATCAGGAAATTGCGTTAGGGAAATTGATGGGATTGAAGGTCGATAAATCCTCAGGGCCTGATAGTCTGCATCCAAGAGTACTTAAGGAAGTGGCCCTCAAAATAGTGGGTGCATTGGTGATCATTTTCCAACAGTCGAACGACTCTGGATCAGTTCCTATGGACTGAAGGGTAGCTAATGTAACACCACTTTTTTAAAAAGGAGGGAGAGAGAAAACGGAAAATTATAGACTGGTTAGCCTGACATCGGTAGTGGGGAAAATGTTGGAATCAATTATTAAAGAAAAAAATAGCAGCGCATTTGGAAAGCAGTGACAGGAGCGATCCAAGTCAGTATGGATTTATGAAAGGGAAATCATGATTGACAAATCTTCTAGAATTTTGTGAGGATGTAACTAGTAGCGAGGACAAGGGAGAACCAGTGGATGTGATGTGTTTGGACTTTCAAAAGGCTTTTGACAAGGTCCCACACAAGAGATTAGTGTGCAAAATTAAAGCACATGGTATTGGGGTAATGTATTGACGTGGATAGAGAACTGTTTGGCAGACAGGAAGCAGAGAGTCGGAATAAACGGGTCCTTTTCAGAATGGCAGGCAGTGACTAGTGGGGTACCGCAGGGTTCAGTGCTGAGACTTCAACTATTTACAATATATATCAATGATTTAGATGAAGGAATTGATTGTAATATCTCCAAGTTTGGAGATGACACTCAGCTGGGTGGCAGTGTGAGCTGTGTGGAGGATGCTAAGAGACTGCAGGGTGACTGCAGGTTAGGTGAGTGGGCAAATGCATGGCAGATACAGTATAATGTGGATAAATGTGAGGTTATCCACTTTGATGGCAAAAACAGGAAGGCAGAATATTATCTGAATGGCGACATATTTGGGAAAGGGGAGGTGCAACGAGACCTGGGTGTCATGGTACATCAGTCATTGAAAGTTGGCATGCAGGTACAGCAGGCGGTGAAGAAGGCAAATGGCATGTTGGCCTTCATAGCTAGGGGATTTGAGTATCGGAGCAGGGAGGTCTTACTGCAGTTGTACAGGGCCTTGGTCAGGCCTCACCTGGAATATTGTGTTCAGTTTTGGTCTCCTAATCTGAGGAAGGACGTTCTTACTATTGAGGGAGTGCAGCGAAGGTTCACCAGACTGATTCCCAGGATGGCAGGACTGACATATGCGGAGAGACTGGATCGACTGGGCCTGTATTGACTGGGGTTTAGAAGAATGAGAGGGGATCTCATAGAAACATATAAAATTCTGATGGGATTGGACAGGTTAGAGGCAGGAAGAATGTTCCTGATACTGGGGAAGTCCAGAACCAGGGGTCACAGTCTCAGGATAAGAGGTAGGCCATTTAGGACTGAGATGAGGAGAAACCTCTTCACTCCGAGAGTTGTTAACCTGTGGAATTGTCTACCACAGAAAGTTGCGAAGGCCAGTTCGTTAGATATATTCAAAAGGGAGTGAGATATGGCCCTTACGACTAAAGGGATCAAGGGGTATGAAGGGAAAGCAGGAAAGGGGTACTGAGGTGAATGATCAGCCATGATCTTATTGAATGGTGGTGCAGGCTCGAAGGGCCGAATGGCCTACTCCTGCACCTATTTTCTATGTTTCTATGTTTCTATGTATCCTGCTAATCAGTTGTGGGCCCAACGTCTATGGCCTCGTCAGGGACTTGCTGGCACCAGCGAAGACAACGACCAAGTTGTACAAGGAGCTCATAACCCTGTTCCAGGAGCAACTCAAGCCCAAGGAGAGCATTCTCACAATCATACACCCATCTATACCCACCCAGGAAGGCCAGGAAGTCGCGAAGCACGCCGCAGACCTCAGGAGGCTGGCAGCACCATGCGAGTTCGGCACCCACCTCAATGAAGCATTGCGGGACATTTTTGTAATTGGAATTGGCCATGAGGGCCTTCTTCACAAGCTACTCTCAGCGGATACCACAGTCACACTGCAGAACGCCATCTCTGTGAGCCAGTCATTCATGACCTCGACCTGCGGCTCTAGGCAGATGCCTCACCCTCAGGACTCAAACCCGGCAGGTACTGTGCACAGAGTGGCGCTGTTCAGGGGCTGGACTGTAGAGCACGAACCCTCTCAGGTAAGAGAGAACAGGCCCTCGAGTCCATTAACTCAGAGTATGCTGAGGAGGGCTAATCGAGTAGCACCATGCTGGCATTGCGGATGGAATCACAGGGCTCACCAGTGCCGCTTTAAAGACTATGTGTGCAAACAAAGGCCACCTCCAGCGAATGTGTAAGAGAAATATGACTCACTGTGTTGATGAGGAATCCGCAGATGGCCATGAATCCAGTGTGGATTATGAATTGTTTGACAGGGAGGCAGCCCAGTCTCACGGGAAGGTACGGCATGTTTACCTGTACCACCGAGTGCTCCCCGCTGAAGATGGAAGTCGAGATAGAGGGAAATCCAGTCTTCATGAAAGTGGACACAGGGGCAAGCCTGTCAGTGATGAATCAAGGAGCCTTTGAGAAGCTATGGGATAATCCAACTGAACGACCCAAGTTGGCCCCGGTTCAGGCAAAGCTGCGCACCTACACCAATGAAATCATCCCAGTCGTTGGTAGTGTGAATGTAAAGGTACTCTATGATGGCGCGGTGCACAAGTTACCTCTGTGGATAGTTGCAGGTGATGGACCAACGCTGCTCGGCAAAAGGTGGATGGAGAATATCCATTGGAAGTGGGAAGACTTCACCCCTCCAGCGATCGAAGCCCTCTGCGCTCAGAGGCAAAGCAAGCTCTCACCTGAGGGTGGACCCAGCACCGGTGAGCTGACCAGCACGGCACCCGAGACACAGACCGCTCAGCACAACTGTGTGGAGATGATCCAGCTGAGACGACCCGAATGCAGCTACCAGGCTCCAGTGGCAGGACTTCGGATGAAGAAAATCGGATCCAAAAGCAACTTCCCAACTGCGGAGGCAGAACCCGGGGAGAAGAAGATCGCCGCAGTCGACATCGTGGACGAAGGAAAGATGGCGCCCAAACCACGAGGTAATGCACTGAAGACAAATATGGCCGCAGCCAGACCACGAGATGCAACACTGATGGAGCAACATGTGGCACCAAACGGAGAAGCGGATTGGGGTAAAGCAAGCAAGGCTCTCTTAAAGGAGGCCTGCAACGGATTATGTAATGTGTGTAACTGATCATGTAAAATGTGTAACTGATATTCGGAATTGTATACATGCAACCAGCGAGGAAAACTCGCACGATTATGTACAATGTGTGACTGATGATCTGAACTGTGCATATGCAAGCAGCGAGGAAAAATCGCGCGATCGTGATCGGACACCTAGAGTCCATCCTAAGTAAGGAAAAGCTGTGCGATGCAGGATTCCCACTGCACGCAGCCAAAGCAGCGGGCAGACACCCATCGGGTGCACACAGGTCCAGCGAACTACCCAGTGCTGTAGCCTGTGCCTCGGGGACCAGAGTTATGCAGCACCAAGTGTGGCCACAAGCAACCAACACACATGAGCTGCGAAGCAAGCGACCTCAGCAGGCCAATGGCAGCGGTATTGATACCATGCCCTGGGTCGGCTTCATCTCTCAGGCAACCGATGGCACCAACTGCCACGAGCCTGAAGGAACAGACTGCACCAAGGCCATATCCCTAGATGTAGGGCCAACTGCCACTGCTCCCCAGAGGAAACAGGCACCAGCCAGGATTCCAAACCAAACGACGCTCAGGCCAGCGAGTCAGCAGTTCCCTGTGCACTGCTAAATGACAGCTCCTCAGGGAGTAGCTGTGACCCAGGGTGTAAAGAAAGGACAGGGAGGTCACAGACATCTGTGCACCCGCCCAAAGCTAGGGACCACGGCAACAGCCGCGAGAGCAGTTTACGCGAGCCAACCGGCTCCCCACTGCCAGCACCGTGCACTGAGCCGCCACCAGACTGTAGAGACACCACCCAGCAGCTCCAGAATTAGCTTGTCCTCACGGACCAGTCACCGCATCGACAAGGCATCCAACGTACTTGTCGCACCATGGAACCACAAAAAAAAAATACAAAACCCACTTACCTGAACTTGAATGTACATGAATGTCAGAAGCCCCCGCCACATTAATGTGGGAGGGGGGCAGAGAATGGAGTGGTCAGGAACACACACACACAAACAGCAACCACCAGCACGCTACTGCATCAACTACCCACCCAAGGTTGAGCTGGCCTGCCAGAGGTCAACCAGACAAAACCCATATTGAGCTAAGCCCAGAGCACAGTCAATGCAGAGGCGCTTTGCACTGAGGGTTCAGGGGGGAGTGATGTCATGTATCCTACATGGCTACTGTTGGTACTATCTGAAGGTGTGCCACCAGAGGGCACAGCAGTGGGAGACTCTTAGGTTACCTGTACAGGTGTGCCTGGCCTAGTATAAAAGGCAGGCCACCAGGTGTGATCCTCACTCTGGAGTTAACTAATAAAGGACTAAGGTCACTACAGTTCAAGTACAACACACTGCCTCGTGGAGTCATTGTTAGCACATCTAAGGACACAACACCATGAATACAGGCTGCTGCTTTGTTTAACTTATTGGATACATGTTCAATCATTTGGGGCTCGCCCACTACTTTTGCTTGCTGCACAACACTCCCGACCACGTGTGGTAACATCTCACTTGCTACGAATGCTTTGTTAGATACATATACCAGTGGTTGGGGTTCACCCGCTACTTTGGCTTGCTGTACAACACACCCGACCCCATGTGATAACAAATCACTTGTTACAAGTACTTTGTCAGATACATATACGACCGGTTGGTGTTCGCCCGCTACTTTGGCTTGTTGTAAGGTACCACCAACCCCATATAATGGTACATCATTGGCTGCGAAGGACCGCTCACAAGGGTTACATAGTGCATACAATTTATTGGAGCGTAGTGGGTTCCTGGCCTTCTCAGCGGCCGCCCCTTTACCTTTGCCCCAAACTCAGTCATCTTCCTTGCTGAGCGACACATCCCTCCATTCCGTTGCGGCGATCTCCCGTAGTCTGGACGCTCTCTTGTCCCGTGGTCTGGACGCTCTCTCGTCCCGTGGTCTGGACACTCTCTTGTCCCGTGGTCTGGACGCACTCTCGTCCCGTGGTCTGGACATACTCTCGTCCCGTGGTCTGGACACCCTCTCGTCCGTGTCCGTGATGCCGACTGCCATGATCTTCCTCCCCAGGTATTTTGCCTCTGGCGTCGGGAAGACGCATTCGGATCGTTTCGGCCGAGTCCCACTCCACATGATTGAACTGGAGCCTCTTCCATCGTTGTGAAGAGGTCGTCAGCTTCGGGTGGTGGGTACTGCGCCTGTACGGGAGTCCAGAGAGGCAGCGGCCGATAAAAGGCTCAGCAGTCCGGGGAGCGTCGAGAGAGGCGGGAGTCCAGAGAGGCAGCGGCCGATAAAAGGCTCAGCAGTCCGGGGAGCGTCGAGAGAGGCGGGAGTTGAGAGACACGTAGCGGTGCAGCTCCAGCTGGGAGAGAAGGCAAAAAAGAAGTAGAAGGAAATCAAAAGGTGACGTCACAGCCAACGTGGTAAGTGATTGGCTGCTGATTGGTGAGTAGTTTTTCTTTTTCTTTATTAGTCAGTAACTTTTAACATTGTTGTCGGCAATTTAAGTGTATCTAAGGGTTAAGTCATGGCAGGACAGCTCGGTCACGTGATATGCTCCTCCTGTACCATGTGGGAACACGGGGACAACACCAGTGTCCCTGACGACTACATGTGCGGGAAGTGTGTCCACCTCCGGCTACTGACGGTCCGCGTTGCGGAGTTGGAGCTGAAGGTGGATTCACTCTGGAGCATCCACGATGCTGAGAATGACGTGAGTATCACGTGTAGCGAGTTGGTCTTACTGCAGGAGAAGGGTCCACAGCCAGCGAGGGAATGGAAGACCAGCAGGAAGAGTAGTGCAAGGAAGGTAGTGCAGGGGTCCCCTGTGGTCATCCCCCTGCAAAACAGATACACCGCTTTGAGTACTGTTGAGGGGGATGACTCATCAGGGGAGGGCAGCAGCAGCCAAGTTCATGGCACCGTGGCTGGCTCTGTTGCACAGGAGGGCAGGAAAAAGAGTGGAAGAGCGATAGTGATAGGGGATTCAATTGTAAGGGGAATAGATAGGCGTTTCTGCGGCCGCAACCGAGACTCCAAGATGGTATGTTGCCTCCCTGGTGCAAGGGTCAAGGATGTCTCGGAGCGGGTGGAGGACATTCTAAAAAGGGAGGGAGAACAGCCAGTTGTCGTGGTGCACGTTGGTACCAATGACATAGGTAAAAAAAGGGATGAGTTCCTACGAAATGAATTTAAGGAGCTAGGAGCTAAATTAAAAAGTAGGACCTCAAAAGTAGTAATCTCGGGATTGCTACCAGTGCCACGTGCTAGTCAGAATAGGAATCGCAGGATAGCTCAGATGAATACGTGGCTTGAGCAATGGTGCAGCAGGGAGGGATTCAAATTCCTGGGGCATTGGAACCGGTTCTGGGGGAGGTGGGACCAGTACAATCCGGACGGTCTGCACCTGGGCAGAATCGGAACCAATGTCCTCGGGGGAGTGTTTGCTAGTGCTGTTGGGGAGGAGTTAAACTAATATGGCAGGGGGATGGGAACCAATGCAGGGAGATAGAGGGAAACAAAAAGGAGGCAAAAACAAAAGACAGAAAGGAGATGAGGAAAAGTGGAGGACAGAGAAACCCAAGGCAAAGAACAAAAAGGGCCATTGTACAGCAAAATTCTAAAAGGACAGAGGGTGTTAAAAAAACAAGCCTAAAGGCTTTGTGTCTTAATGCAAGGAGTATCCGCAATAAGGTGGATGAATTAACTGTGCAAATAGATGTTAACAAATATGATGTGATTGGGATTACGGAGACGTGGCTCCAGGATGAGCAGGGCTGGGAACTCAACATCCAGGGGTATTCAACATTCAGGAAGGATAGAATAAAAGGAAAAGGAGGTGGGGTAGCATTGCTGGTTAAGGAGGAGATTAAGGCAATAGTTAGGAAGGACTTTAGCTTGGATGATGTGGAATCTATATGGGTAGAGCTGCAGAACACCAAAGGGCAAAAAACGTTAGTGGGAGTTGTGTACAGACCTCCAAACAGTAGTAGTGATGTTGGGGAGGGCATCAAACAGGAAATTAGGGGTGCGTGCAATAAAGGTGCAGCAGTTATAATGGGTGACTTTAATATGCACATAGATTGGGCTAACCAAACTGGAAGCAATACGGTGGAGGAGGATTTTCTGGAGTGCATAAGGGATGGTTTTTTAGACCAATATGTCGAGGAACCAACTAGGGGGGAGGCCATCTTAGACTGGGTGTTATGTAATGAGAAAGGATTAATTAGCAATCTCGTTGTGCGAGGCCCCTTGGGGAAGAGTGACCATAATATGGTGGAATTCTGCATTGGGATGGAGAATGAAACAGTTAATTCAGAGACCATGGTCCAGAACTTAAAGAAGGCTAACTTTGAAGGTATGAGGCGTGAATTGGCTGAGATGGATTGGCGAATGATACTTAAGGGGTTGACTGTGGATGGGCAATGGCAGACATTTAGAGACCGCATGGATGAACTACAACAATTGTACATTCCTGTCTGGCATAGAAATAAAAAAGGGAAGGTGGCTCAACCGTGGCTATCAAGGGAAATCAGGGATAGTATTAAAGCCAAGGAAGTGGCATACAAATTGGCCAGAAATAGCAGCGAACCTGGGGACTGGGAGAAATTTAGAACTCAGCAGAGGAGGACAAAGGGTTTGATTAGGGCAGGGAAAATGGAGTATGAGAAGAAGCTTGCAGGGAACATTAAGACGGATTGCAAAAGTTTCTATAGATATGTAAAGAGAAAAAGGTTAGTAAAGACAAATGTAGGTCCCCTGCAGTCAGAATCAGGGGAAGTCATAACGGGGAACAAAGAAATGGCGGACCAATTGAACAAGTACTTTGGTTCGGTATTCACGAAGGAGGACACGAACAACCTTCCGGTTATAAAAGGGGTCGGGGGGTCTAGTAAGGAGGAGGAACTGAGGGAAATCCTTATTAGCCGGGAAATTGTGTTGGGGAAATTGATGGGATTGAAGGCCGATAAATCCCCAGGGCCTAATGGACTGCATCCCAGAGTACTTAAGGAGGTGGCCTTGGAAATAGTGGATGCGTTGACAGTCATTTTCCAACATTCCATTGACTCTGGATCAGTTCCTATGGAGTGGAGGGTAGCCAATGTAACCCCACTTTTTAAAAAAGGAGGGAGAGAGAAAACAGGGAATTATAGACCGGTCAGCCTGACATCGGTAGTGGGTAAAATGATGGAATCAATTATTAAGGATGTCATAGCAGTGCATTTGGAAAGAGGTGACATGATAGGTCCAAGTCAGCATGGATTTGTGAAAGGGAAATCATGCTTGACAAATCTTCTGGAATTTTTTGAGGATGTTTCCAGTAGAGTGGATAAGGGAGAACCAGTTGATGTGGTATATTTGGACTTTCAGAAGGCGTTCGACAAGGTCCCACACAAGAGATTGATGTGCAAAGTTAGAGCACATGGGATTGGGGGTAGTGTACTGACATGGATTGAGAACTGGTTGTCAGACAGGAAGCAAAGAGTAGGAGTAAATGGGTACTTTTCAGAATGGCAGGCAGTGACTAGTGGGGTACCGCAAGGTTCTGTGCTGGGGCCCCAGCTGTTTACACTGTACATTAATGATTTAGATGAGGGGATTAAATGTAGTATCTCCAAATTTGCGGATGACACTAAGTTGGGTGGCAGTGTGAGCTGCGAGGAGGATGCTGTGAGGCTGCAGAGCGACTTGGATAGGTTAGGTGAGTGGGCAAATGCATGGCAGATGAAGTATAATGTGGATAAATGTGAGGTTATCCACTTTGGTGGTAAAAACAGAGAGACAGACTATTATCTGAATGGTGACAGATTAGGAAAAGGGGAGGTGCAAAGAGACCTGGGTGTCATGGTACATCAGTCATTGAAGGTTGGCATGCAGGTGCAGCAGGCGGTTAAGAAAGCAAATGGCATGTTGGCCTTCATAGCAAGGGGATTTGAGTACAGGGGCAGGGAGGTGTTGCTACAGTTGTACAGGGCATTGGTGAGGCCACACCTGGAGTATTGTGTACAGTTTTGGTCTCCTAACCTGAGGAAGGACATTCTTGCTATTGAGGGAGTGCAGCGAAGGTTCACCAGACTGATTCCCGGGATGGCGGGACTGACCTATCAAGAAAGACTGGATCAACTGGGCTTGTATTCACTGGAGTTCAGAAGAATGAGAGGGGACCTCATAGAAACATATAAAATTCTGACGGGGTTAGACAGGTTAGATGCAGGAAGAATGTTCCCAATGTTGGGGAAGTCCAGAACCAGGGGTCACAGTCTAAGGATAAGGGGTAAGCCATTTAGGACCGAGATGCGGAGGAACTTCTTCACCCAGAGAGTGGTGAACCTGTGGAATTCTCTACCACAGAAAGTTGTTGAGGCCAATTCACTAAATATATTCAAAAAGGAGTTAGATGAGGTCCTTACTGCTAGGGGGATCAAGGGGTATGGCGAGAAAGCAGGAATGGGGTACTGAAGTTGAATGTTCAGCCATGAACTCATTGAATGGCGGTGCAGGCTAGAAGGGCCGAATGGCCTACTCCTGCACCTATTTTCTATGTTTCTATGTTTCTATGTTTCTATGTACCGCTGCTCGGTTGATCTTCACCTCCTCGTGGTTGTGATGAGCGGCCTGTGCCTCAGGGATCTGCAAATGGATCTGCATTTCGATGCCTGGTTCAGCTGAAGGTGGGAACTTGCTCAGCCTTTGAACAAGGGAGACGTCGTTCGCCGGAGAAGGTACCCAGAGGTCTTCCCAGTTCCATCGAATCTTCCCCATCCACCTGCTATCAAGCAGCGTTGGCCCATCACCTGAAACAATCCACAGTGGTAAATCGTGCACTGCTCCCTCGTGGAATACTCTTATGTCCGCACTACCAATAACTGGTATCAGTTCCTTGGTGTAGGTGCACAGCTTTGCCTGAATCAGGATCAGCTTGGGTCGCTGTGCTTCGTCGCTCCACAGCCTCTCAAATGTCTGCTGGCTCATAACTGATTGGCTCACCCCTGTATCTAGTTCCATGGAGACTGGAGTGCCGTTAGGTTCAACTTTTAACATTATCGGAGGGCTTTTGGTGGTGAAGGCGTGTATCCCATATACTTCCTCTTCATTCTCAAGGTTCAGTTGTCTCTCCTGCTCGCTGGATCAGTCGTCCTCTCCTGACTCTGCCACGTGGTGAGTCAGAGATCGTTTGCACATTCGCTGGAGGTGCCCCATTGTTCCACAGTCCTTGCACACATAGGACTTGAATTGACATTGATGAGCTCTATGGCTGCCCCCACAGCACCAACATGGTGCTAATGGATATGCATTCATGCCCCACGGCAGACTCTGAGTCACTCTAGGCCTAGGTCTGGCCTCTGCAACCGTGTGGGCCCTGCCCTGTGCCGTTCTGCCTGCTGAAAACATTATTTTGTGCACGGTGCTTGCCGGTGAGCTTCGATTCTGTGAAGATACCTGTTTCGTGTTATCGCTTGTGGATATGAAGGCTTGGGCTATTGTGATTGCCTTGCTCAGATCTAGGGATTCGGCAGACAGCAGTTTGTGAAGAATGACCTCGTGGCCAATTCCAAGCACGAAAAAGTCCTGCAACATTTCCCCCCAAGGCTCCTGCAAATTCACACTGCCCCGCAAGACGTCTTAGGTCGGCGACAAAACTCGTCACTTCTAGCGCTCAGAGCGACAATGCGTATAAAAGTGGTACCTGGCTATCAGGATGCTCTCCTTTGGCTTGAGGTGTTCCCTAGCCAGCGTACACAGCTCTGCATAAGATTTGTCCGTTAGTTTGACTGGTGCCAGCAAATTTTTAAGGAGGGCATATACCGATGACCCATATACGGTGTGGAAAATCGCCCTGCGCTTGGTCGCCATCTCAGCCTTGTCCAATTCATTGGCCACAAAATACTGGTCAAGGCGCTCAATGAAGGCTTTCCAATCATCACACTCAATAAATCTCTCAAGAATTCCAATGGCAATCATTACCATATGAAAGTTTGTGATCTGTTACTCGTCGCCAATTAACACTTTAGTATGTCACGGATAGTGTTGTAAGTGCCCAATGGATTTATGAAACAATAACTGGATAAGTGAACAAAAGCAATGGCACACCCGTAGAATTTTAGCACTTACAAAGTTAACACCTTTCCCCTGACAACTTCCTGCAAAATGTGTCATTGGTGAGGTTTTCTATCAGGTGACAAGGGACATAGAATAAGTCCGTCTTAATATGGGTAAACATATTCAAAATATATTTAAATAATGATATTGCGTTGTGCAACCTTTTCCTCGATATTTGCATCATAGTAACACTGGGCGCATGGAATGCCAATTAATTCTTTGCACCCAGGGTTGCTATAGAAGCAAGGAGGCCTTATAATATAAAAAGGGCTGCCTCAGTCTATGCAATTTGATTTCATTGATATAGATAGTATTTTTCTCACAATTAAAAAAAAGCCCAGGCAAGGTCCAGATGCAGCCAGCTGTGCTACACTGCACTCGTCTGCCTTCACCCCAGATGTCCTCTGTGCGCTCAGAATACTTGATGTTATTACGGAGTGCTCCTGGTAGAAAGGGTCTGTGATTCCCCAGCACCTTTGTAAACCCAGAAATCCATCAAAAAAGAGTTTGGAGAAAGATGGACTATCACACTAAAATAAAAATAAAACTAAAGAAAAACAAATGTGATTGGTGTGATCTACCACAAAGAATCTCATGCCATAGAAAAGATAGAAAAAGAAAGAATTGTATTTATATAGCGCCTTTCATGACCTCAGGACATCTCAAAGTACTTTACAGCCAATGAACTCCTTTGAAGTGTAGTCACCATTGTAATGTAGGAAACATGTACGTGGCACAACGGACATGATCTTTGCAGCACGACAGCTGCAGGAAAAATTCAGGGAGCAGCGCCAGCCCTTATACATGGCCTTTTTCGATCTTACAAAGACCTTTGATACTGTCGACCATGAGGGCTTATGGAGTGTCCTCCACCATTTTGGATGCCCCCAAAAGTTTGTCAACATCCTACGCCTGCTCCACGACGACATGCAGGCTGTGATCCTTACCAGCGGATCCATTACAGACCCATTCCACGTCTGGACCTGGGTCAAACAGGGCTGAGTCATCGCTCCAACACTCTTCTCAATCTTCCTCACTGCCATGCTCCACCTCACTGTCAACAAATGGAATTAAACTACAGAACCAGTGGGAATCTGCTTAACCTACGCTGACTCCAGGCCAGGTCCAAGATCACCCAAACCTCTATCGTTGAGCTGCAGTACACTACGACGCCTGCGTCTGCGCACATTCTGAAGCTGAACTCCAGGATATAGTCAATGTATTCACCGAGGCATATGAAAGCATGGGCCTTACACTGAACATCCGTAAGACAAAGGCCCTCCACCAGCCTGTCCTCGCCGCACAGCACTGCCCCCCAGTCATCAAGATTCACGGCGCGGCCCTCGACAACGTGGACCACTTCCCATATCTCGGGAGCCTCTTGTCAACAAAGGCAGACATTGATGTGAAGATTCAGCATCGCCTCCAGTGCGCCGGTGCAGCTTTCGGCCGCCTGAGCAAAAGAGTGTTTAAAGACCAGGCCCTCAAATCTACCACCAAGCTCATGGTCTACAGGGCTGTAGTAATACCCACCATCCTGTATGGCTCAGAGGCTTGGACGATGTACAGAAGACACATCAAGTGGCTGGAGGTATATCACCAACGATGTCTCCGCAAGATCCTGCAAATGGCCTGGGAAGGCAGACGCACCAAAATCAGTGTCCTGACCCAGGCTAACATCCCCAGTATTGAAGCATTAACCACACTCGATCAGCTTCACTGGGCAAGCCACATAGTTTGCATGCCAGACACGAGACTCCCTAAGCAATTGCTCTACACGGAGCTCCTTCATGGCAAATGAGCCAAAGGTGGGCAGCGGAAACGTTACAAGGACACCCTCAAAGCCTCCCTGGTGAAGAGCGACATCACCACTGACAACTGGGAGACCCTGGCCGAAGACAGCCCTCGGTGGAGAAAGTGCATCCGGGAGAGTGTTGAGCTCTTCGAATCTCAACGCTGCAAGTGTGAAGAGGTCAGGCACAGGCAGCAGAAGGAGCATGTGGTAAATCAGTGCTAACCCCCCCTTCCCCCAACGAATGTCTGTCCCACCTGTGACAGGGTCTGTGGCTCTCATGTTGACTGTTCAGCCACCAAAGAACTCACTTTAGAAGTGGAAGCAAGTCTTCCTCGATTCTGAGGGACTGCCTATGATAATGTAGGAAACATGGCAGCGAATTTGTGCATGTCAAGCTCCCACAAACAGCAATGTGATAATGACCAGATAATCAGTTTTGGTGATGTTGATTGAGGGATAAATATTGGCCAGGACACTGGGGATAACTCCCTTGCCCTTCTTTGATATAGTGCCATGGGATCTTTTACATCCACCTGAGAGCAAAGCCTTGGTTTAACATCTCATCTGAAAGATGATACCTCCGACAGTGCAACACTTCCTCAGTACTGCACTGGAGTCAGCTTAGATTTCTTTCTGCTCAATCTCTGGAGTGGGACTATGAACCCACAATCTTCTGACTCCGAGGTGAGAGTGCTACCCACTGAGCCACAGCTGAGACTATAAGGTTCATTTGAACTTTATCATACCACTTAACCAGAATTAAGTATTCACAATGACATTTTAAAAAACATTAAAGAAAATTCTCACTCTATAGGGAATTTTAACTCTACTTGCTCAGCAGAAACCTGGCAGGTGGACAGTTAAAATCACCCTGGTTCTTATCTATCCGAAAGCCGCCATGGTTGCAACATCTGCAATTCTAACCTGCTCTCCCGAGCAGGCAGAAAGGACATGCGCCAAGAGTAGGGTCCTACTTTAAATACGCATGTTGTGGCGCAATTACATCAGGCCTGAGTGGGGAAGCCATCTGGAGTTAAAATCAAGGCCAAACACTATCATCCCATAGACATGGAACCAAGTAGACATAAAACAATTGTGACATTGCCGTACAAGCATTTCCCAGTCAGTAGTTGTTTAAATATGCCATCACGCCCATGGGGGATCTTCTATCTCATTACTTTACATCTTTCACAGCAACTTCATGTAATAAATTATGCAGTTTCCTCAGCCCACATTAGGTAGCGTTTCAGTGGCTCATAAGATGAATGTCTTTGACATTCTCACAGGAAGTCATACTCTATGGATGCAGTTCTGCATCACAAAAGAAAGCAAGAAAGAGTTGCAACATTTTGTTTAATTTTTGTAATAACGATCACAATGATAAAGTCCAAAAGCTTCATTAACACATAGCATATCTCTATTGGAATAAATGTAAGCTATGAGTTTTATATATATTTAAAGCAATAAAATTGGACAATGTTGAATCAACCATAAAATGCAGTGTTTTACTTTTCACTGCACTTACAGTCAGGAAGCACTCTAAATCTTTTTCTGTTTTCTGATCCAATAGGTTTTGTCACTGTAACAGTAAATATTCATATTACACATTACAGGCAAAACTTTTAGTGCAGTGATATATATAAAATGTTCTGACAGATTATCTCAGACCAACTCCAGAGAGAAGTGTTAACACAATACTTGCTGGAGGCCTGGCAGTGCAATAATGTGGCACAGGATTTATGCCTCAAATTCCTCAGCTGCTGTATTTCTGTTCTTGGCTGAATAGAATCATAGAATCATAGAAATGTACAGCACAGAAGGAGGCCATTTAGCCCAATGTGACTGTACTGGCTGAAAAAGAGCTATCCAGCCTAATCCCGCTTTCTAGCTCTTGGTCCATAGCTTTGTAGGTTATGGCATTTCAAGTGCATATCCAAGTACTTTTTAGATGTGGTGAGGGCTTTTGCCTCTACCAGACTTTCAGGCAGTGGGTTCCAGACCCCCACCACCCTCTGGGTGAAAAAGGTTCTCCTCAACTCCCCTCTAATTCTTCAACCAATTACTTTAAATCTATGCCTCCTGCTTATTGACCTCCCTGCTAAGGGAAATAGGTCCCTCCTATCCATTCTATCTAGGCCCCTCATAATTTTATACACATCAATGAAACTTCCCTCACCCTTCTCTGTTCCAAAGAAAACAACCCCAGCCGATTCATTCTTTCCTCATCGCTAAAATTCTCCAGTCCTGGCATCATCTTCGTAAATCTCCTCTGTACCCTCTCCAGTGTGATCACAACCTTCCTTTAATGTGGTGACCAGAACTGAACTGTGATCTAACTAGTGTTTTATATTGTTCTAGCATAACTTTTCTTCTCTTATATTCTATGCCTTGGCTAATGTAGGAAAATGTCCCATATGCCTTCTTAACCATCTTATCTACCTGTCCTGCTACCTTCAGGGATCTGTGGACGTACACTCCAAGGTCTCTTTGTTCCTCTACACTTCTCAGTATCCTACCATTTATTGTGTATTCTCTTGACTTGGCCCTCCTCAAATGCATTACCTCACACTTTTCCAGATTGAATTCCATTTGCCACTTTTCTGCCCATCTGACCAGTCCGTTGATATCTTCCCTGCAGTCTATAGCTTTCTTCCTTACATTCAACCACACGGCCAATTTTTGTATCATCTACAAAATTCTTAATCACGCCCCCTACATTTAAGTCTAAATCAATGATTTTTTAATCACAAAAAACAAGGTATCTAGTACTGAGCCCTGCAGAATCCCACTGGAAACAGACTTCCAGTCACAAAAACATCCGTTGACCATTAATTACCCTTTGCATCCTGCCCCTGAGCCAATTTTGGATCCAACTTGCCACTTTCCCTTGGATCTTATGGCTTTTACTTTTCTGACAGTCTGCCATGTTGGACTTTGTCAAAAGTCTTGCTAAAATCCATGTAGACTATAATCAAACGCTCTACCCTCATCAATCCTTGTTACCTCCTCAAAAAATTCAATCAAGTTCATCAGACACAATCTTCCCTTAACAAATCCCTGCTGACTGTCCTTGATTAACCCGTACCTTTCTAAAGGACAATTCATACTCTACCTCAAACTCGGCTGACTGGCCTGTAATTACACAGTCTATCCCTTTCTCCCTTTTTAAACAATGGTACAACATTAGCAGTCCTCCAGTCCTCCTGCAACAAGCCTGTAGCCAGAGAGGATTGGAAAATGATGGTCAAAGCCTTCGCTATTTCCTCCCTTGCTTCTCTTAAGAGCCTGGGATAGATTTCATCCAGCCCTGTCATTTTATCTACTTTACAACAGCAACAACAACTTGTATCTATATAGCATCTTTAACGTAGTAAAACGTCCCAAGGTGCTTCACAGGAGCGTTATAAAACAACATGTGTCACCGAACCACACAAGGAGCTATTAGGGCAGTTTGTCAAAGAGGTAGGTTTTAAGGAGTGTCTTAAAGGAGGAAAGGGGGGTAGAGAGGCAGAGAGGTTTAGGGAGGGAATTCCAAAGCTTAGGGCCTTGGCAGGTGAAGGCACGGCCACTGATGGTGGAGCGACTAAAATCAGGGATGCTCAAGACGCCAGAATTAGAGGATTGAAAACAAGGATGAGATTTTTAAAATCAAGGTGTTGCTTAACCGTGAGCCAATGTAGGTCAGCGAGCTCAGGGGTGATGGGTGAATGGGACTTGGCGCGAGTTAGGACACAGACAGTACAGCTTTGGATGACCTGAAATTAACGTAGGGTAGAACGTGGGAAGCCAGCCAGGAGTGCATTGGAATAGGCTAAGATAAACATAGTGAGAGAGCAAATATTAAGTGGTTTAGCATCTTTGAAAGTAGATAAAATGACAGGGCTGGATGAAATCTATCCCAGGCTCTTAAGTCTAGAGGTAACAAAGACATGGATGAGGGTTTCAGCAGTGGATGAGCTGAGATAGGGGTGGAGTTGGGCAATATTACGGAAGTGGAAATAGGCGGTCTTAGTAATTACAGTGTCTACATCATTCTGCTCTTTTGTGAAGACAGACACAAAGAATTCATTAAGAACCATACCCACATCTTCCGCCTCCACACACAGGGTATCTTTTTGGTCTCTAATGGGTTTGATAGAGAATTCAAACAGGCTGCATTTAGACAGGCTGTGAAAATTCACAGACAACAAGTCAGAGATGCTATGTGAGTGGTAGCATGTTGCATTAAGTCATCAATCAACTTGACATTTTAGGACCCTTGGGTAGCGAGCCAATTAAAAGGTTAAAAAACTATTAATTGAGCCAATAAGGTCAAAGAAGGCGAGTTCTTTTCTGTAAATTGACCCAGGTATAAGTACAGCCATTTTGACCATGTAGTCTCAGAAGGATAAAGACCTGGCTTAAAGCCAAGAAGCTTGTTGTTGCTCTCTGCCAGAAATAAAGAAATTAAAACTACAATCGGAGTTCGTATTTCATTGGAAATTAAGAGATCTAACAATTTTGGCGTCACAAACATGATCACTGAGGAAAGAAACTGAATTTTGGACATCGGACCTACATACTGAGGTAAGGACACCTCTTTTTAAAAGTCCTCGGTCAAATGTCTAAATTCGCCTCTTCTTCTACGCGATTCCGAAAGCCTCCGGTTTGTGAACCCTCCGGTTGGTAGTCGGCTCGCGGTCCTATAGACGTCTAAACTTCGGCGGTGTGTTAGTTAATTAATCACCGACCTATTGATCAGGCTGGAAAGCCTACGACTCGAGACCCCAGTAAAGAAATCAGTATTATGGCAGCAGGAGATAAGAGCAAAGAATTGCCTACAACTGTTAAAGGTGGGCAAGCACCACCTGAAGTTTCGCTAGAGTTAATTCTCGAACAGTTGAAAGAATACATAGAGCAACAATTCAACTTATCTAAAACCTGTATTAAGATCGAACAAAAGTACGGAACCTCCAAAGGACAATGGTCCTTGGACGAGATTAAAAGGGTCTGGGGAAAAACGACCCGTATGAAAAATAAAGAGCGAACTAGATGGTCCCTAGCGGTTATGAGCCAGATTCGAAAGCGGAGTGAAATTATAATGCGTTCCCAACATGATCGAGAACTGACCAGTACAAAGGACCAATTGCAAGCTGTTTGTGCGCAGCTGCGACAGAAAAAGCTTTTACTTGAAAAGCTGGAAGCGGAAGTTAAAGATCTTAAAGGTGAAATTAAAGAATGGAAAAAATCATTAGGTCAAAAGACAGTAATAGGAAAAGGAAAATGTATTGGTCAATTCCCAGGGTACCCATGTTTGGATAAATTAAAAGCGCAAACCCGAAGACACGACCGAGGAATAGATACGGATTCTGAATCCTCCGACAATGCAGTGTCGGAGGATGAAGAATTAGGAGTGCGTTTTGCCCCGTTAAAAAAAAGACGAGTTGTAGTCAAATCAGAAGAGACTGCGGATGAGGGCGGAACCAAAAAAACGAGGAAAAGGGTGTAAGCAGAATACTTATTTCATGATCCGGCAGACCCAGAGAAAATTGATAAATGGTCCAAGGAATTGCCCAATCCAAAGAAAGGGGAAGTAAAAACGTGGGACCAATTGGACCGCTTCAGAAATATATATCAACTTCATCCCTGGGACGGAGTGCAAATTTTGACCATAATGGTGCCAAAAACACAGGGAAGAAAATTGCACGACAAGGTAGAAGAAGCTTTGGGGCGGGATGAGCAAGATTTAGATGCAGGCTGGGAGGCGATTAAACACTGGCCTGCAAGCCTTCAGTCCAGCTAAGACAGACTGGGGAAAAATTGCAGCCTGCCAACAGAAAGAAACAGAGGAGGTCCTGGAGTATGACGAGCGGTTTAGATGCACGTGGCTAGAACATTCGGGTATGAATAATACGGATGAGGAAATGGATGAACAAGTGTTTGGACCCCTGAAAGCAGCTTTCGTGGCAGGTCTAAAGCCAGAACTGTCCAAAATGCTTAAGGTAGTGTTACCGGACTGGGAAGGTAGAGGAACTACCTTTGCAGCATTGGTGGATCGATGTAACCAATTAGATCGGGATATGGGAGCTAAAGTCCAAGCTGTACAGGCTATGGGATGGAAATCCCAGGATTCCGATAAACAGTCATCAGGAAAATTACCCAGAAAATGTCATTATTGTGGGAAAGAAGGTCACTGGGTCAAGACGTGCAGGGCAAAACAGAAAGGTCTTGGCTGGGGAAGAGGACGCAGCTAGAGATACAATGTCAGTCAACAAACCAGGCTTGTCACAAGATAACGACCTCATAGAAGCATTTAAGCGACTGACAATACAACAACAGAAGGAGTTACTTGGGATAGCAAAAAACGGTTAGAGCCCACCCTGGCCCCTCTCCTCGCACTAATACAACAAAGGGGAGATGGGCTATATATAACTGTTAGGGTGGGCAATAAGGATGTGGACTGTCTTTTAGACACAGGGGTGGAATTAACATGCTTACCCCTACAATATGGAGACTTTTTGCCATTGGATGGTAGGGCACGTACAGCCTATGGAGTTGGGGGCCATAAAATGGAAATTAGAAGGACAACACCGGTACTTATAGGGCTGGGTCCACATGAACTAACCACGCCAGTCTGGATAGGCCCAGTAGATCAATCCCTTTTGGGAATGGACGTTCTAATCCAAATAGATTCATCGTTGCATTTCGAGGATGGTCAGGTGACATGGTCAATTAGAACTTTGAAGAAAGAAGAATTGAAGGCACACCCGATATGGGCTAAAGATAAGAACGATTGTGGCCTACTCCAGATGGAGCTTGCGTCATTTACTGGGATCAAGTCTCCATGCACTAAACAGTATCCCATCAGTCCAACTGCCATCGCGGGAATCTTACCGGTTATTCAGCAATTGGAGAAACAAGGGGTGCTTATTAAAACGCATAGCTCCTCCAATAGCCCCGTGTGGCTGGTACAGAAATTTAATTAGACTTGGCGTTTGAAAGCTAACCAGTGTATTGATCAAAAAGCTCCTTTGGTCACAGATCCCTCCACCATTTTTAATGCCCTCAAACCGGAACATAAATATTTCTCGGTTATAGATATGGCCAACGGATTTTGGTCGGTGCCTCTGGCACCGGAGGTTCGACAGTGGTTTGCTTTCACGGTCCAAGGACAACAGTATACTTGGACCCGGTTACCGCAGGGTTTCCACAACATCCTTACGGTATTCCACATGGCTTTACAAAGCCATTTGCGAGAATTACCTCCCCTGTCATCCACAGTCATCCAATATGTAGACGATATCTTGCTCGCTTCAAACACGGAGGAACAGCATGAACAAGATTTACGAGCTTTGCTGGACCACCTTCGGCTGAAAGGACATAAAGCCAGCATCGACAAAGCACAAATATCCCAAGAAGAGGTTGTATACCTGGGACAAAAGATTTCACAAGGAAAGAGAGAACTTACCCAGGATAGAACTGCAGCCATTCGGGCTGCTAAAAAAACCCACCACTATTCAGGAACTAAGGTCTTTTTTGGGATTGTGTAACTTTAACAGAAATTGGATTGACTCCTTCACACAGCTTGCTCAGCCACTGAATGATATTTTAAAGGGGAAACGTGCCTCTAAAGAAGCCATCACCCTCACTAAAGAACAGCAAGAGGCCTTCCTGAGTTTGAAAAAGGCTTTGTATGCGGCACCGGCTCTGGGAATCCCCGACAGTGGTAAGCCATTTACCCTGTTTGTCCATGAGAAAGAAGGATATCTGACAGCTATACTGACACAAGAACATGGGGATCGGCAAAGACCTATTGGCTATTATTCGGCAAAACTGGATGCGGTAGCCCTCAGATGGGGAAGTTGCCTAAGGGCCATGGAAGCTACATGTCGAGCGGTAATGACCACTGCGGGTCTAGTCCTCGACCAAAAGCTGATGGTCAAGTGTCCCCACACTGTACATGCTTTGCTGTCTATGAATAGAATGTCTCAGGTGACGGCAGCAAGATGGACCTGCTGGACAGTAGTTTTGGAAGCTCCTAAACTCCATATCGTCCGGGACAGCCCGGTTAATCCCGCAACTATGCTCCCGATGTCAGAATCGAGGGAGCAAGAGTGGGGAGAATGTGAAGAGCATGACTGCGTGGAGATTTTAAAAGAAACAGAAGAAGCGACCTTAGCAGCAGAGGAGCCTCTGCACAACCCAGACCTCATCCGGTTTACAGATGGTTCCTTCTTTGTTGACAATGGTACCAGAAAAGCAGGATGGGCAGTTACAACCTTATATGAGGTAGTGGCAAAAGAATGTTTACCCTCAGGAACGTCAGCACAACAGGCTGAGTTACGGGCTCTGTCAGAAGCATGTCGAATAGCAGAAGGACAGACAGCTAATGTCTACACAGATTCGCGTTATGCTTTTGGAGTCGCTCACGACTTTGGTCTGTTATGGCGTAAAAGAGGATTCCTCACTGCTGCTGGTACACCTATCCGAAATGGAAAAGAAGTCCGAGACTTACTGGAGGCCATACAATTACCTCAGGAAGTGTCCATCCTGAAGTGTAAGGCCCATACCAAGGAAAATACCACTGAAGCACAGGGAAATGCCCTAGCCGACCAGGCAGCTAAAGATGCCACCTCACAGGGCGTTCCCCCAGAAGAACCAACACAGATGTGCAGATTGAAAGCACTCAGGACTCTGACACGAGACCTTCAAACAATGCAAGGCGAGTGCTCCCGAGAGGAAAAATGGACATGGATTGAGGCAGGAATTAAGCTATGTGAAGATGGTGTCTGGAGACAAAGAGTTACCGACAAACCAGTCGCGCCACAAGCGCTTATGCCTTTTTTAGCCCAACAGATCCACTCGTGGGGACACTTGGCCTCATAACAGATGACGGCACGGTTCCAGAAAAGCTGGTGGGGTCGGGGATTTAAAAAACATGCCCAGCTGGTAGAAGACCGCTGTGTGGTCTGCCAGAAATATAATTCTGGACCCATCACGGTAATGCCCCAACTGAGGCCCCCTGCCCCTGTCGGACCATTCCAGCATCTGCAGGTTGATTATATATCTCTTCCTCCATGCCAAGGATACACTAACATTCTTGTCATGGTCAACAGATTCTCTAGATGGGTAGAAGCTGTCCCAACTAAAAGAGCCACAGCCAATCACACTGCAAAGGTCTTGTGTAAGGATTACATTCCCCGATGGGGAGTCCCGAGTAGTATTGACTCAGATCAGGGAACACACTTCACAGGTGCTGTCTGCCAAGAAGTCTGTAGGTTACTGAACATTACGTGGGATTTACACTGTCCTTATCATCCACAATCATCAGGACAAGTAGAGCGAATGAATCGAACTCTGAAACAACGGCTTGCCAAATATCACCAAGAAGGAACACCATGGCCCCAGGAACTACCAATAGTGCTATGTAGTATTAGGGCAACCCCGAACAGAACTACAGGTCTAAGCCCATTTGAAATTATAACAGGAAGACCCATGTCGCTGCCAGGAACTATCGATTTAAGGAAAGCTGATGTTCACTTAATGAGTGACACTTTGTTATCATACTGTCAGAACTTAACCAATGCTATTAGTTCTGTTTCCCGACAGGTATCGGCAACTTGGGGTAATCCACCCGAAGGAGGACACGACATCATCCCGGGAGTCTGGGTATATGTGAAAAAGTTGCATAAAGAACCTTTGGGTGCCAAGTGGGAGGGACCTTATCAAGTGTTATTGACCACCCAGGCAGCTGTTAAAGTCCAAGGAAAGGAAGCCTGGATCCACGCTTCACACATTAAACGAGCACCCATAACTGAAGCTGAAATCTAATAAGGACAAATACTTTTTGCCAAAATGTATAAATTTACTGTATTACTGATGGTAGGTATTCTCGGCATTTGCCTACTTCTTACTAGCCAACCTTCTGCACCAAAGGGAAATAGTAAGGTAGCAAGGGAATTACATGTAAATACCTTTTTATATATGTCATACATTTATGCCAAACAAGGTAACATTTCTAGTTGTTGGGTGTGTGCGCATATTCCTATTCACTCAAAGGGAGGGATTCCCTTGAGGCCAGTTCCCTTGAATATCTCGGAAATGGCTGAGTGGATAATTAATCAAAACAAAACAGGCAATGCGTTTCAGGATACGGAAAACTGGGCACATAAATGGAAGTCAGCAGGTTACAATCTGACTACCTTTGAAGGGGGATACCAACCATGCTACAATAATTCCAAACGGCCCCCATTTTTTGTTATCACTAATACAACGGGAATAGGAAGACCGGGGGAATCGGTCTGTCTGATTAGAAACTTCAAAGGAGGCCAAAATATGGGGTATAGTAACTGCTCCCGGAATTATAATATAATCAAGCCACGGAACCGTCCAAACTGGGCTGATGTGAGAATTCTTAACGTAACGAGGATTCTGAATAAAACAGATGGAAAAGCCTGGACAGGCCCCGGAGTGTTGCTGACAAAGAAACAGCTAACATTCATTGCCTATAATGGCACCTATTGGGTGTGTGGCCACAAGGCCTACCCTTAGCTGTCCCAGAATTGGACGGGATCCTGCTATTTAGCCTACATTGTGCTTTATATGTATCATATAAAGTCACTGTTGGAACATCTACACCATCCTAAGAGAGCTATCACAGAAACAGAGAGGTTCTTTGCCATTCTGATCCCCAGGTATGGGACCGCCAGACTGACAAGGGAATTCATTAATATGGCATCCATTGTGGAACGGGTAGCCAATGATACCTCAGAGGCCCCAGTTAAAATCAATGCAGAAATGGTAGCAATCCACACAGTAGCCCTACAGAATAGACTGGCCCTTGATTACATCCTGGCTGAAAAGGGAGGTACTTGCGCCCTACTCGGAACTGAGTGTTGCACATATATCCCAGATAGCTCCGAAGAAATTACCCACTTAGCGGAGCATATCCAAAAGGAGGTAGAGAAACTTAAGCAACCCCCATCATTCACTTTGTGGAGTGGAGCCACTGAATGGCTAGGTTCAATTGGAACTTAATTGGTGGAAGGTTTAATTCTATTTTTTGTAATTATTTTACTTTTATATTGTTTGTTTATGTTGATTAAATGTTGTTGCGACCAGGCAGCTGTAGCTGCTGTCCCACAGGTGAGACACCTTGCAGGTCCCAGCATACCGTCTGTACGTGGCACAGGGGTATGTCATGCTTAAGGGAAGGTTGTTTACTGGTTGAACTAAGATATTGATTTGGATTAAATTGGAATAAGGTTAATTAACCTACTAAAACCAGACTTCTATTGTGGCCACGATGGAACTCGGGTTGGTGTAAATTTGTGTGGAAGCTACTAGTCCGGACATGTGGCGAAACACATCAACAAATTTTAGAAGGAAACTATATTAACATGTATGAAATTATTTTGTAGAATGTTTAACCAGTGGTACCTGATGTTTTATGATTCAGTTTGTGAAAGAATCAAAGGGGGGATTGATAGAGAATTCAAACAGGCTGCATTTAGACAGGCTGTGAAAATTCACAGACAACAAGTCAGAGATGCTACGTGAGTGGTAGCATGTTGCATTAAGTCATCAATCAACTTGACATTTTAGGACCCTTGGGTAGCGAGCCAATTAAAAGGTTAAAAGACTATTAATTGAGCCAATAAGGTCAAAGAAGGCGAGTTCTTTTCTGTAAATTGATCCAGGTATAAGTACAGCCATTTTGACCATGTGGTCTCAGAAGGACAAAGACCTGGCTTAAAGCCAAGAAGCTTGTTGTTGCTCTTTGTCAGAAATAAAGAAATTAAAACTACAATTGGAGTTCGTATTTCATTGGAAATTAAGAGATCTAACAGGGGTCTACTCTTTCCTTTTTATTACCCTCTTGCTTTTAATGTATTTATAAAACATCTTTAGGTTTTCCTTGATATTACTTGCCAATATTTTTTCATGCCCTCTCTTTGTTTTCCTAATTTCCTTTTTAATTTCACCCCTGCACTTTCTCTACACCTCTCGGCTTTCTGCAGTATTGAGCTCTCGATATCTGACATAAGCTTCCCTTTTTTGCCTTATCCTATCCTGTATGCCATTGACATCCAGGGGCTCCAGATTTGGAAGTCCCACCTATTTCTTTGTGGGAACATAATTGCTCTGAACCCTCACTATCCCCTCCTTGAATTGCTCCCACTGCTCTGACACTGATTTATCTTCAAGTAACTGTTTCCAGTCCACTTCTGCTAAATCACATCTCAGCTTATAAAAGTGGCCATTCCCCAATTGAGAACTTTTGTTCCTGTTCTATCTTTGTCCTTTTGCATAATTACGCTAAATCTAACTGAATTATGATCACTGCCACCAAAATGCTCTCCCACTGATAACCCTTCTTCCTACCCAGCTTCATTCCCTAAAACTAAGTCTAGAACACTCTCTTGTTGGACTTGCTATGTATTAGCCGAAAAGTTCTCCTGAATGCATTTTAAGAACTCTGCACCCTCTATATATGTTACACAGATTTTATCCCAGTTAATATTAGGGTAGTTGAAATCCCCTACTATTACTGCCCTATTATTTTTGCACTTCTCAGAAATGTGCCTACATATTTGCTCTTCTATCTCCCTCTGACTGTTTGACCATCTATAGAACACTCCCAATAGTGTGATTGCCCCTTTTTTGTTCTTCATTTCAACCCATATGGCCTCGTTTGATGATCCTTCTAGCATATTATCATTCCTCACAGCTGTAATTATTTATTTAACCAATATTGTAACACCCATCTTTTTTTATCCCCTTCGCTATCTTATCTGAAAATCCTGTATCCAGGAATGTTGAGTTGCTATTCCTGCCCTTCGTTAAGTCATGTTTCAGTAATATCTATTAATACGACTTTCATGTATCCATATATGTCTCATTGCCGAAAGCATGCAGAAATCAAGCGCAGGCAGCGGAAAGAGTGTGCGGCAAATCTGTCCCACCCTTCCTTACCCTCAACGACTATCTGTCCCACTTGTGACAGGGACTGAGGCTCTCGTGTTCGACTGTTCAGCCACCTAAGAACTCATTCTAAGAGTGGAAGCAAGTCTTCCTCGATTCCGAGGGACTGCCTATGATGATGATGATGATGTTATGCCCTCAGCTCATTTGCTTTATTCACTAGACACCTTGCATTAAAATAAATACCATCAAACACCTCCAAGGGACAGTAATTAGGTCACAGCTAGAGTCCCTTGCTTTTTGTGGTATATATCAATGATTTAGACATGATTAAGAAGTTTGCTGATAATGCAAAAATTGGCTGTGCAGTTGATAGTGAGGAAGATAGCTGTAGACTGTAGTAAGATATCAATAGACTGGTCAGGTGGGCAGAAAAGTGACAAACGGAATTCAATCCGGAGAAGTGTGATTTGGGGAGGGCTAACAAGGCAAGGGAATACACAATAAAGGGCAAGATACTGAGAAGTGTAGAGAAACAGAAAGACCTTGGAGTGCATGTCCACAGATCCCTGAAGGTGGCAGGACAAGCAGATAAAGTGGTTGAGAAGGCATACGGGATACTTTCCTTTATTAGGCGAGGCATAGAATATAAGAGCAGGGAGGTTATGCTTGAACTGTATAAAACAGTAATTAGGCCACAGCTAGAGTACTACGTGCAGTTCTGGTTACAGGAAAAGTATGTGATTGCACTAGAGAGGGTACAGAGGAGATTTACAAGGATGTTGCCAGAACTGGAGAATTTTAGCAATAAGGAAAGATTGGATAGGTTGGGGTTGTTTTCTTTGGAACAGAGGAGGCTGAGGGGAGGCTTGGTTGAGGTGTATAAAATTATGAGGGGCCTAGATATAGTGGATAGGAAGGACCCATTTCACTTACCAGAGAGGTAAAAACCCAGGGGGCATAGATTTAAAGTAATGGATAGAAGGATTATTGGGGAGTACCTTAGGGCGCTAGGCTGAGAAACTAAAATTCCTGAGCTAAACAGCTGGCCTCGGTGCACTCTAAGAGAGGCCTGGGGGGGGGGAATTAACCTGGAAAAAAACCACCAAAAACATTCTCAATAAATAACCTACGCCATCACAACATAAATCGCAAAAACATTTTAGAAAAACAATCACATTAACCTGAGGTCGACATTACTTACCTCAGTGCAGCCGCTACAGCTCGGTCCACCAGCTTTCACAGGCAGTCCCAGCAGGGCGCTCTACAGAGCGCAACAGATCGGGCGGCAGCCACAAATCGAGTTGATGTGTCGCAACCAGGGGCATTGCACACCGGCTCGCCTCTTCCAGGCGGCAATGCTCCACGCCCCGTGCAAGCTGGCACCTAAAGTCCCGGCGGGGAGCTGGAAGCTTGCTGCCCGCAGAAGACCAAAATTCTAGCCCAATATGTTTTAGTAATGTTGGTTGAGGGATTAATGTTGGCCAGGACACATGGAATCATTTGCTTCCACCTGAGACAGAGCCTTCGTTTAACATCTCAACCAAAGGACAGCACCTCCAACAATGCAGCACTCCCTCAGTACTATATTTAAGAGTCAGTCTTGATTATGTGCTCAAGTCTCTGGAGTGGAGTGGGGCATTAGCCCACAACCTTCTGACTCGGAGCGCTATCTCCAAACAAGGCTGACACAAATCCTTTTAAAGCATTTTAAGTTTTTTATAATTAGTTACATATACTCCCCTTTTAGTAATTTTCTCTTTTCGAGCACAGTATTGTAACTGTACTGTGCTTCCTTTTTAACTTTTTGATCGTGACCATCATGACATTCCATGCTGTTGACAAGAATATCAATCTAAGGCAAAGTAGTTGGAAGGTAAATGTCTCTCAATTTTTTCACACCAGTGCAAAGAAAAGGAAAGAAAGAATTTAGCATATTTCATGACCTCAGGGCGTCTCAATGCGCTTTACTTTTGAAGTGTAGTCACTGTTGTAATGTAGGAAACGCAGCGGCCTATTTGCACACAGCAAGGTCTCCAAACAATAACGAGATAATCTCTTTTAGTGATGTTGGTTGAGGGATAAATATTGCCCAAGAAGAATTCCCCGCATTCCTTTGAATAATGCCATGGAATCATTTATGTCCACCGAGAGGGCAGATGGGATGTCGGTTTAATGTTTCATCTGAAAGGCACATCTTCAACAGTACAGCACCCCCTCAGTACTGCCCTGAAGTGTCAGGCTAGATTACGTGCTCACATTTCTGGACTGGGACTTGAACCCACAACCTTCTGTTTCAGAAGCGACAGTTCTACCACTGAGCCAAAACTGACAGCACAAAGGGTTAAAGAAAACTTTCAGTTAACCCTTTTATAGGGTGAAAAGATAAGAAATTGCAATTCATCATTTTATTTTTCATTTTTCTCTCTTTCTGGCCCAAAGCTAACAGTTCCTGCTTCTATTGACAACACTCCAGACCCTTAAGCAGTTGATCTTTCTTCATGAGTGAGCTTGAACTGTGAGCATTAGTAATCTAAACTGTAGGGACTGTAGGGACAACATTCGATAAGGCATTCGATAAGGTGCCACACATAGATAGAAACATAGAAAATAGGTGCAGGAGTAGGCCATTCGGCCCTTCGAGCCTGCACCGCCATTCAATGAGTTCATGGCTGAACATGCAACTTCAGTATCCCATTCCTGCTTTCTCGCCATACCCCTTGATCCCCCTAATAGTAAGGACTACATCTAACTCCTTTTTGTCAGAGGAAATGTATTAGCATGGATATAGAATTGGCTAACTAACAGAAAGCAGAGAGTCGGGATAAATGGGTCCTTTTCAGGTTGGCAATCGGTGGTTAGTGGTGTGCCACAGGGATCAGTGCTGGGACCACAACTGTTTGCAATATACATAAATGACCTGGAAGAGGGGACAGAGTATAGTGTAACAAAATTTGCAGATGACACAAAGATTAGTGGGAAAGTGGGTTGTATAGAGGACACAGAAAGGCTGCAAAGAGATTTAGATAGGTTAAGCGAATGGGCTAAGGTTTGGCAGATGGAATACAATGTCGGAAAATGTGAGGACATCCACCTTGGAAAAAAAAACAGTAAAAGGGAATATTATTTGAATGGGGAGAAATTACAACATGCTGAGGTGCAGAGGGATCTGGGGGTCCTTGTGCATGAAACTCTTTTAGAGTCTACCTGCAAAACATAAACATTAAACTGTGCCACCCGACCTGGGTGACACACCAGACATTTACAAGGCCCTTTTTTCCTTTTTTTGGTTTTTTTTTTGTGTTTTTTGTTTTTTTTTTGTTTTTTTTTTGGGCACTAAAATCACAATTTCTCCGGTGCCCCCTATAAAAGGGAAGGGGACACTAAAAGCACCGGCAATTAAAACAAATTAAACTTTAAAACGTAAAATCAAATTAAAATTTGGTTGCCGGGCGTGATGATGCACTCCAGTCCCTCCGGTGCCCACCTCTCGCGGAAGGCCGCGAGCGTACCGGTGGACACCGCGTGCTCCATCTCCAAGGACACCCTGGACCGGATGTAAGAGCGGAAGAGAGGCAGGCAGTCAGGTTGAACGACCCCCTCGACCGCCCGCTGCCTGGACCGGCTGATGGCACCCTTGGCCGTGCCCAGGAGCAGTCCTACGAGGAGGCCTTCGGACCTACCCGCTCCTTGTGCATGAATCTCAAAAAGTTAGTTTGCAGGTGCAGCAGGTAATCAGGAAGGCGAATGGAATGTTGGCTTTCATTGCGAGAGGGATGGATTACAAAAGCAGGGAGGTCCTGCTGCAACTGTACAGGGTATTGGTGAGGCCGCACCTGGAGTACTGCGTGCAGTTTTGGTCACCTTACTTAAGGAAGGATATACTAGCTTTGGAGGGGGTACAGAGACGATTCACTAGGCTGATTCCGGAGATGAGGGGGTTACCTTATGATGATAGATTGAGTAGACTGGGTCTTTACTCGTTGGAGTTCAGAAGGATGAGGGGTGCTCTTATAGAAACATTTAAAATAATGAAAGGGATAGACAAGATAGAGGCAGAGAGGTTGTTTCCACTGGTCGGGGAGACTAGAACTAGGGGGCACAACCTCAAAATACGGGGGAGCCAATTTAAAACCGAGTTGAGAAGGAATTTCTTCTCCCAGAGGGTTGTGAATCTGTGGAATTCTCTGCCCAAGGAAGCAGGTAAGGCGAGCTCATTGAATGTATTCAAATCACAGATAGATAGATTTTTAACCAATAAGGGAATTAAGGGTTATGGGGAGCGGGCGGGTAAGTGGAGCTGAGTCCATGGCCAGATCAGCCATGATCTTGTTGAATGGCAGAGCAGGCTCGAGAGGCTAGATGGCCTACTCCTGTTCCTAATTCTTATGTTCTTATGTTCTTATCACAGTTGAGCCTGATCCTGTTCAAACACTTACATTTTGTACCCTCCCTAGCCCAAAGACACTGAGGCCAAGTGTGTAGACTTCATTGCTGTCCCGTCTGAGACAACTAAGTCAACACAGACTCGAGATCAAATTTAGGGACATCCTAATATGTACATCTCAGTACCACACTACACTGTGGGATAAAAATGGGTCATTATCACATCTGTTTTCCAGGTGGAAAACAGAGGTAAAAATGATCACTTTCACAAGGCTAGGTCCTGTGTCCCAAGAACGCCTGAAAAGTATCCAACGCTATATTGGCCATGGACAATTTTCAGGAAACTTAGGCAGCTGCCTAAAACTGACATTGGACCCGTAGAGAAGGGGCCTGATGCCTGTTTTAAAACCCCTCAAGGACACAGGGCTGCCGGCCTGTTCCCCTTATACTTTGCTGCCATGGATGCGGCCGAGCAAACATCTGCCACCAAAAAGGTAAGTAAAATGTATTTTTTAATTTTTACGTGGAGCAGAACAGCTCCACCAGCTCAACACCACTGCTGGTGCAATCGGCCCCTCTCCTGTTATCCTCCCTTCCCTTTCCTGTGTTTACCTGAGGCCGCTGTCGCCAAGGCAAGTGGGCAAAAATATAACCCTCCATTCAAGGATTCAAGCTGCCAATGGAAATGTAACAGGTGCTGGCGGGCGACTCAGAATACTAAGTTGAGGACCAAAGGGGCCAGCCTTTGGCCTCGCAGTTCAGTTGACAGCTGCTTGTGGAACACCGAGTGTAGGCCCAAAAATGTCTACGCCAATGTAATAACCCAATGAGCAACAGGGGAACTAATCAGCCATATAGAAAGTTAAAAGGCACACCCTCCTTCCCCACTCCCCCAAAGTTGCACACTTTCGAAACAGATAAATCTTGGATTGTCCCCAACATTAAAAAAGTAAAAGGATACATACATATTTCCGCTTCAGCACCAATACATAGCTTTTGTGCTGAATCTGTACTGTTTGTAAAAATGTTTGTGAATCTTATTACTGTCAGTACGGCAATGCCACAGCAGACACTAATGGGAATGACAGGCAATATTTCTCCTCCAATGGAATTGTATTTACCCCGCTGACTTTCTAAAGATGGGACATGTGAACATTTGTGTCCTTGATAGATCTGGTAACCAGAATTCCATTTCTGACGCACTGATGTGTTACACTGAAGGTGTCCCTAAAGGCACCTCAAGATTGAAAACCTTGACCTTTGTTCCACTCGGGCAGAACTAGTCACAGTACATTGACTTGATATATGACTACCACAAAACGAGAGAAAGAGAAATGAGAAGATTTTAGGTGAGATAAATAGTTGTTCAATACTATAGACTAAAATCTACTGAATTGTTCCAATTAATTTAAAAGCCCATGAAATAATACCCAGAACTACACAGTAGCGCATTTCTTATGTTGACGTATCTGAATAAGTGATCTGCCAATTTAGATTGCTGTTACTAACCTGGGCAAGGTAATTTAATCTAAGGTAATAGAGTTAGTTTGATTTAGATTTAGTTATTGAGCATAAAGAGCAATAAGGGTAAACATATCCATCTTATTTTCATATGATACTAATTTGGAACATCAAACTCCCTGCTAGAATAGCAAAGTAAGTGTATGGGAAAGTCAAAATGTTGCCTAAAGATTAGGAAGGCAATTATTTTATGATTAAAAATATTAACAGAAGAGATTTATTGGGGGCATTTTTCAACTGCCGCCTGTCCATTTCTCACCTGAAAACCGGGCAGCCAGCAATTGAAAATTGGGGGGCAAGTCAGCTGCCCCATAAACACTCAAAGCCCGTCTGGTGCAATTTTCAGACAGGCCTGTATCAGGTGGGAGGCTGCTTCAATATGCAAGTCAGGGTCCCATGTTGGTTGTAGGACCCTGGTTGCAATTTTCAGGTTAAAGTGCGCATTCTCTGCCCATTTGCGCCAGGCCATGAGAGCCTATCCTGCAATCCTTAAAGGGACCAGGGCTCAGTAAACAGCCCAGGAAATGTATAGAATGTCCCTCCTGGGCACCTAAAAATCTCTGACCCTCTGGCAGCCTATTCAAGGCCCCTTCCAGGGTCACCTACCCCATTAGGCCCACTAGGCCTGCCCTGCCGGTTGTAGCAGTCCTTGTCCAATTAACACTACTTCGTGCTCTACCAATACTTTTGAATAACAGCATCTAGCTCTAGCCATGGCAGCAATGTTTCTTGTCAGTCTTAAGAAGATACCCGAAGAACTAATGCAGGCTGATGAGAAGCAAATGGCAATAATTCACAACTTGACAGCACAGATCAACCAGTGGACATATAAGTAGGGAAAAGTCAACTAACCAAGTTGTGTCCCAAGCTTAGCAACCTTCCCCTAACTATTCTTTTTTCTTTTTAGACATAAAAATATATCTGTCATTTCAATCAAATCACTATCACTAATAGAGTCAAACTTCTGTATATAGAAAGCAAAAAACTGAATTTTAGTTCAAAGAACATTTTTGAATGTGAAAATTATTTATTTTTCATATGTAAATCTAATTCTTTATTTTTGTCTCGGTTTCCTGAGATGACAACAAACGGCCCTGCTGACTACACGAACATGAATCTGAACCCCCCTGGAGAGAACAACCTAGTGCTGACTTGAATAAAAGAGAAGCTCTAAAGTCTAGACCTGGTAGCAGGAACTAGCTTCAAAAGAGCCTTCCACTTAGAAATCAAGTACAAAGAAACTGGTTAGCCTACAGTAAAAGTAAGAATGTTCTTTTTTGCATACCATGTATGCTGTTTGCCCTGTCAACTGAAGCTGTGGTTTGATCGTCACAAGGAATATGAATGCCACTCAAATCTGGCTAAAGATATTGAAAGACACGGTATTGGTGATTTCGGGGGTTTAATCACAGCGGAACGGTACTTATAGCGCCTAGAAAAAGTTTGCGCCTCGGTCCAGAAAATTTGCCCAAAACTGAGGTTCAATGATCAGGCATTACACACCTGTGCTTGGCCGCCCCAATTGAAAATAGCAGCGCAAAAAAAGATCTAAACTTTGCACATGTGCAGACGTGCTCGACACTTCCCGAGCCCAGGCGAAAGATTAGGTCATGCCTGTAAAGTCCTGTCCCTGCAGTACAGATTCACACGAGGCACATACTGAAGTCAAGGTCACTCAGGACACAGCTCTCGAATGCTACACTTGCCTGAAACCTGTCCTTATATACCTGTCTGGGACAGGTATCCAGTGTCTCCTGCAAGTGCACCCTTGGTGATAAGGTAAGCTTGTGGTTACAGGTCATCTCTAGTTACAGTCATGTATAGCATGGTAAGATACAGTTATGTACAGTAGTGTGAGATACATGACAGCGCCAATTTCGTTCGCGCATGCGCAGATCCACCAACCCACTTCGTTAAGAGCGGGAGACATGGTGCAGCAGGAGGGACACCAGAGAGCACATCGCTTCTCTGCAATGGCCGCAGAGGCCCGAGTTCAGGCCATTGCGCGGAGGTGGCCTGCACTACATGTTGTGGGAGGAAGGAGGCCTGTGCCAAGGGTCTTTAGGAGGATTTGGAGAGTGATAGTGCTGGATGTGTCAGCGGCAGACATGGTGGTTAGAACTGCCACACAATGCTGCAAGAAATGAAATTACCACACGAGGGTCGTCAGGGTGAGTACACTTTACATTTATGTACTCTTGCCATGGTTGCAAGATCACTGTCTCACACAATGTAAAGTCTTTGATGGAACTGCCCCTTCTCCATGTATTCAGGCCATAGTGTGGGTTGTTGAAATCATCTGAAAGCTGGAGGCTCAGTTCACCAACCAATCCCTGCACATTCAGGCAGATCCTCTTGTCCCCTAATCATTGACAACCCTCCTTTTGCTATCCTTTGACTCTTGATATGCATTGGCCAAACATCATCCTGAGCTGCAATGCTACCTGGCTCTCACCTTCTCCCAGTCCTTCCACATGCTCAGTCCACAGCATTGGCACTTTCAGACAGTAGCAGCTATTCTACTATGGGAGGCACATGTGGCACAAGAGGAACTGCACGCTTATTCAACACTTCTTCCTACTCTTATTGTATGCCAAGTTAGCACATAATCGGCAGGAGCAGCAGCGGACCAGAGGTGCAGAGCCTGATGTACAGGACCTCACGAAGGTGTAGTAGAGAGTGTCAGCCCTTATGGGCACCCCAGTTCGTGTGGTGGCCGGCGGTGAGGCAGAGCCCCCTACGGGTAGTGACGGTACGTGAATGGCTTTTGCGATTGATGTGAGTTCCTTGACCCCTAATATCAAGTGGCTTAGCCCCTTTACATATAGATGTCCAATGTCACTTTCCTCTTATCATCCTGCCCCCTCCCCTGCTGCTAACCACACGTCTGTTGATTTGTGCTTACAGATGACTAGCCAGAAGCACAGCAGCCTTCCCATGAGTTGTCGACATCTGGGAATGAGCGAGATAATGAAGGAGGGGATGACAGTGTGCTCCCTGAGCGGGAGACCCTATTAGTCCCACACAACATTGGGGGACGACATCTCGCTTGAGGGATTTGATGTGTCTGAGGTTCCTGGCCCAGTGGCCTACAGCAATGCCAAACGGGAGATGAAGCTTGGAGGCCAGCTCCCCGGAGGGTGAGTCGGCTCAGTCGTTCTGCTCAGAGACAGGTGGACGTGGACCTGGACTTAGTGGCTATGTCCAGGGAGAACAAGCAAATGCACCGCAACCTCATGGATGCATTGAGTAGGGTCCCACAGAGCATCGATCCACTTGCTGTGATGGTGGCGGAAGCAGCCTCACGCATTGCCTGTGCATCTCAAGACTCCAGTGAGCCCATCCTTGGCTTCTCACAGAGACAGATAGGGTCCATCAGCGGGGTTGGAGTCCCAGAGGGGATGATGCGTGCCAGGAAGAATGTTCACAATGTTGGGGAAGTCCAGAACCAGGGGACACAGTCTAATGATAAGGGGTAAGCCATTTAGGACTGAGATGAGGAGAAACTTCTTCACTCAGAGAGTTGTTAACCTGTGGAATTCTCTACAGCAGAGAGTTGTTGATGCCAGTTTATTGGATATATTCAAGAGGGAGTTAGATATGGCCCTTATGGCTAAAGGGATGAAGGGGTATGGAGAGAAAGCAGGAGAGGGGAACTGAGGTGAATGATCAGCCATGATCTTATTGAATGGTGGTGCAGGCTCAAAGGGCCGAATGGCCTACTCCTGCACCTATTTTCTATGTTTCTATGTTTCTATGGGTGACGTGGCAGCAGTTATCACATCGCAGGCACAAGCCACGCAACAGTTAGGTGATGCCGTCTTCTCTGTGTTCCTCAAAGTCCGACGGGGAAATGACGGTGCCCAAAGCAGGCCAGCAAGTTGTGGTCACACATCGTGCTCCAGCTACTGAGGCTCAGCCCTGTGTGAGTGGATGGTACTGTCCTTCCTCAAGAAGACAGCATTCCGGCTGCCACCATTGCCAATCCGACCTTGCACCAAAGCGGTCCACACCTGAACGATCACAGACTGCTGCCACCGATGCTGAGGCGGAGGAGTTCGCAGCCAATCCTTCCACGCCCAGAGCTGGTCCAGGGCGTCATCGCAGGCCGTCTGTACTGTCTGGCCCATACACACAGCAGCCTCCCTGTAGGTACTGAGGCCTCATTGAGGAGGAGCAGTAGGAGTGGCAGTGGGGTAAAGGTCTGATTAAGGACTAGCACCACATTGGGAACATGTACTTAGAATTGTTAGTCAGGCCTGTATATAGTTACGTTGGCCCCTCATGATGGCCAAGTTGTGTAGCATGCACAATGAATTCCGAGATCTGTTGAGGTGAATATTGAAGGCTGCCTCCAGAGTGGTCCAGGCATCAGAAATGCTGCTTGAGCATCTCTATTGTCGATAATGTTAGGGGTGGCCGCATGGCTCTCATTATAGTGATGCTCAGCTTCTGTGGTGGAGTTGCAGAGGGGCTTCATTGGCCAGGTGGCTAGGCCATATCCTTTGTCCCCGACCAGCCAGTCGCGCTGTTCCCGTGGTGGACAAAACAATCGTGAGACATTGCTCTTAGACAGGATGAAAGCATCATTTGCGCACCCTGGATAGTGGACATTCACTGTGAGGGTGCACTGCATGTGGTCGCACACCAACTGCACTTTTAGGGAGTGGTATCCCTTTCGGTTGCTGAATGCGTTGTGTCATGGTGCTCGCAAAGGCCACATGTATGCAATCAATAGCTCATTGATCCCTCGGAAAGCCTGCAATTCTGCCAAACCCACAATTCCCACTCATTCTGGCTCTCCCTGCTCATTGGGAATGTTATAAAGTCCATTCTGCGGGCATAGATAGCCTTTGTGATGTGGCGAATGCAGCGATCTGCAGCATATTGAGAGATGTTGCATATGTCCCCTGCTGCAGCCTGGAAGGAGCCGGAGAATAGAAAGCCAGTGCCACAGTAACCTTCACTGCGTTGGGCAGCACAGTCCTGGTGCCAATGTGAGGCTGCAGGTCTGCCTGTACGAGTGGCATGTCCTGTCAGCACTTCCTTTCAGAAGCGCAGCCTTCTCACACACTGCTTCTCAGAGAGCTAGAGGTATGAGCATTGCTGCCTGTAAACCCGTGGGGGGTAAGGCCTCCTCCCTAGACGTTTTTGGCCTCTCCCCATCTGTGGGTCGACATGGCTAAGAGCCATTCTATCTTGACACCGCCTAGCAATAGCGTGGAGCTGGATACATTGGCGAACTAGTAATAACTCCATTAAATTGTTTCACTGAAGTTGTAAGGACACTGTAATGGCAGATAAATCTACCGCTTTAAAGTCTGAGCTTCACGCAGTGTGCTGTGTGCAAACATCGCAGTCAATGTGACTGCCAATTTATGATCCTCCTCCCTCAATTTAAACATGCGGTGAATAGTGCCTACTCGACCGTGGGACCGCCTGGTTTTTCAGGCATCACTTGCGGCGTTAGGACCTAATTTTGCAACCGGAGCGCTAGCGGGACGTTGCACGACGACTAACATCATGATCTGAATGAAACTACAGGGCGGGGCGGTACGTTTTTGCGCCACCGGAAACCCTGAACCAAATTTCCCGGCCAGGCGGTAAAAGATGGCCGCCTGGGCAGTAAGCATTTAGACCCCTTTACCGCACCTCCAGGCGCAAGCCAACTGAAAATCCAGCCATGGTATTGAGGTCTCATGATAGATGTCAAGTAGCTAGAATCTAGTGGATTCTCCAATTCTCACAATATTGCCCTTTGGATGGAACATCAGAACTCATTGGTAAAATACCACAGGGAGGTTTTGTCTGTTTTTATTGATTGCTGTCGATATTTGAGCACAATTATTTTGGTTTTCAGAAGAAATCAGAAATTAAACAGCAAACTACCACGATTTTTTCAAGCTTTTTCAAAATACTGTCTAGCTCAATCATATTTGAATAAAATTGATAAAGCAGATTGGGAGAAGTAATAATAATAATAACTTTTATTCATATAGCGCCTTTAACATAGTAAAATGTCCCAAGGCGCTTCACAACAGTGTTACAGGCAAATTAGATAAATTTGACATCGAGCCACAGAAGAAATTAAGGCAGATGATCAAAAGCTTATTTAAAGAGATAGGTTTTAATGAGTGCCTTAAAGGAGGAAGGAGAGGTGGAGAGGCGTAGGGGTTTAGGGAGGGAGTTCCAGAGTTTAGGGCCCAGGCAGCTGAAGGCACGAAGAAACTTGATTAAAATTTTTTTGAACTTTGGGAATCAATTTCCGTTGATTGAATGTATGAGAACATTAGTGTTTTCTAAAATAGTTGCTGATCTGAAAAAGAGTGGCAGATTTTCAATGATCTTGGATTCCAGGCGAGATGTCTGTAAGACAGCTTTGCTTGTTCGCAAGCATCTGATCAATACATCTGATCAACATGCTGTTAAGCCAGTGAAACAATTAATTAATACATAAACTTGTACACAAGTGGAGAGAATCGAAAGGGAGAAGTCACGAAAACAATGCATGGAATAGACCTGAATAAGACAGAGCATGGATGATGCAGGAAATATGAAGAAAAGTACAAGGCTCTGAAATCTTTAATGTCATCAGAATTCAGCACTGTACGTCTGGAGTTCTTATAAGAACATAAGAACATAAGAAATAGGAACAGGAGTAGGCCATACGGCCCCTCGAGCTTGCTCCGCCATTCAATAAGATCATGGCTGATCTGATCATGGACTCAGCTCCACTTCAGACATCTCGCCTGGAATCCAAGATCATTGAAAATTGTAATGTCTGTAAGCTTGTAATATTTGTAGCTCCACACTGTGGATGTGGAAGTATTGTGTACTGCAAGTGCATAGTTAATCATTAAACAGAACTAGGCAGTTTCCGGAGTCTTCCGAGAGAGCTGCCTCCATGTTAGGAGCTGTGTGTGCTTGTGCTCTGTGAATATATCACAGTTGGCGACTGAGTTGGGATTTTCGTATGATTTAAAGCTTAATTTTTGTTGGTGAAGGATTCAGCCAGCCGACAGAGAGACTTTGGAAGTTTCTGTCTTTGGAAAAAAGCTACAAAATCCGAGGTAAAATACAGCACATGGTGTGAATAGCTAGAGATTAAAATGGCAGGTTTATTGGGACATTTGGGTGAATATAGACACGACAGGGAACATTTTAAAGCGTATGTGGATCGACTAGAAATGTATTTCACTGCAAATAACATAATTGAAGTTCCAGACAATGCAGTCCAGGACCAGGCTATGTTGGAACGTAAGAGAGCAATCTTCTTATCGGAGGCAGGTATTATACGAAACCCTTGTAAATCTGCTTGTGCTTGACGAGCCAAAAGACAAAACGCTTAAAGAGATTTTAACGAAGCTGGAGCAGCACTATAACTCCAAACCGTTAGAAATTGCTGAAAGCTATTGTTTTGGGATTCAGAATCAAAAGGCTGATGAAAGTATCAGTGATTACATCATAGCATTAAAAAAGCTATCGATGCACTGTAATTTTGGAAACTTTCAAAACCGAGCATTACGGGATCGTTTTGTTTGTGGGGTGAAAAATGATGCGATCAGAAGGAAGTTATTGACAACGGATGACTTGACTTTTGAGATTGCTTCTCAGACAGCGAGGTCGATGAGCATGGCCGAACAATATTCCCGAGAATTAAATAATGATTACGGTTGTCAGTCAACCGAGGTAAATCACCTGCAGGTTCAAAGTAAAAGACGGGCATGGCCAAAAGTCTCAGAAACTGGAAATTCTACCAGAGTGTCGAAGTCATGGTATAGGTGCCTGGGACAACACATTGCTCAAAGTTGTCCATACGTGAAGGCAGAGTGTTTCTTCTGCAGAAAGACTGGGCATCTGGCGAAGGCATGTCGACTGAAGGGTAAACCAGCTTTTAAAGCTATGAGTCCAGCGTTCAAAGCTATGAGTAGAAATCCCAAGAGACTACATAGCATGGAAGAACAACAACAGGACGAGGAGATGTTAGAGTTGCACGTCATCAGGACCACGAGGTTAACGGACAGCGATTCAGAAAGCATCAAAATCCACAAAGATGTTGCGAGATTCAAGATACCAATGGAAATTGACACAGGTGCATCCGTGAGTGTAGTACCGGAGTCATTGTACTGCGGCAAATTGCGTGATTTCCAACTGGAGAAATCCAAGATAGAGCTGCGAGGCTACTCAGGAGAGAAAATTCCTTTGATAGGTCGTATCACCATACCGGTGAAATATAAAGATCAATTTCAGAACTTGCCTCTAATAGTAGTGAAAGGAGACAAGTCTGCCTTACTAGGAAGAAATTGGTTGAGCTCACTGAAGCTGGATTGGAGTAAGATTTTCTGTGTGGAAGCAAGATTTTCATCAACGGATGAGGTTATCAAGCAGTATCCGAAGGTGTTCTGTGAAACGGGCAGTCCGATCCAAGGCTTCAAGGCGAGTGTCAGGGTACAGAAGGACGCTAGATCGGTTTACTACAGCCACGTTCCGTACCATATGCACTCAAGGAGAAAGTTGAGCAAGAACTCAAAAGACTAGAGACTGAGAACATTATTTGTAAGATAGATCGATGTAATTGGGCTACACCCATTGTTGTTGTACCTAAGTCCAATGGTAAGGTAAGATTGTGTGGTGATTATAAAGTAACCGTAAACCAGGTTCTCGAGGGTAATGTCCCCAATACATTGCCGAATATAGAAGATTGGTTCACAACAATGTCCTAGGGGGAGTGTTTGCTAGAGCTGTTGGGGATGGGAACCAATGCAGGGAGACAGAGGGAAACAAAAAGGAGGCAAAAGCAAAAGACAAAAAGGAGATGAGGAAAAGTGGAGGGCAGAGAAACCCAAGGCAAAGAACAAAAAGGGCCACTGTACAGCAAAATTCTAAAAGGACAAAGGGTGTTAAAAGAACAAGCCTGAAGGCTTTGTGCCTTAATGCAAGGAGTATCCGCAATAAAGTGGATGAATTAACTGTGCAAATAGATGTTAACACATATGATGTGATTGGGATTACGGAGACGTGGCTCCAGGATGATCAGGGCTGGGAACTCAACATCCAGGGGTATTCAACATTCAGGAAAGATAGAATAAAAGGAAAAGGAGGTGGGGTAGCATTGCTGGTTAAGGAGCAAATTAAGGCAATAGTTCGGAAGGACATTAGCTTGGATGATGTGGAATCTATATGGGTAGAGCTGCAGAATACCAAAGGACAAAAAACGTTAGTGGGAGTTGTGTACAGACCTCCAAACAGTAGTAGTGATGTTGGGGAGGGCATCAAACATGAAATTAGGGGTGCGTGCAATAAAGGTGCAGCAGTTATAATGGGTGACTTTAATATGCACATAGATTGGGTTAACCAAACTGGAAGCAATACGGGAGAGGAGGATTTCCTGGAGTGCATAAGGGATGGTTTTTTAGACCAATATGTCGAGGAACCAACTAGGGGGGAGGCCATCTTAGACTGGGTGTTGTGTAATGAGAGATGATTAATTAGCAATCTCGTTGTGCGAGGCCCCTTGGGGAAGACTGACCATAATATGGTGGAATTCTGCATTAGGATGGAGAATGAAACAGTTAATTCAGAGACCATGGTCCAGAACTTAAAGAAGGGTAACTTTGAAGGTATGAGGCGTGAATTGGCTAGGATAGATTAGCGAATGATACTTAAGGGGTTGACTGTGGATGGGCAATGGCAGACATTTAGAGACCGCATGGATGAACTACAACAATTGTACATTCCTGTCTGTCGTAAAAATAAAAAAGGGAAGGTGGCTCAACCGTGGCTATCAAGGGAAATCAGGGATAGCATTAAAGCCAAGGAAGTGGCATACAAATTGGCCAGAAATAGCAGAGAACCCGGGGACTGGGAGAAATTTAGAACTCAGCAGAGGAGGACAAAGGGTTTGATTAGGGCAGGGAAAATGGAGTACGAGAAGAAGCTTGCAGGGAACATTAAGACGGATTGCAAAAGTTTCTATTGATATGTAAAGAGAAAAAGGTTAGTAAAGACAAACGTAGGTCCCCTGCAGTCAGAATCAGGGGAAGTCATAACGGGGAACAAAGAAATGGCGGACCAATTGAACAAGTACTTTGGTTCGGTATTCACTGAGGAGGACACAAACAACCTTCCGGATATAAAAGGGGTCGGAGGGTCTAGTAAGGAGGAGGAACTGAGGGAAATCCTTATTAGTCGGGAAATTGTGTTGGGGAAATTGATGGGATTGAAGGCCGATAAATCCCCAGGGCCTGATGGACTGCATCCCAGAGTACTTAAGGCGGTGGCCTTGGAAATAGTGGATGCATTGACAGTCATTTTCCAACATTCCATTGACTCTGGATCAGTTCCTATGGAGTGGAGGATAGCCAACGTAACCCCACTTTTTAAAAAAGGAGGGAGAGAGAAAACGGAATTACAGACCGGTCAGCCTGACATCGGTAGTGGGTAAAATGATGGAATCAATTATTAAGGATGTCATAGCAGTGCATTTGGAAAGAGGTAATATGATAGGTCCAAGTCAGCATGGATTTGTGAAAGGGAAATCATGCTTGACAAATCTTCTGGAATTTTTTGAGGATGTTTCCAGTAGAGTGGACAAGGGAGAACCAGTTGATGTGGTATATTTGGACTTTCAGAAGGCTTTCGACAAGGTCCCACACAAGAGATTAATGTGCAAAGTTAAAGCACATGGGATTGGGGGTAGTGTGCTGACATGGATTGAGAACTGGTTGTCAGACAGGAAGCAAAGAGTAGGAGTAAATGGGTACTTTTCAGAATGGCAGGCAGTGACTAGTGGGGTACCGCAAGGTTCTGTGCTGGGGCCCCAGCTGTTTACACTGTACATTAATGATTTAGACGAGGGGGTTAAATGTAGTATCTACAAATTTGCGGATGACACTAAGTTGGGTGGCAGTGTGAGCTGCAAGGAGGATTCTATGAGGCTGCAGAGCGACTTGGATAGGTTAGGTGAGTGGGCAAATGCATGGCAGATGAAGTATAATGTGGATAAATGTGAGGTTATCCACTTTGGTGGTAAAAACAGAGAGACAGACTATTATCTGAATGGTGACAGATTAGGAAAAGGGCAGGTGCAAAGAGACCTGGGTGTCATGGTACATCAGTCATTGAAGGTTGGCATGCAGGTACAGCAGGCGGTTAAGAAAGCAAATGGCATGTTGGCCTTCATAGCGAGGGGATTTGAGTACAAGGGCAGGGAGGTGTTGCTACAATTGTACAGGGCCTTGGTGAGGCCACACCTGGAGTATTGTGTACAGTTTTGGTTTCCTAACCTGAGGAAGGACATTCTTGCTATTGAGGGAGTGCAGCGAAGGTTCACCAGACTGATTCCCGGGATGGCGGGACTGACCTATCAAGAAAGACTGGATCAACTGGGCTTGTATTCACTGGAGTTCAGAAGAATGAGAGGGGACCTCATAGAAACGTTTAAAATTCTGACGGGGTTAGACAGGTTAGATGCAGGAAGAATGTTCCCAATGTTGGGGAAGTCCAGAACCAGGGGACACAGTCTAAGGATAAGGGGGAAGCCATTTAGGACCGAGATGAGGAGGAATTTCTTCACCCAGAGAGTGGTGAACCTGTGGAATTCTCTACCACAGAAAGTTGTTGAGGCCAATTCACTAAATATATTCAAAAAGGAGTTAGATGAAGTCCTTATTACTAGGGGAATCAAGGGGTATGGTGAGAAAGCAGGAATGGGGTACTGAAGTTGCATGTTCAGCCATGAACTCATTGAATGGCGGTGCAGGCTAGAAGGGCCGAATGGCCTACTCCTGCACCTATTTTCTATGTTTCTATGTTTCTAATACTGACAGGTGGTCAGATCTTCTCAAAACTGGATCTTACGAATGCCTACTTACAACTTGAACTAGATGAGGAGTCCAAGTCATGTTTGACTAAATACTCATCTAGGCCTATATCAATTTAATAGGCTACTGTTTGGAGTGTCTTCTGCCCCTGCCATATTCCAAGGGGTGATGAACCAGATTTTGCAAGGTATTGAAGGGGTAGTATGTTATTTGGATGACATACTAATCTCAGCACCAAATAGGCAAATTCAGAATAACATTTTGAATGAAGCCCTCAAACAGCTAGAGAAGCACAGAGTACGAGTGTCTGCTCGTAAGTGTGAGTTAGTTAAAAACTCAGTGGAGTACTTAGGGTACAGAGTAGACAAAGATGGTTTACATCCAACCATGGAAAAATTGGATGCAATTAGAAATGCACCCACTCCCAGGAATGTCACTGAACTTCATTCATTCTTGGGTCTTTTGAACTATTATGGGAAGTTCCTATCAAATTTGGCTACAGTATTACATCCACTGAATGAACTTTTGAAAAAACAGGCTGATTGGAAGTGGTCAAAAGAATGCGATACAGCATTCAAGGAGTGTAAAAGCAAATTGGTCGAGAGCACCATGTTAGTTCACTATGACATATCTAAGGCGATTACGCTAGCATGTGATGCCTCTCCATGTGGAGTTGGGGCAGTAATCTCTCATGTATTAAGTAGTGGGGAGGAGAGACCAATTGCTTTTGCTTCATGCACTCTCAGTGCCAGTGAGAGTAATTATGCATAAATTGAAAGGGAAGCTTTGGCATTAATTTTTGGGGTCAAGAAGTTTCACAAATACTTGTATGGTCGTAAGTTTACCATCGTTAAAGACCATAAGCCCCTAACAGCAATCCTCCATCCAAAGTCCCCAGTTCCAACATTAGCTGCAGCCCGAAATCAGAGATGGGCTTTGATTTTGTCAGCAAATACATATGATATTGAATACAGACAATCAGCTAATCATAGTAATGCTAATGCAATGTCTAGATTGCCTTCCCCATCACAAGTTACACCCGATAGGGAAGAAGTTTTTTATTTTTCATACATTGATGAACTGCCAGTCACAGCTGAAGAGATTGGTAGAGCAACAAAATGTGACCCAGTAATGTCAAAGGTGTATGAGTATATTGCAAATGGATGGCCAAACCAGGTAACAGACAAAGATACACATCCATTCTTCATTCATAGGAATGAATTATCAGTCGACAAAGATTGTAACATGTGGGGTGCAAGAGTGGTTATACCAAATAAATTCAGGTCCAAATTATTAGGAGACTTCCATGACCAGCACCTGGGAATGTGCTTGACCAAGACTTTTGCACGCAGTTATTTATGGTGGCCAGGTCTTGATAAAGATATAGAGTACATCGTGAGGCAGTGTACGACATGTCATCGGTAAGCAAGCAACCACCACCAGTACCATTACAGCCATGGAAATGGCCTCCCAGGGTGTGGCAAAGGCTACATATTGATTTTGCTGAATTAGGACAACAAGTGTTCATTGTGATTGATAGCCATTCGAAGTGGGTTGAGGTGTTTCCAATGTGGAAAATAACAACAAGTAAAACATTGGACATTTTACGAAAATTATTTTCTTCATTTGGCCTCCCTGAAGAAATTGTTTCGGATAATAGGCCATAATTTCGTTCAGAAGAATTTGCACAATTCACGAGCAAAAATGGTGTGAAACATACCAAGGTTCCACCATACCATCCTGCTTTGAATGGTGCAGCAGAGCGCACTGAACAAATTATAAAACGTGCCCTCATAAAACAAATATTAGATCCGAATCCAAGGAAACAACAGTTGTCATTGGATCACAGATTGGCTAATTTTTTGATTACATATTGAAATACTCCTCATACAACTACTGGTAGAACACCAGCAGAGTTGTTTCTCAAATGACAGCCACGAACCAGATTTTTTTTGTTAAAGCCAAATTTGGCACAGTCTTTAGAAGAGGCACAATTAAGACAGAAAGAGAATCATGATAGAGGTAGAGTAAAAGAGAGAAGTGTGAAATTAAACCAGAAGGTGAGAGTGAAGAACCATCACCATAAATGTTTAAAGTGGTTACCAGGAAGAGTAGTGAAGATATGTGGTCCTCGCACATATTTGGTAAAGATGTTTGATAATGGACATGTTCATATTGATCATATTTTACCTACAGACATGGAAGGAGTTGAAGGTGGGAATGATTCAATTATTTCTGACTCATCAGATAGTTTTGATACACCAGTAGCAAATCCTAAATTCAATGTACTGGAAACAAATCCAGGAGAGAATCAGAATGAAAGTCTGAATCCGAGTCAGAAAAACAAAGAGCCTGAAGTTAGAGTGAGTTCAAATGAAAATCAAGGAAATTCCATAGAGGAAAACGTTCCTCAGGATGAGCCTCGAATGAGTTTAGATTTGACACCATGTTTGGAAGGTTCTGTTCGAGTGTAAAGGTATCCTCTTCGAAACAGAAAACAAGTGGTGAAGTTAAATTTGTAAATATGGAGGAAAAAAAAGTTTATATCCTGTATTATGTAGAAACATGAAAGTTATGTATGATGTTTGTTATGATGGCTTCTTCATTAAGGAGGGAAAAGTGTAATGTCTGTAAGCTTGTAATGTTTATAGCTCCACACTGTGGATGTGGACGTATTGTGTACTGCAAGTGCATAGTTAATAATAAACAGAACCAGGCAGTTTCCGGAGCCTTCCGAGAGAGCTGCCTCCATGTTAGGAGCTGTGTGTGCTTGTGCTCTGTGAATATATCACAAAAATCTGCTCCAGTCTTTACATGACTTTGCTTCAATTGTCGAGAAATATATTGTCTATCCGCCTCTCAAAGCTCTTTCTGACATTCTAGAATGGTTGTATGTATTTATGTCTAGTTATAAACAACATTATAAATTATTTGAAAGCTTAACCAACCCAAATGGAAGCAGATGCCTAAAGTGAGTCGAAACAATGAGATGGAGCAGAAAAGCAGAGGCATTGACAATGATTCTACAGTGTTATGAGGAACTCAGTGCGGGCTTTGAATTCTTGCAGAAGAGGAAGGAATGGGCCAAGAGTAAAAAATCTTGCAGAGACGGTAATAATCACAAATTATCATCCTGTTTCTGGTCTCATCAATAACACCAAGAGCAGTTTTCAAAACCTTCATAATGATGAGGCCAGGAGAGTCACATAAATATAAGCCCACAATTTTGTACACAAACATGACATTAATTTTCAAGCTTCATGGAGAAGCAGAAAACAAAAGTGATTTATCGATGAGCTGGGTCTTGATACCCCAATCATAGATGAATTTCGGCGACTAAAAATTGAAATGCATTTTTGATCAATCAACCTGCTTATAATGTAACCGAACATTCGCTTCCCTGATCATTTGCTGTCCATCTTCAGGAAAAGGGTCTCTTAACCACAAACAATCTGCTAAGAAATAAAGAGACAGTAATCGAGTCTGATATCTGCAAGCTACGTGTCTATTATAACCTCAACTCTTGTCTGATTGCTCAGGAGCTATTCACGTTTAAAGAAGTATATGCTGGGGCTCACATTAGTATATATGTTGACGATCTTACTGTCAAAACATCAGAAATGGAACATGAGCATGAGGATGATTTAGAAGAAACAAATGCTTCATTCTCAAGATGGATTGCCTATGAGTTTATCAAACTACCCGGGCTGGTCAGGCAACTCTCAGGATTTCGGAACTTAATGGCCTGGAATTTGCGGTCGGGGTGATGGTGAACTGGCAGGGTTTGCCGCTGTTCTGCCTTTGAAACGGACCGCAACTTCGGGATGTGGCGCATGAGCAGATGGAAATCCTGAAGTTGCGGTCTGTCAATAACAGCTCCGAAACAGGCTGCGCTGTGCACCCACCCACACACACAGCTGGCAATTCGTGAAACCTCGTAAACCATTGAAGCCGATGAAAACTTTGGCTCTCCCGCAGTAAGTACGTGTTACATTCCCCACTAAAAGTTAGACCCAAAGGGATTAGATGTAACTGGAGATTTAACAGTGTATTGACTGCTATACAAAGGTTAAAAGCCTGGAAAACTCATTTTTATTTTGTGCAGTATGAAATTTGTCCATTTCAAAAAACGCTTCGGTGCTGACCGCAAATGGCAGGCCATTAGTTCTGTGCGTGCTCTTGTATTTGATTGCAATGAGTTGATCCAGAACACATCATCAGCTGTATCATTATTACAAAGACAAACTAAAGTCGACCATGTCCGATACTAGGCTATTAAAGCTTTTAGTTCTGTCCTGGGAAAGTGATATTTTGGTATCAGTCACAGTTTGGCATTGACAACTCCAGGTGCTGATTGGCTGATTGACACCTATCTTGTTTTTAATCCTTTTTTGCCACTTTTAGTAATATAAAAACTGTGGGGACAGAAAAATTGGTTTTATCTTTGAAACAACCCAAAAAACACATAACTAAAGCTTACCTATAATTCTGTACTAACTGCAGGGTGAGAAAAAAAATCATTCATGCTTTTTTTCCATCTCCACAAGCAGTATCCTGCACCATGTTGGAAGTGGCCATTTGCAAGTAGTTGTCTATGGTTTCATAACCGATGGTCCCACTGAGCTTGATCAAACAAGAGTCTTTCTCCATGCTCCAATTACACAATAAAATAATACCTCATGTACATGATCACCCCGGGATTTTTTTAAAAACCTACTCACTGCTTTTTATACAATTATTTTGAACAGACCACTATTATGGAAGATGTAACTTCAGTCAGTCATTCAGTGACAGTCAGTCAAGATACCTAACTAGAATGACTGGCATTTGCCTTTCTATATACAATATAATTACAAATTGCAAAGGCATTGGTTATATTATGCCTGCTGGTAATTGTCGTAAAACACCACCAAAAAGAATACTGAGCATACTGTAGCTAAGATTAATATCCTATTTGTGCTAAAGAATTAGCATCAATGGCAGAAAAAGACACAAATTCTGCATAAATGCTGACACTGTCCTTTGAATGCATTGATTTTGAGAATTGTCATAGGCACACCAGCATAAAACAAACATCTGTTAGCTGCACACAGGGGATTTTATATTTGAAGCCTTCATTTTGGTAAGATTTTGACCTTCACATGCAACGAATTATGCTTATCGGCCTGAACTATTTACCTCAGAACACTGGCTTATACAAACTTCAAGTGCACCTAGGAGTCATCTGTAACATAAGAGTTTGTCATTAGGTTTTCTAACGCCACGGCACAACAAACCAACTCAATGTGCAACACAGTTCTTATTGGGTTGCCAGGTTACCTAACTTCAAACTAGAGTGTCCAACCAAGCCTTAAGTACCTCTTACTGATATTAGCGCTGCGCAGTGTGTCCAGTCTCCTCAGAGGGTGGAGCCTGCTGTCTGCGCCAAAGACATTGTGGTGGCTGGTGTGCAACGGCCACCCCACATTAAAAGAATTCACGCACAGGCATCTTCCACCATTTAAAATGAGTTAATCAGTCACCTGAGGACTAATTTTTAGTGTGGAAGCAAGTCATCCTCGACCCCGGCGGACTGCCTATGATGATGAAGTACTACTTACTGTAAAAATGAAAGCTGTCAATTAATCGCAGTAAACCTCTGTGATTAACGCCTTAACTTATTTGGCATTAATGTTTATAAGGTATTAAACACGGAAGTTAGGGATATAACACTGTGGTTCAAAAAAAAGGTGTTAAATATTTTGTTTTCAAACACTACGCAACCTTCCCCTGTATTTTCAAATTTCAAAAAGCCAAATTATGTCAATTTACCTAACAATGAATCCTCTAATGCCGGTCATTGTCACCACTGTTTCCCAACCATTCAACCACTAGTGATGGGAAGTGTACGAATAGGGGATTAGAAAATAATTGGGTAGAAATTGCCGTTGGAGGCTTCCCGTAGGCGGATGCCTCCTACCTGCAAAAAATCTACGAATTTACTTGGTGGTCCAGGAGATTGGTAGATTCTCGCTTCTGGAACTCTCTCAGGCTCAATTTTCCCCAAGCTCATTTTCTGCCGTATTACCAGAGTTACGCCGGGTTTTCTAGGCCAGAAATGCACCAGAAATATTTAGCCAAGCTTTCAGCGATGTATAATTCGAATTTGTCGGCGTGCAGCGTGTCCAGTCTCCTCGGGGGGGGGGGGGGGCGGAGCCTGCTGTCTGCACCAAGAAACTACACGCACCTTCTGCACATTCGCGGAAAAAAATTATGTTTTTGACGTCGTTCCAATGGACACGTATGCTCAGTACAGCTCAAATTTGGCAATCGTCCATTTTTAAAGAATTAGTTGTGTGTGTATGAGAAGGAATGCTGGGTGAGAGCATTGGAAAAATCACAGCTGGAGCAACACAAGATGCAACGCGGACCAAGGACCAAGAATTTCTTGCTGGAAGAAGTGGAGGCACTAGTTACTGTGATTGAGAACAGGTGGCAGGAGCTGGATACCTGCAGAGGTCACATAAAGGTTCCACCAAAAGAAATGAAGAAACGCTGGAACCAAGTTGCAGAAGATTACTGCGGCGAAAGATTACTGCGCAGTGGTGAACACCACGAGATCTGGAAGCCAGTGTAAAAAGAAATGGCAGGACCTTGGTCAAATAGTTTGTGTAAATAATATTTTCATTTATTCAATGCAATTGTAAATGTGACCAGTTGTTTATGGCCCACCCAGCAGAAAGACACCCTCTCTAAAAAGTTGCATTTTCATCTTTGGAGAGGAAAGTGCACACAACAAAAGGGAAAGAACTCGAACGGAGGAAACCCAGCAAATCTGCACCCACTGACACCCTTGGAAGAGAGGGTTGCTGCTTTGATGGGTCCTGCCTGGAGAAAAATACTAAGTACAGCACAAGCTGGGCCCACACTCGAGGGAAAGGATAACTCCTACAAATTCATCGTGTCCCTTCAAATCAACCCGCTGCCTAGCCTGCGATGTGTGAGCCTACTCATGCCACTCATCCTGCCCCCTCCTCTGCTGCTAACCATTTGACTGTTCTGTTATATTTTGCTGAACTGGAGGCTAACCCTGACGATGCAGAAGAAGATTCAGACGTAGATGAGCCTGAAGAGGAGAATATCTTCCAATCCAACTCTCCAGACCAAGAACATGGGGGAGGGGGAAGGGGGAGCGGACTCAGCTGGATGAAGCTCCCACTGTTGTACTGAATATGAAGGACGTGCCACTCATGGAGGTGTCAGCCCCTTCCGTGACTTGTGGTTTGAGTGTTGGTGGGACATTCCATGGTTTCACACCTTCCGAGGCTGCAGGTCCCAGTGGTGTGGTGCAACGAGGCATACCCAGGGCCCCACTGTCCCAGGCTACGGGTTCCAGTGGTGTGGTGCGAGCCACACCCATGGGGAGGAGGGGAAGAAGAAATCGACCGCGCTCTCCTGAGATGCAGGATGTGGTTCAGATGATGTCATTGAGTGAGGAGAGCACTGACCTTACCCGATCACTCCTGGACACCATCAGTGGGGGAGTGATGAGGTCGCAGGACTGTCGAAACATAGAAACATAGAAACATAGAAAATAGGTGCAGGAGTAGGCCATTCGGCACTTCTAGCCTGCACCGCCATTCAATGAGTTCATGGCTGAACATGCAACTTCAGTACCCCCTTCCTGCTTTCTCGCCATACCCCTTGATCCCCCTAGTAGTAAGGACTTCATCGAACTCTTTTTTGAATATATTTAGTGAATTGGCCTCAACAACTTTCTGTGGTAGAGAATTCCACAGGTTCACCACTCTCTGGGTGAAGAAGTTTCTCCTCATCTCGGTCCTAAATGACTTACCCCTTATCCTTAGACTGTGACTCCTGGTTCTGGACTTCCCCAACATTGGGAACATTCTTCCTGCATCTAACCTGTCTAAACCCGTCAGAATTTTAAACGTATCTATGAAGTCCCCTCTCATTCTTCTGAACTCCAGTGAATACAAGCCCAGTTGATCCAATCTTTCTTGATAGGTCAGTTACACCATCCCGGGAATCAGTCTGGTGAACCTTCGCTGCACTCCCTCAATAGCAAGAATGTCCTTCCTCAAGTTAGGAGACCAAAACTGTACACAATACTCCAGGTGTGGTCTCACCAAGGCCCTGTACAACTGTAGCAACACCTCCCTGCCCCTGTACTCAAATCCTCTCACTATGAAGGCCAACATGCCATTTGCTTTCTTAACCGCCTGCCGTACCTGCATGCCAACCTTCAATGACTGATGTACCATGACACCCAGGTCTCGTTGCACCTCCCCTTTTCCGAGTCTGTCACCATTCAGATAATAGTCTGTCTCTCTGTTTTTACCACCAAAGTGGATAACCTCACATTTATCCACATTATACTTCATCTGCCATGCATTTGCCCACTCACCTAACCTATCCAAGTCACTCTGCAGCCTCATAGCATCCTCCTCGCAGCTCACACTGCCACCCAACTTAGTGTCATCCGCAAATTTGAAGATACTACATTTAATCCCCTCGTCTAAATCATTAATGTACAATGTAAACAGCTGGGGCCCCAGCACAGAACCTTGCGGTACCCCACTAGTCACTGCCTGCCATTCTGAAAAGTACCCATTTACTCCTACTCTTTGCTTCCTGTCTGCCAACCAGTTCTCAATCCACGTCAGCACACTACCCCCAATCCCATGTGCTTTAAATTTGCACATTAATCTCTTGTGTGGGACCTTGTCAAAAGCCTTCTGAAAGTCCAAATATACCACATCAACTGGTTTCCCTTGTCCACTTTACTGGAAACATCCTCAAAAAATTCCAGAAGATTTGTCAAGCATGATTTTCCTTTCACAAATCCATGCTGACTTGGACCTATCATGTCACCTCTTTCCAAATGCGCTGCTATGACATCCTTAATAATTGATTCCATCATTTTACCCACTACTGAGGTCAGGCTGACCGGTCTATAATTCCCTGTTTTCTCTCTCCCTCCTTTTTTAAAAAGTGGGGTTACATTGGCTACCCTCCACTCAATAGGAACTGATCCAGAGTCAATGGAATGTTGTAAAATGACTGTCAATGCATCCGCTATTTCCAAGGCTACCTCCTTAAGTACTCTGGGATGCAGTCCATCAGGCCCTGGGGATTTATCGGCCTTCAATCCCATCAATTTCCCCAACACAATTTCCCGACTAATAAGGATTTCCCTCAGTTCCTCCTCCTTACTAGACCCTCTGACCCCTTTTATATCCGGAAGGTTGTTTGTGTCCTCTTTAGTGAATACCGAGCCAAAGTACTTGTTCAATTGATCTGCCATTTCTTTGTTCCCCGTTATGACTTCCCCTGATTCTGACTGCAGGGGACCTACGTTTGTCTTTACTAACCTTTTTCTCTTTACATATCTATAGAAACTTTTGCAATCCGCCTTAATGTTCCCTGCAAGCTTCTTCTCGTACTCCATTTTCCCTGCCCTAATCAAACCCTTTGTCCTCCTCTGCTGAGTTCTAAATTTCTCCCAGTCCCCGGGTTCGCTGCTATTTCTGGCCAATTTGTATGCCACTTCCTTGGCTTTAATGCTATCCCTGATTTCCCTTGATAGCCACGGTTGAGCCACCTTCCCTTTTTTATTTTTACGCCAGACAGGAATGTACAATTGTTGTAGTTCATCCATGCGGTCTCTAAATGTCTGCCATTGCCCATCCACAGTCAACCCCTTAAGTATCATTCGCCAATCTATCCTAGCCAATTCACGCCTCATACCTTCAAAGTTACCCTTCTTTAAGTTCTGGACCATGGTCTCTGAATTAACTGTTTCATTCTCCATCCTCATGCAGAATTCCACCATATTATGGTCACTCTTCCCCAAGGGGCCTCGCACAATGAGATTGCTAATTAATCCTCTCTCATTACACAACACCCAGTCTAAGATGGCCTCCCCTCTAGTTGGTTCCTCGACATATTGGTCTCGAAAACCATCCCTTATGCACTCCAGGAAATCCTCCTCCACCGTATTGCTTCCAGTTTGGCTCGCCCAATCTATGTGCATATTAAAGTCACCCATTATAACTGCTGCACCTTTATTGCATGCACCCCTAATTTCCTGTTTGATGCCCTCCCCAACATCACTACTACTGTTTGGAGGTCTGTACACAACTCCCACTAACGTTTTTTGCCCTTTGGTGTTCTGCAGCTCTACCCATATAGATTCCACATCATCCAAGCTAATGTCTTTCCTAACTATTGCATTAATCTCATCTTTAACCAGCAATGCTACCCCACCTCCTTTTCCTTTTATTCTATCCTTCCTAAATGTTGAATACCCCTGGATGTTGAGTTCCCAGCCCTGATCATCCTGGAGCCACGTCTCCGTAATCCCAATCATATCATATCTGTTAACATCTATTCGCACAGTTAATTCATCCACCTTATTGCGGATACTCCTTGCATTAAGTCACAAAGCCTTCAGGCTTTTTTTTTAACACATTTTGTCCTTTTAGAATTTTGCTGCACAGTGGCCCTTTTTGTTCTTTGCCTTGGGTTTCTCTGCCCTCCACTTTTCCTCATCTCCTTTCTGTCTTTTGCTTTTGCCTCCTTTTTGTTTCCCTCTGTCTCCCTGCATTGGTTCCCATCTCCCTGCCATATCAGTTTAAATCCTCTCCAACAGCACTAGCAAACACTCCCCCGAGGACATTGGTTCCGGTCCTGCCCAGGTGCAGACCGTCCGGTTTGTACTGGTCCCACCTCCCCCAGAACCGGTTCCAATGCCCCAGGAATTTGAATCCCTCCCTGCTGCACCATTGCTCAAGCCATGTATTCATCTGCGCTATCCTGCGATTCCTACTCTGGCTAGCACGTGGCACTGGTAGCAATCCCGAGATTACTACTTTTGAGGTCCTACTTTTTAATTTAGAGAAGTAACAACACTCGCTGGGACCACCAGTGAGGGAATAGTGGCCATGAGGGAGGGAATGTCAGAGATAATGAAAACCACGGCACTGGCCACGAGGGAGGGAATGTCAGAGGTAGTGCAAACCATGACACTGGCAATGAGTGTGGGGATGTCAGAGGGAGGGAATGTTGCAGGCCGCTGAGACACTGTCAGGGTGCATGAGGGACGGAATGTTGGAGTTAGCTGCTGCAAAAAGGGAACACGCCCAGACCTCGCGCCCATTGACAGAATCAACTGCCGCTCCCACTGCAATCCCCACACCAGCCTCTGAAGAGACCAAAGCCGGGCCCTCCAACTTGCCACCTGATGCTGATGCCACCCCTACCCTCAAGAGGTGCACAGTACCTGAGATGTTAGAAGGAATAAGCTTGGTACCAAGCCCAGAACCATTGTGCCACCGCCTGCACGCAGGGGTGATAGAGAGTCCAAGACCAAGTGCAGCGGGCGGTCTTAGACTAAGGGGGATGAGAGATGGGTGCAGCCTTTAATTGCTGCTGCTGTTGTTGTTGTTATTATTGTTACTGTTGTAACTGTTCTCAAATTAAAAGTTTTTTGTAAGTTATGTAAATTTACAAGCTTATAAGCGATCTTAAAGTTTTTAAGTGATATTAAAGTAAAGTTTGATGCAAGAATAATTTTAGTTAAGTTAAGTTAAGTACATTGTAAACTTTAGAATACAATATATTTTACCTTAAAACTAAATCATGTTCCATTAACACAACACAACATTACGGACCAGCTCCAAATAATAAACATGTCCATGTGGAATAGTTGTCACTGAGCCCTCAGGCATCAGTAAAACGTTCACAGATGAGCTGCTGGTGCAAGGCTCAAGCAATCGTTAAAGGAGCACGATGGCCCGCCCTCCTCAGCCATCGTGCTCTGGCCTCAGACACTTGCATGGTTTCCTCATCCTCATCGTCATTCTCCTCCTCCTCCTCCTCCTCCTCCTTCTCGTCCTCCTCCTCCTCCTGCTCATCACCTGCATCTTCCACATCATTATCATCAGCCACTCTCACCGCAGGTGAGTCTTCCACTATCAGGTGCTGCTGCCTCATGATGGTTAAGTTATGCAGCATGCAGCACACAACAGTGAACTGACTGACAGTCTCAGGGGAGTAAAGTAAGTAGCCTCCAGAATGGTCCAGGTATCGGAAATGCTGTTTCAATATGCCAAAGATCCTCTCAATGATACTGCGCGTCGCAATGTGCAACATGTTGTATTGACGGTTAGCTTCCGTCCGGGTTACGCGTAGGGCCGTATTGAGCCGGGTGACGAGGCCGTACCCTTTGTCTCCCAGTAGACAGCTCTGCCCTTCTGGCTGCTGTTGAAACATGTCAGATATAATTCTGTCACGTAGGATGATCGCATCATGGGTGCAGCCAGGGTATCTTGCATCGACTGACATGATATGATGCATGTCGTCATACTCGAGCTGCACATTAATGGAGTGGAAGCCTTTTCTATTCCTGTACATCTGAAAATCCTGCAAAGGTTCTCGCAAGGCGATGTGGGTACAATCAATGCAGCCCTGTACCTTTGGGAAACCAGCAATCCTTGAGAAACCCACAGCCCTGTCATGGATTGCTTGGGTGGTCATGGAGAACTTGATGAAGTCATTCCTCCACGCATACAGTGCAGCCATGACCTGGCAAATGGAGACATGTGTTGCATGCTGAGAGATGCGCACACATCCCCATTGTAGCTTGAAACGATCTGGAGGCATAGAATGAAAGTGCAGCTATAACCTTCACTTCAACTGACAAAGCAGTCCTCCTGATGCTTCTCAACTATAGGTCTGGTTTCACCAACTCACAGATCTCACAGACAACTTATTTTCAGAAATGCAGCCTTCTGACATAGTCTGCATCACTCAGGTGCAGATATGAACGCCTGTCCCGATATACCCGAGGTGGGTAAGGCCTTCAACCCAGCACCCTACGTTGTTCCTGATGCGATGAGCTCTAATCAATTGTCTCCTACGTAGCACCATGATGCAGAAGACTTGCACAAGGTATGGCATTGTCAATATTGCCCCCATACTTAAAGTTAAACTTTCAAAGAAACTCAAAACAGCAGGAAAGCAGGCAGCACAGGTTCACAGTTCTCTCTCCCCAAGGTTTGTATGGATGGACCACACACAAAGGTCTGGTGACGTCTCTCTCCCTCCCCGGGGTTCAAGCTGTAAGATCGGCTATCTCTCTCCCTCCCCGGGCTACAAGCCGCAAGATCGTCTCTCTCTCTCCCTCCTCTCCTCTCTTCCCCCCCTCCCCCCCGCCCACCCACGGCTTGTTTTGTAGCCGAACCCCAAACCGCTGTGTCCGGACACAAGGTCGATTCTGTCAGCCAAACCTACAACCCTCCAAGCCTTCTTCAAGACGTTCGCTGGTGGCGTGTGAGTGAGTTAAAAAATGAGAAAACTTGTGAAATCCAACAAATTTACACTTCTACGTTGACAGGTAAAAAAAGTTGAGCTTTATTATTGATTTTCAGTGTTCTTGACTCCTTCCAAAATCTTCAATTTAAAAACAATGGCGTCTTTTCAGTGCAGATTTGTGAATGTACGCTGGTTTTCTTAACTCATCAGAAGGTTTTTTGGGAATGGTCAGATACGGCAACGTAATGGATAAAAATGTTGGCCAAGCTGCGAACAATTGAAAAAACCAGCGCTGACATGAGGGAATGCCCCCTCTGAGGTGAAAAAAAACTGGCCTAGAAAAATCGTAACTAAGTCTGTTACACAGGTGCAGATCGCAGGGGGAAAGTTTGAGAAAAAAAATATGGCAAAAATGTAACTCAATATGCCAAAAACAGTAGCCTACTTCAAAAAAACGACGCAAATCACTGAGGAAAATTGAGCCCCAGAGTACCCGAGGATAGAGGCCCACGTATCCCGGGGCACATGCACCCCTGGGATTATGTGGGCTTGCCCAACCAATAAAAGAAGGGAATCTCCATTCTTACTTATGGGGAGTTCCATATGAAAAAGGGTCACTTAAAAAATACACGAACACATGAAATATATTTTTTTTAAATGACATTTAAAATGTCATTTAAAATGTCATTTAATTAAATATTTTACTTATCTTATTGGACAGGGCTTTTAATTCATAAATGAGTAATAACATTTTATTGTTTTATTTTTTTAAACTCTCAAACTGGTAAAAGCAGGAAATTCAAGGGCATTCACTGGGCAGAAGTTGGGCAAATGCCCAACTCTCTGCCCGCGAATGCCCTTTTCTTTCAGATTCGTACGATCTGTCAAGAGGATTCTTGACAGATTGCAAGTTCAGGGTTTCAGTGGGTGCGCAGTGCATGCTTAAACCTGGATCTTGTGGGGACCTTACAGGCATGTGCTCATCTCATACGGACCCGTAGCTGCCACAAATTCAGCCCCAATAAATGAGGCTGTCAGTCAGGGAGCAAAAGGACTCGCCACTCGATGATGGTTGGCTGGCGGATGTTATTTCAGGTCAGACAGAAAGACTGCAGGTTGGGTTGCCTGAGGCAAGGCAGAATAAAGAGCCATCCTTAAAAAAGGGGAAGTGCGTTAAAAATAAAAATAGAAAATGGGACTGAAAAACAAATAACATTATTTGTAATTGGCTGAAGAGCCCACCTGAATCAGGAGCCTCATTGGGATCACAGGTTAAGTCTCTCTGGTGGTTAACGCTCCCTTGTGGAGCGCTTGAGTTGGGGCTCCGGTTGTTGGGCGCTGGCCTGAGTGTCTGCTGTTTGCGGTGCCTCAGGACTGTCCGGACTGCCCACAGTGACTGGGCTCTCCTACACTTGGTTCCGGTGTTCGGTCACCTGTGGTGGAGTAAACCCTACATCGTGTTCTTCCTCTGCTTCTTCTATGGGGTTGCTGAACCTCCTTTTAGTTTGATCCACGTGTTTGCGGCAGATTTGTCCATTGTTAAGTTTAACTACTAAAACCCTATTCCCCTCTTTGGCAATCACAGTGCCTGCAAGCCATTTGGGCCCTGCAACATAATTAAGGTCAAAAACAGGGTCATTGACATCAATATATCGCACCCTCGCATTCCTATCATGGTAGTCACATTGTGACTGACGTCTGCTCTCAACAATTTCTTTCATAGTAGGATGTATAAGGGATAACCTGGTTTTGAGCATCCTTTTCATTCGCAGCTCTGCAGGTGGAACCCTGTGAGCGAGTGTGGTCAGGATCTATTGGCCAACAGGAGGTGTGATAAGCAGCTTTGTAGGGAACCTCCTTGGATTCTGAGCATCCCCTGTTTGATTATCTGCACTGCTCATTCCGCCTGGCCGTTTGAGGCCGGCTTGAACGGTGCAGTTCTGACATGGTTGATTCCATTGCCTGCCATGAAGTCCTGGAATTCAGTGCTTGTGAAGCACGGGCCATTGTCGCTGACCAAGATGTCCGGTAGACCATGGGCGGCGAACATTGCCCGTAGACTTTCTACCGTGGCAGAGGATGTGCTTGAATTGAGAATGTCACACTCAATCCATTTGGAGTAGGCGTCTACTACAACCAAAAACATTTTTCCCATGAAAGGACCTGGGTAGTCCACTTGGATGCATGACCATGGCTTGGCGGGCCAGGACCAGGGGCTAAGGGGGGCTTCCCTGGGTGCATTGCCCAGCTGAGCACATGTGTTGCACCTGCGAACACAAAGTTCCAGGTCTGCATCTATCCCTGGCCACCAAACGTGTGACCTGGCAATTGCCTACATCATGACAATGCCTGGGTGCTCATTGTGGAGTTCTCAGATGAACGCCTCTCTGCCCTTCTGGGGCATGACTACTCGGTTTCCCCATAGTAGGCAATCGGCCTGAATCGAGAGTATATCCTTGTGCCTATGAAACGGTTTAAACTCCTCAGGGCATGCCCCGTACGTGGCTGCCCAGTCCCCATTCAGGACACATTTCTTAATTAAAGACAGTAGCAGGTCTTTGTTTGTCCAGACTTTAATCTGACGGGCTGTCACGGGTGAGCCTTCGCTTTCGAAAGCTTTAACAGCCATGACCATCTCAGCACATTCTCAGTTGCCTCCTCAGTGGTGGCTAGTGGGATCCTGCTGAGTGCATCGGCACAGTTTTCAGTGCCCGGTCTGTGCCGAATTGTGTAGTCATAGGCGGCTAACATAAGTGCTCAGCTCTGTATGTGGGCCGATGCATTCGCATATATGGCCTTGTTGTCGGCCAGAGAGGACGTTAGGGGTTTGTGATCTGTCTCCAGCTCAAATTTCCTGCCAAACAGGTACTGGTGCATTTTTTTTACTGCATATACACATGCTAGCGCTTCCTTTTCTACCATCCCGTAGCCCCTTTCTGCCTGGGACAGACTTCTGGAGGCATAAGCTACCGGCTGTAACTGACCATTGGCATTCACATGCTGCAACACACACCCGACCCCATAGGACGACGCATCGCACGTTAAAACTAGTTTCTTACACGGTTCATATAATGTTAACAGTTTGTTGGAGCATAACAAATTGCATGCTCTATCAAAAGCCCTTTCCTGGCTGTCCCCCCAGACCCAATCGCAAACTTTGCATAGTAGCATGTGTAGCGGCTCTAACAGCATGCTCAATTTGGGAAGAAAGTTGCCAAAATAGTTCAGGAGCCCCAGGAACGAACGCATCTCCGTCGTGTTACGGGGTCTGGGTGCTCTCTGGATTGCTTCCTCTTTGGACACAGTAGATCTGATCCCATCTGCTGCTACCCTCCTTCCCAGGAATTCTGCCTCTGGAGCTAATAAGACGCACTTCGCCTTTTTCAGTCGCAGCCCTACCCGGTCCATTCTGTGTAGCACCTCCTCCAGGTTGTGGAGGTGTTCTTCAGTATCGCGACCCGTGATGAGGATGTTGTCTTGAAAAACCACCGTCCTTGGAATCGACTTGAGGGGGCTTTCCATATTTCGCTGAAAGATCGCGGCGGCCGAACGAATCCCGAATGGATATCTGTTATACTCAAACAACCACTTGTGTGTTGTGATGCTGGTCAGCTTCTTCGACTCACTCGCCAGCTCCTGGGTCATATAAGCTGAGGTCAGGTCCAATTTTGACAAAGGTTTGCCACCGGATAGCGTCGCAAAGAGGTCCTCCGCTCTCGGTAGCGGGTACTGGTCTTGGAGTGACACCCGATTGATGGTGGCCTTGTAATCGCCACATACCCTGACCAACCCATCTGGCTTGAGCACCTACACAATCAGGCTCGCCCAGTCACTGAATTCGACTGGCAAGATGATGCCTTCCCTCAGCAGGCGGTCCAATTCGCATTCTATCTTTTCCCGCATCACGTATGGCACCACTCTGGCTTTGTGGTGTACCAGCCTGGCGTCCGATGAAAGTGCCGATGCCGGGTTGAAATAATGAGTCAAATTTGTCCAGGACCTGTGAGAATGATACTTGCTCCACAGAAGAAATTGCATTGACATCGCCCCATTTCCAGTTCATGACAGCAAGCCAACTCCTCCCCAGTAGTGCGGGACCGTCCCCCGGGACAATCCAGAGTGGCAACCTGTTCTCCGAATCTTTGTGGGTCACGACTACCATGGCGTTGCCTAGCACCGGAATGATCTCCTTTGTATATGTCCGTCGCAGTGCGTCAATCGCCAATAATTTTGGTCTCCTGGCCTTGGACACCCACAACCTTTTGCACTGTTTGATACTCATCAGGGACTGGCTGGCCCCCATGTCCAGCTCCATTAATACTGGGATGCCATTGAGGAGCACTTTCATCATTATCGGTGGCGTCCTGGTATATGAACTGTATATGTGCTCCACATGAACTCGCTGAACTTCAGCTTCCAGCGATTTCCCCCAGTATTCATTTGGCCTCGTAGGGGTAACATCGGGCCCATCCTCCTCGTACATCAACCTGGCTGCAGGCTTCTTGCACATATGCGCCAAGTGACCGCTGACGTTGCAGTTTCTGCAGGTATATTGCTGATACCTGCAAGCTCTGGCTGGGTGTTTGCCTCCACACCTCCAGCATGAGCTGGAGGCCCCATTGTTGGAAACAAAAGGTCCATTACCAGTCAATTGTCTCTGACTGTCTCTGTAACTGTCCTTAAGCGCACCATTGACAGGTGTTGATGGCCCCATTACTGGCCGCATTGTCCATTGCGATTGCATGAATCGCCGTTCAGCTATCCATTGTCTCTGTTGAATCTCCCCTTTGGATTCGACTGCATGCTGGGGCATGTCCGATTGCCCTTGTCTGCCTAGAGAACTGTGTGCCGCGTTAACAATGTTGACTCCCTGGTCGTTTGCCGCATTTGAGCCAAGATTTTTGCCATAAATCATTCTGGTCTCTTCCTCCCCGAGATAATTGTCTGGACTATCAGAGCCGCCGCTTCCAAGGTCAAGTCTTTGGTCTCAATCAGTTTCCTGAAAACCCCAGCATGCCCGATACCCTCAATAAAAAAGTCTCGCAGCATCTCTGCTCTGCATGCATCTGAGAACTTACATAGACTCGCCAGTCGCTGGAGATCTGCCACGAAGTCTGGAACGCTTTGCCCTTTTTGCCGCCGGTGCGTGTAAAACCGGTGTCTCGCAATGTGCGTGCTGCTCGCCGGTTTAAGGTGTTCCCTGATCAACTTACTGAGCTCTTCAAACATCTTGTCTGCCGGCTTCTCTGGCGCTAGAAGGTCCTTCATCAGGGAGTACGTCCTGGATCCACAAACCGTCAGGAGATGAGCCCTCCGTTTGTCGACCGAATCCTGAACCAACCATTCCTTAGTGACAAAACTTTGCTGTAATCTCTCAATAAAGTTGTCCCAATCATCACCAACACAGTACCTCTCTTCTGTGCTGTTAGTGGCCATGCTCGCGTGGTTTAAATCCCAGTTTCTCGTCGCCAATAATATGTCCTTACTATACAGTATAAATGCACAAGAGGCCCATACTTGGGAGAAGATCACTCTGTGACCAGTTACCTTTATTACCAAGACCTCAAGAGGCTGAAGGTGGGTGGAGCTCCTCCTTTTATACCGGAAAGTCCAGGTTAGGAGTGTCTCCCACAAGTTCGCCCCCTGTGGTCAGTGTTCTCAAGGTGTACAACTTATACATGGGTTGCAATGACAGTTGAATAAATGACATTTAACAAGGCCTGGCCGTTAAAATGGACCATGCCTCCTACTTCACGTCCCGGGTTGGTAACTTGTGCGGCTTTCCAACTGGAAATTAAAATTTCCCATTGCGGTCGAAGGCTTCCTTCGTACAAACGCCTCCGACCCGAAAAACATCTACGAAAGTACCTGGTGATCCTGAGGACATCGGATCCCAGTCAGAGGCCTAGATTCACTGCACAGTGTATGGGGAGATGCCTTGCAGGCACGTATGTACCTGTTAGAGTCATGTGGGCCTGGACCACCAATCACTGTGCAGTATTCTCATTGATATAAATGGGAACTCCGTTTGTACGAGTTCCCATTACTATCAATGAAAATAACCCTCTAAAACACTGAAACACAGCACAATAAATAAATTAAACACCTCACATATTTAAAATTAATTGAAATTAAATGTTTTTTGAAAAAAAAGTATTTATTGGAATTTTTTTAATGTGTTTTAATAAGGTTAAAAATAAACTTACTTTAATGGACAGGGTTTTTAATATAAAAATGAGTGATTAAATTTAATTTTTATATGTTTTAAAAGTGTTACGCTGGTAAAAGTAAGCTATGCGCCTGCTTTTACCAGGCGTAAAAGTTTGAAGGACATTCGCTGGGCAGGAGTTGGGCAAATAGCCCAATCTCTCCCGCGTGGATGTCTTTCTCCTGGGGATTCGAAGGATCTGTCTAGAGAAATCTTGCATGCACATCGTTCCCCGAAAGTCGGCTTTTGTAAGGCCTCACCGAGTCCGTGCGCACTTCATACGGACCCAGCGAGGCCAGAATTTTTGGCCCATTAAGTTTTATTTTGACAGTATGTTATTTTCCAATTTTTCTCTCCATCTGGTCACCCCAAGCTAGTCAGTCATTTATGGATTGTACTGCAACACAGTGCAGTAAACAATGCCTCAGCTGAAACATTCTAAAGGGAATTGAATTGATCATCAATTTAGTAGGGACTAGACAGATTTGCGACTGCTATTGATTGAGCCACTTCACACTGATTCCCAACTTCACTCACTTTGAAAGCTCTGCAGGAGAAAGCAACTTCACAGCTCAACCCCAATTCAGATTTTTGTTTTTCATCCAGAGAAGGATGCCTAGCTGTGACCAAGCTTTCAACTGTAGTATTAACACCCCACATAACCTCAACAGCCCTCAAGAGGCCACTTGCAAACAAATTCACCCCTTACTATTCTCACATTACTAAGAAGAACTTTCCAATTGTACAGGCTAATCACAAGCTTTGTTGACCAGCTATTTATTCTCCCTTATAGCAAACACGTTTTTTTTCCCTCCACCGCAAAGAAATGGTCACAAAGCAGCCTGTGCAGCTTGCATCAACCTTTCCCTTTAAGTGCTGTAACAGACCCTGTGAAAGTCACATAGATATTCATTATATACATCATCATCATCATAGGCAGTCCCTCGGAATCAAGGAAGACTTGCTTCCACTCTTAGCATGTTCTTAGGTGACTGTACAGTCCAATACGAGAACCATAGTCTCTCTCACAGGTCGGACAGATGGTCGTTGGGCAGGGAGCCTGGTTTGCTGCACATTCCTTCCGCTGCCTGCGCTTGATTTCTGCACGCTCTCAGCGACGATACTCGAGGAGCTCAGCGCCCTCTCGGATGCACTTCCTCCACTTTGGGCGGTCTATGGCCAAGGACTCCCAGGTGTCAGTGGGGATGTCACACTTTATTAGGAAGGCTTTGAGGGTGTCCTTGTAATGCTTTCTTGCCTCATTTGCCGTGGACGAGTTCCGAGTAGAGCGCTTGCTTTGGTAGTCTCATGTCTGGCATGCGTACTGTGTGGCCTGCAAATCCCCTGGGAGGACAGACGCACAAACATTAGCGTCCTCGTCCAGGCCAACATCCCCAGCATTGAAGATACATTAGTCACATAGAGATCCACGTAGATATTCATTATCCCAGAATCAAGTCTCAGGCTCTTTCCACACTTCTCAAAAACGTTTATGCGATGCCATAAATCTAATTTACTGTGTTATATTAAACTGCCTCTGCTGGATAATGGTTAGTGCCAGGGGCAAGTGCAGGGAGCAGCTCAGGAGTCCGAAGACTAACAATTATCTCCTATTTTAATTCATCCAACTATGATTTTGATTCTGCACTCAAAGGGAAACTTTGTGACCCTCATCACACCAGAAAGCAAGCTCATGTAGTGCCTGAATACATCCCTCGAACTGAATGATTGCACTGCCATTACTGAACTCTTTTCCTTTCTCTTTACAGCTGTTTTCTTTCGATATCTTCCTTGTCACACTGTTTCTTTTCCTCCGTATGTCATTACTTGTCTTTTTGTATTACTGCTTAATACAATTAATACTCTTCCATCTGTTCAATACTTAGTGTCACTCGCTCTCTCTCTCTTATTTTCGACTCATCATTCACTGTCACCCTCACCTCACCTGTCTCCTTTATCCTGTTGAATACTTTGTTCTTTTTCTTATTTTTTTCTCCCACATAAAAAGGGTTTCGCAGGCAAAAGATTTTTTCTGCCCTCTTTGTCCTACTCGCCTATTCCGAAGCCACTTGCTTCAGTATTTGCAGCCCATGCTGATGCACTTCCTCATAGCACTAACATAATCTTTGTCACTTTCTACTTCTATTGGAAATATGGTATGAACTAAATGGAATGGATTTCTCAGTCACAAAAAATATTGTCCAACGATTCCAAGAAATGAAAACTGATTTGTCGTAGTGCTAACTTGCGAATCTACTGGATTCAAAAGTGATTTCGTGAAATGCAATGCACTCACAATCATCATCATAGGCAGTCCCTTGGAATCGAGGAAGACTTGCTTCCACTCTTAAAATGAGCTCTTAGGTGGCTGAACAGTCCAATACGAGAACCACGGTCTCTGTCACAGGTGAGACAGATAGTCGTTGAAGGAAATGGGGGTGGGACTGGTTTGCCGCATGCTCTTTCTGCTGCCTGCGCTTGATTTCTGCTTGCTCTTGGCGATGAGACTCGAGGTGCTCAGCGCCCTCCCAGATGCACTTCCTCCACTTAGGGCAGTCTTTGGCCAGGGACTCCCAGGTGTCAGTGGGGATGTTGCATGTCACAAGTGTCATGTATTCAACTGTCATTGTAATCCATGTATAAACTGACCTAAGTTGTACACCGTGAGAACACTGACCACTAGGTGGTGAACTTGTGGGAGACACTCCTAACCTGGACTTCCAGGTATAAAAGGGGAAGCTCCACCCATCTTCTGCACTTCAGTGCTGGCTAATAAAGGTTACTGGTCACAGAGTGACCTTCTCTCTAGTATGGGCCTCGTGTGCATTTGTACTGTATAGTAAGGACATATTATTAGCGACGAGAAACTGGGATTTAAACCACGCGAGCATGGCCACTAGCAGCACAGAAGAGAGGTACTGTGTTGGTGATGATTGGGATGATTTTACTGAGAGACTACAGCAAAGTTTCGTCACTAAGGAATGGTTGGGACAGGATTCGGACGACAAACGCAGGGCTCATCTCCTGACGGTTTGTGGATCCAGGACGTACTCCCTGATGAAGGACCTTCTAGCGCCAGAGAAGCCGGCGGACAAAACTTTTGAAGAGCTCAGTAAGTTGATTGAGGAACACTTTAAACCGGCGAGCAGCATGCACATGGCGAGACACCGGTTTTACACGCATCGGCGGCGAGAAGGGCAAAGCGTTCCGGACTTCGTGGCAAACCTCCGGTGACTGGCAAGTCGATATAAGTTTCCAGATGCATGCAGAGCGGAGATCATGCGAGACTTTTTTATTGAGGGCATCGGACACGCTGTTTTCGGGGTTTTCAGGAAACTGATTGAGACCAAAGACTTGACCCTTATCTCAGGGGAGGAAGAGACCAGATTAATGTTTGACAAAAATCTTGGTTTAAATGCAGCAAATGGACAGGGAGTCAACATTGTTAACGCGGCACACAGTTCTCCAGGCAGACAGGGGCAATCGGACATGCCCGAGAATGTAATCGAACCCAAAGGGGGAATTCAACAGAGACAATGGTTAGCTGAACGGTGATTCATGCCATCGCAAGCGACAATGCGGCTAGTAATGGGGCCATCAACACCTGTCAATGGTGCATTTAAGGACAGTTACAGAGACGGTCAGAGACGATCGACTGATAATGGACCTTTTGTTTCCAACAACGGCTCATGTTGGAAGTGTGGAGGCAAATACACAGCCAGAGCTTGCAGGTATCAGCAATATAGCTACAGAAATTGCAACGTCAGCGGTCACTTGGCGCGTATGTGTAGGAAGCCTGCAGCCAGGTTGATATACGAGGAGGACGGGCCCGATGTAAGCCCTACGAGGCCAAATGGACACTGGGGGTAATCACTGGAAGCTGAAGTTCAGCGATTCATGTAGAGTACATATACGGTTTTTACACCAGGACGCCACTGATAATGATGAAAGTGCGCCTCAATGGCATCCCAGAGCTAGACACGGGGACCAGCCAGTCCCTGATGAGTATCAAACAGTTTGAAAGGTTGTGGGTGTCCAAGGCCAGGAGGCCAAAATTATTGCCGATTGACACACAGCTACGGACATGTACAAAGGAGATCATTCCGGTGCTAGGCAGCGCCATGGTAGTCATGACCCACAAAGATTTGGAAAACAGGTTGCCACTCTGGATTGTCCCGGGGGATGGTCCCGCACTGCTGGGGAGGAGTTGGCTTGCTGTCATGAACTGGAAATGGGGCGATGTCAATGCAATTTCTTCTGTAGAGCGAATATCATGCTCACAGGTCCTGGACAAATTTGACTCACTATTTCAACCCGGCATTGGCACTTTCATGGGGACCAAGGTAGTGATTCACATAAACCCGGACGCCAGGCCAGTACACCACAAGGCCAGAGCGGTGCCGTACGTGAAGTGGGAAAAGATAGAAGGCGAATTGGACTGCCTGATGAGGGAAGGCATCATCTCGTCAGTCGAATTCAGTAACTGGGCGAGCCCGATCGTGCCGGTGATCAACGCGGATGGGTCGGTCAGGATATGTGGTGATTACAAGGCCATCATTAATCGGTTGTCACTCCAAGACCAGTAACCGCTACCGAGAGCGGAGGACCTCTTTGCGATGCTATCCGATGGAAAACTTTTGTCAAAATTGGACCTGACCTCAGCTTATATGACCCAGGAGCTGGTGAGTGAGTCGAAGAAGCTGACCACCATCACGACACACAAGGGGTTGTTTAAGTACAACACATGTCCGTTCGGGGTTCGCTCGGCCGCCGGGATCTTTCAACGAAACATGGAAAGTCTCCTCAAGTCGATTCCAAGGATGGTGGTTTTTCAAGACGACATTCTCATCACGGGTTGCGATACTAAAGAACACCTCCACAACCTGGAGGAGGTGCTACGCAGACTGGACCGGGTATGTCTGCAACTGAAAAAGGCGAAGTGCGTCTTCCTAGCTCCAGAGGTAGAATTCCTGGGGAGGAGGGTAGCAGCAGACTGGATCAGACCCACTGTGTCCAAGACGGAAGTGATCCAGAGAGCACCCAGACCCCGTAACACGACGGAGCTGCGTTCGTTCCTGGGACTCCTGAACTATTTTGGTAACTTTCTTCCCAAATTTAGTACACTGTTAGAGCCGCTACACATGCTCCTACGCAAAGGTCGCGAATGGATCTGGGGGTCAGCCAGGAAAGGGCTTTTGATAGAGCACACAATTTGTTATGCTCCAACAATCTGTTAACGCTATATGACCCATGTAAGAAACTTGTTTTAATGTGCGATGCATCATCCTATGGTGTCAGGTGTGTGTTGCAGCATGTTAATGCCAATTGTCAGTTACAGCCAGTAGCTTATGCCTTCAGAAGTCTGTCCCAGGCAGAAAGGGGCTACAGGATGGGAGAAAAGGAAGCACTTGCATGTGTAGATGCAGCAAAAAAAATGCACCAGTACCTGTTTGGCAGGAAATTTGAGCTGGAAACAGATCACAAACCCCAAACGTCCCTTTTGGCTGACACCAAGGCCATAAATGCAAATGCGTCGGACCGCATACAGAGGTGGGCCGCCTATTACTATACAATTCGGCACAGAGCAGGCTCCCACTAGCCACCACCGAGGGGGCAACTGAGCATGCTGCTGAGATGGTCATGGCTGTTGAAGCTTTCGAAAGCGAAGGCTCACCCGTGACAGCCTGTCAGATCAAAGTCTGCACAAATAGAGACCCGCTACTGACTTTATATAAGAACATAAGAACATAAGAATTAGGAACAGGAGTAGGCCATCTAGCCCCTCGAGCCTGCTCCGCCATTCAACAAGATCATGGCTGGTCTGGCCATGGACTCAGCTCCACTTACCCGCCCGCTCCCCGTAACCCTTAATTCCCTTATTGGTTAAAAATCTATCTATCTGTGACTTGAATACATTCAATGAGCTAGCCTCAACTGCTTCCTTGGGCAGAGAATTCCACAAATTCACAATCCTCTGGGAGAAGAAATTCCTTCTCAACTCGGTTTTAAATTGGCTCCCCTGTATTTTGAGGTTGTGCCCCCTAGTTCTAGTCTCCCCGACCAGTGGAAACAATCTCTCTGCCTCTATCTTGTCTATCCCTTTCATTATTTTAAATGTTTTAAATGTTTCTATAAGATCCCCCCTCATCCTTCTGAACTCCAACGAGTAAAGACCCTGTCTACTCAATCTATCATCTACCCCTCATCTCCGGAATCAGCCTCGTGAATCGTCTCTGTACCCCCTCCAAAGCTAGTATATCCTTCCTTAAGTAAAGAAATATGTCCTGAATGGGGACTGGGCAGCTACGTACGGGGCATGCCCTGAGGAATTTAAACCATTTCACAGGCGCAATGTTGAAGTCTCGATTCAGGCCGATTGCCTACTATGGGGAAACTGAGTAGTCATGCCCCAGATGGGCAGAGAGGCATTCATCTGAGAACTCCACAATGAGCACCCGGGCATTGTCACGATGTAGGCAATTGCCAGGTCACACGTTGGGTGGCCAGGGATAGATGCACACCTGGAACTTTGCGTTCGCAGGTGCAACACATGTGCCCGGCTGGGCAATGCGCTCAGGGAAGCCCCCCCTTAGCCCCTGGTCCTGGTCCGCCAAGCCAGGGGCACGCATCCATGTGGACTACGCAGGTCCTTTCATGAGAAAAATGTTTTTAGTTGTAGTAGACGCCTACTCCAAATGGATCGAATGTGACATTCTCAATTCAAGCACATCCTCTGCCACGGTAGAAAATCTACGGGCAAATTTCGCCGCCCATGGTCTACCAGACGTCTTGGTCAGCGACAATGGCCCGTGCTTTACAAGCATTGAATTCCAGGACTTCATGGCCGGAAATGGTATCAACTATGTCAGAACGGCACCATTCAAGACGGCCTCAAGCGGCCAGGCGGAACGAGCAGTGCAGATAATCAAACAGGGGATGCTCAGAATCCAAGGGGGTTCCCTACAAAGCTGCTTATCACGCCTCCTGTTGAACAATAGATCCCGACCACACTCGCTCATAGGGGTTCCACCCGCAGAGCTGCTACTGAAAAGGATGCTCAAAACCAGGTTATCCCTTATACACCCCACCATGAAAGAAATTGTTGAGAGCAGGCGCCAGTCACAATGTGACTACCATGACGGGAATGCGAGGGCGCGATGTATTGATGTCAATGACCCTGTCTTTATCCTCAACTATGCTGCAGGGTCCAAATGGCTCGCAGGCACTGTGATTGCCAAAGAGGGGAATAGGATTCCGGTAGTTAAACTTACCAATGGACAAATCTGCCACAAACACATGGATCAAACAAAAAGGAGGTTCAGCAACCCCATAGAAGAAGCAGAGGAAGAACACGATGTAGAGTTCACTCCACCACAAACACCGGAACCAAGTAGAGGAGAGCCCAGTCACTGTGGGCAGTCCAGACAGGCCTGAGGCACCGCAAACAGCAGACACTCAGGCCAGCGCCCAACAACCGGAGCTCCAACTCAGGCGCTCCACAAGGGAGCGTAAACCACCAGAGAGACTTAACCTGTGATCCCAATAAGACTTTGAGGGGGAGGTGATGTCATGTATTCAACTGTCATTGTAATCCATGTATAAACTGACCTAAGTTGTACACCGTGAGAACACTGACCACTAGGTGGTGAACTTGTGGGAGACACTCCTAACCTGGACTTTCAGGTATAAAAGGGGAAGCTCCACCACCTTCATCACTTCAGTGCTGGCTAATAAAGGTTACTGGTCACAGAGTGACCTTCTCTCTAGTATGGGCCTCGTGTGCATTTGTACTGTATAGTCAGGACATATTAACAAGGATGGAATCCACTGCTCAAAACAGTTGAATGCCCTGATGTAGATCTGCTCTTACACCTCATCTTTGTTCATCTTTGTTGGTGCAACAACAGAGGCATAGTTATGTTTCAGTGTTGGTCTTGCAGTCACAGGGGTTCATTGATGTCTTATAACCATCAGTAATGTCATTGCAAATTGTAAATCCTACTTCTGCAGTACGCAGAAACTCATTTGTTTGGCTGCATCAGAAGAAGATAAAGCCAGAGCCATCTTCCACCCATTGTTCCTTTTCAGTCAGCCTCTCAGTCGGTGCAGCAATAATGAGCCTGCTCTCATGCAACCAGTGCAGTTCTTTGATCTGGACTTTCTGTGTTTTATCTTCTGAGAAGAGTCCTGATGCTTTATGCATCACACTCCTTTATTGCCAGCCATATGATCACAATGTAAAGGGAGACCTGCCAACCATGGTTAGCTATGGTGATCGTTAAGATGTTGAAAGTCTTTACAGCATCTTTTCCAGTCTTCACCCAATGTGAGGTAAGCAGCGCAAACCCTAAATAGGGCTGGTCAGTAATCTGGGATGCTGTCAGATGCTGCAGCCCCAAACATCCCCCACCAAATGACCAAGGGCCCAGACTGCCTATGTGCAGGTGCACAGCTGCAGCTTCCTGTGTCACCACGCCAGCTACTTTGCCACTCATCTGTCACCGCAAAATGTCTATCTGCTCATCGCCTTCACCAACAGTGAATAATTTAAATTATCCCTCAATCTGTCCCCCAGTGATATTAGCCAGCACTGAAGTGATGAAAGTGGGTGGAGCTTCCCCTTTTATCCCTGAAAGCCCAGGTTAGGAGTGTCTCCCACAAGTTCACTACCTAGTGGTCAGTGTTCTCACGGTGTACAACTTAGGTCAGTTTATACATGGATTACAATTACAAGGTCGTTGGCCAACTTTGGAATGTAGCCATGAATGCTGGCAAACAATCTCCAGGCACTTTCTACATTATAGTACAGCACTATACACTGTAGTACCTCGGGTTCACACGTTTGATATTCATGTACCTCTATCTAAGTCCCCTATGCAGCATAATGGGATTATACTTGGATGCTATTTTTCTGGCCGAAATCCTTTGACCTTCCCACCATGGTGGCCCTGTTATTAGACTATGGTATAGCTTTTCAAATAATGAGGCAAGCAAGTCTCTTCACCATACTAAGGATGCAGTACATACAGCATCAGTTATCAATTCTGGTCAATAATTGCACAAGTTAGTTACAGATTTTAGATTTCCTTTTAGATTCCTGATCAACAATATCAGCAACTTGGAATTATATAGCACCTTTTGACGTAGTAACAATTACATTCTTATCATTTGCTCAGGTTATTTAGATTTGTCTATCAAACTGAATATTCCTTGGGCACAAAGTAGAAAAAAATCAGCAACCACAGTGTTTCGGCCAAGATGGGTTCAAGACTTGAGAGGCAGAAATCCTCTGCTGTAACCTGTGACATATATTTTGTAAGACAATCACAAATACTGAAACATTACAAATAATTAAAAAAGAACTAACATTAAAATATTTTGTTTTAAACACACAAGGAAAATCCAAATTCCACTTTTTATCATTCTGTCTCATTACACATTGATTCCCAAGTATTCTTGTGAATAAATAACTGGGTTAAATCTGAGGTTGAGGTTAAGGCACATTGTTACAGCAGAGGGAGCTTTACTCTGCAGGAAGCTGTCCAATACCTGACCTGGGAGTGCTTGATGCTGACACTGGGTAGGTTAAGAGGGAGAAATTCGGTATCACCCCAATTGGGGCGTTAACTTTTGAGATCTAGAAAAATTAACACCAGGTGCTAATGATTCTCAGCTTTCTGTAAATTGGGCGTTGGTGTTTCAGGAAGGAAGTGAAGCGCTAAATCACGTAACGGTGAAGTATTGCACAATGTCCCATGCAGCGCTGCTGGGATCTGAGGCTCCTTCCCTCCTTTAAAAGGAAGGGCCAGCGCTGCAGGCTCTGCATTGGAAGGAGTTAGGTCGTCGCCGACGGCAGCCACGATCCGGCCCAATCAACCCAAAGCACGCTAGCAGAATGCCGGGCTGATCAATCGCAGCCAAAGAAAATTCGGAAAAATTGCCGTTATGCATTCGTGAAATTTATTTGTTTCCCGCACAAGCATCCCCTTTAACTTGCACCCCCTAAGCTCCCGGCCACCCGAACAACGCCTCCTGCAGCTGTCGGTATTGTCACCCGGCGATGCTGCAGGGGGAGGAACCAAAGTTCGGGTCCAGGGCGCTAATGGGGCGATGTGCAGGACGATGACGTCACTATCTCTGGACGCAGGAGATCGTGGCGCTAGGGGTTATCGCCGCCGCAAACCTCCAGGTCAATTTAGCAGGGGCCGTTTATTTTGCCGCGCCCGGTCGATAAAGCAATAACGGGAGGCACAAAGGAAGCCAATTTCTAACCCTAAGTCTTTTATGACTTTGTGCTAATGTGTTAATTAATGAAACATGTTATGTCTTGTGATTAAAGCCTTTTTGCAATAGATTTAAGATGTCATGCAAGCCTGATTTAATTTAAAAATTAACAGCTATGATAACCAATGTTCTTATGGTAGTGCAAATTAACCATTTTATTTATATTTTTTGAATTAGGATTTATTTTGCAAATAATGCCTGTAAACTTCTATTATTTCTAAAAGAGCAGCTAAAGCAGTGAGAAATCAATTTATTTGCTGACTCCGAGAGGCAACACTTACATGGGCCCTGGGTTTGTTACAATGATACAGTCACCATGACATGTTTCTCAATAACTGATCTATTCGCCTGTCTGTTTATTTTGGATCAGAACTCCACTTTGGTTGTACATTGTGTACAATTTGCTGTAATATACACTAGGAATAGGTTCTTCTCTATAATCGGCTTCAATTTGTTACTGAACAAACCTGCTGTCATGATGTCGCTTCTTGTAACCACTGATCTGTTATTAAATATCCAACTGACTAAATGGGAACAAGTCTAAAATTCATTTTTTTTTAACTGTCCATGAAATTAAGTAATCTTAAAAATGCCTGCAAGAAGTTTCTTCGAGATAGACCTGTTCTTCTGTCTTGCGTGTGTACGCTAGTGTGTGTGAGAGAGGAGAGACGGGCTGCATCCTGTGAGTTTTTTTCACCCTGCTCCAAGATATCCAGAGTGCATGAGGAAAACCAAAACCCCATAAAAATGATATAGAAGTGGAGTTCCAGCTACTGAGGAGGAGCTCTGGGTGTGACAGATATAGATGCATGATAGTTTTCATCTTGCTATTGTGAACTATAATATCCAGAATGTGCTGTGTCAAATCAGGCTGAAATAACAGTTCAGCAGAAGTGATGGGGTCCAGCTTTTTATATCATTCATGGCATTAAATTAAATTTCTAAGCCAGCAGTTTTTGATGGTTACAATGGAGTGAGAGGGAGATATTCATGTGATGCTGCTACATTGCAGCCAGAGTCCGTCACCCAGGCGCAGATGATGGGCATGGGTGATGGTCATTGGAGACAGCAGTACGGGCAAAAATCTTCCCTTCATTAAAAATAGCATCACCAAGAGCTGAAAATCCTTCAAGGGAGAAAACTATCAAGTTGAATTTCCATGAGGGCTCTCCTGATCACCTACCATAACTTCGGTGATGGATCTGCAGAAACACCAGAGAAACGGGACAAATGCAGGGTGCCGGCGTATCTTCCAACAAAGTCATGGCAGATGATTGGAAGAACCCCCACAACAATTCAATCCTTATACCTTTTATAATTATAGAAATAGCTGGAAAAAACAAAATGTTTCAAGGAGGCAGAAGGAAAGAATAAATAAAGTACCTGCATCTTAACAAATGCTGCAAATTCACTATACAAAAATTAAATATTTTATAATATAAATAATTGGGAAGGAATATTAAAATGATTTGCACCTTAAGCACGTTTTGTAAATTGGTAGGTAAATAGTGTTACAAACACCGTATCTCTGAGGCCTTAATATTTTAGTATCAATAAATATGTGATACACTGCTTTATAAATTTGCTTTCTTACAATAATGGGCGAACTGATGTTGCATTTAGGCTGTAGAGAGACTGCATTAAACAATGAAAACTGCACTCCAGGTCCTAGACTACCCATAACAGATCACACTGAATCACTTCGAGGATATTAACTAATCAATAGGTACAATAGCGGTTAGAAATCCTTCAAGCACTGATTTCATGGTTTATGACTTTATTGGATGAGCACAATTTTGTTTATTTAAAGAAGGACCTTGGTCGCCTGCTCAAAACAGCAGGAAGAAAGCAGGATCAGAGGGAGTAAGTGACAGGCCCTATTTTAACTGCAGATTGGCCGGGGGTGGGGGTGAAAATTTCTGCCAGATTGGGGAGGGGGGGAGGGAAAGAAGAAGCTCACCCTTTAAGCTAAGAAAGAACATTACAAATGATACAAGGGATAAAAATTAGGATTACATAGGATATACGAAACAGAAACAGGTCATTCGGCCCAACCAGTCCATGCCGGTGTTTATGCTCCACTCGAGCCTCCTCTCATTTTTCCTCATTAAATCTATCAGCATAACCTTCTATTCCCCCCTCCCTCATATGCTTGTCTAGCCTCCCCTTAAATGCATCTACACTATTCACTTCATTCCCTGTGGTAGCGAGTTCCACATTCTCACTCTTTGGGTAAAGACGTTTCTTCTGAATTCCCTATTGGATTTCTTGGTAACTATCTTATATTGATGGCCTCTAGTTATGCTCTTCCCTACAAGTGGAAACGTTCTCTTTGTATCCACTCTATCAAAATCTTTCATAATTTGAAAGAGCTCTATTAGGTCACCCCTCAGCCTTCTTTTTTCAAGAGAAAAGAGACCCAGCCTGTTCATCCTTTCCTAATATGTATACCCTCGCATTTCTGGTGTCATCCTTGTAAATCTTCTCTGCACCCTCTCCAGTGCCTCTATATCATTTTAATAACATGGTGACCAGAACTGTACGCAGTACTCAAAGTGTGGTCTAACCAAGGTTCGTTACAGGTTTAGCATAACTTCCCTACTTTTCAATTCTATACCTCTAGAAATAAACCTTAGTGCTTTTTTTTTTATGGCCTTGCTAACTTGTGTCGCAACTTTTAGTGATTTGTGTATTTGTACTCCGAGATCCCTTTGGTCCTCTACCCCACCCAGAAATGCACCCTCCAAGTAATAAGTGACCTCCCTATTCTTCCTACCAAAATGTATTACCTTATATTTATCTGTGTTGAACTTCATTTGCCAATTATGTGCCCATTCTGCAAGTTTATTAATGTCCTGTAATTTGTTGCAATCCTCCTCAGTATTGACTATCATCCCAATTTGGTGTTTTTCACAAATTTGGAAATTGTGTTTTTGATTCCAAAGTCTAAATCGTTAATATAAATTGTGAACAACAGTGGTCCCAGCACTGATCATTGTGGAACCACTACCCACCTTCTGCCGCTGTGAAAAGCTACCCTTTACCCCATCTCTTTGTTTTCTGTCTTAAAGCCAGCTAGCTATCCATTCTGCTACTTGTCCCCTGAGTCCGCATTCTCTGGCCTTGTTCATCAGTCTATTATGGGGTACCTTATCAAAGGCCTTTTAAAAATCTAAATAAATTACATCGACTGCATTACCATTGTCTACTCTGTTACCTATTCAAAAAATTCAATGAGGTTGGTCAAGCAAGACTTTCCCTTTTGAAACCCATGCTGACTATCAATTGTTATATTGTTGGTTTCCAGATGTTCTTCTATTTTCTCCTTTAGTTGGGATTCCATTATTTTTCCTATCACTTATGTTAAGCTGGCTGGTCTATAATTCCCTCGACATGTTCTATCCCCCTTCTTAAATATATGTTAGCTATTCGCCAGTCCTCTGGCACTACACCTTTTTCGAACGAATTATTACATATGTGTAGTAATGCCTTTGCTATCTCTTCCTTAGATTCTTTTAAAATGCATGGATGCACAGGTTTTAGCTTCTTTGAGTTTGATTTGTTTATTTACCACTTTTTATTTTAAATATACTTATCTCATGCTAATCTCATCATTTAATGTCTTGTCCACCTGTTCTATAAATACTTATTTAATATTTCTGCCATCTCTCTATCGTTACCTGAGGTAGTATGCTGTCCATCCCTTAATGGCCCTATTCTCATCCCCACCTTCCTTTTTTATTGATATGCCTGTAACATATTTTACTATTTTGTGTTATGTTCCTTGATAATTTAATTGAATAGCTCCTCTTTGCCTTCCTAATTATTTTTTGACTTCTCTCCAAATATTTTCTTATTCTCCCTTACCATGCACTCCCCTGCTGTCTATGTACTTATGCATTTACCTAAAGGAATGTTCTGATTTTACAAAGAACCAATGTAATTATCACAATAGTCTGTAATCTAATGACAATAATTAATAATGGCATTATATAGGTGTTAGTACACTAGGGACCATTTAGGCATTCAGCTTTACCCTGTAAAACAGTCCCTGGTGTACTTAATACCTATGATAAATTAGCATATTTTTTACTGCCTAAAAATAGCTCGTAATATGCAGAAAGGCAGACTACATATAATACCATGGAATTGTAGATACACAAGTTACTCTGAAGAACAATTTGTCAGTCAAGCTGCAATCTTTAATTCCTTAATACAGGTGAGGTCCATTATTGCTATTTGAATTTTAGACCAGATAATCAGAAATTTCTCAAAATTCAAGCAGACACCATGGGGATATATTTTGCTCTGTATGTGAAGTTAGATAAATTAATTTACTAAACCAAGGAGGTTTATAATGACAGTTTAAAAAAAATATTTTTTTCTTTAACTTCATACACACAACAAAATGTAATGTTTTTTTCTACTTATTTTTGTGTATGATGTGAGGCCATCAATTATTTTACAGTGTTTAACATTCTGGTATGTATGTTATCTAATAACGTACACTGTTACATAAATAAAATATTCCTGCATGTGCTATATGATCAAGGTCTATATAAGTTTTCCATTGATCGTGTATCACACTCATTTTGTCTGTCAAACAAAACATCATCATTGCTTCTCCTGATCTCAGCATTTCTTTCTGTTAGCTTCCTGTTTTTGAAAGAATGAAAGGGATCAATAGGGTAGATATAGGGAAGATGTTGCGATTTATGGGGTTGTCCAAAATTAAGGACTATAAATATAAGATAGTCACTAATAAATCCAATAAAGAATTCAGGAGAAACCTCTTTATCCAGAGAATCGTGAGAATATGGAACATGCTACCACATAGAGTGCTTGAGGCGATTAGCATAGATACATTTAAGGGGAAACTTGATAAGTACATGAGGGAGAAAGGAATAGAAGGATATATTGATAAGGTGAGATGAAATAAAGTGGGAAGAGGCTTGTGTGGAGCATAAACACCAGCACAGACCTATTGCACCGTATGGCCTGTTTCTGTGCTGTAAGATTCTATGGCCGCTATTTCCCCGACCTCAGCAGGTTCGGTGCGGCCAGGGTCGGTGGTGGGTCCCGACCTCACAACTGGCTCCAATCCACTGTGTAGAATGATTTTACATTGATTGGGCTTGTTAAGCCTACCCAGTACGTTTTCCGGCCAATTAAAGGAAGCGGGTCTGATGAAGTCAGTTTCCTTAAAGGGACCATGTGCAAAATTAGTCTGACAGTTGTGCTGTCTGTGTTCTACAGCATTGATGTGCTGCAAACACTGACAAGCACAGCACAAGTGTGCATGGCTGTACCCAAGCTCTCCGATGACTCCCTCCATATGCTTATGAAAAGAGTCACAGCACGCGGGGAGCTGTTCTTCCCTTCCAATGGGGGAAAGAGACCTCTTCAGGAGAACAACACAGCCTGGTTGCACATTGCATAGGAGAGCACAAGCAGGGATGTCATCTGGAGGATCTGGCTGCAGTGACGCAAACCTTTCAACGATCACAGTAGATCACAAAATGTTACTGTAAAGCCACACTCAACCTCATCCTGCTGAGCCACTCATCACATCCCCATCACTCTGCCTTCGCTACCCTACTCCTGCACATCCTTACTCACATCAACTTACCTCGCACCTCCACCCACCCCTCGCTATCTACATTATCACTTCCCCATCTCACTAGCCGCCCCTCACGCTCACCCTCATCCTAGTCCAATCAAACCAACTAACAACACACAGGGTAGGCATTTGGGTGTTTTGTGCAATGTTCATGTAAAGTTTCTGTTAATGTGCTGTCAAACATTGAAATCTTTATTTTTAGCACTTTGTATTATGTATACAACAACTCTACGAGGCTGAGTACTGTGAGCTAAACTTAGTGTGACCTTAGTCTTCTTTATTACAACTTCAGAGTGCCTAAACAATATGGCAGCAAACCTTTTATACTGGCTCTGTACGTGTGTGTAGGTGACCATTAGAACTCCAACAGTCGCGCCCTCTGGTGGCAAGTATTACATAGTTACATACATAACATTACTCCCCCCTCCCCCCCCAAAGTCTTCAGTACAAGTTATTTACAAGTTGAGGCGATCCGGAGCTCTTCGCTCCCTGGTTGATCGTCTAAGTTCAAACCCTGGTGTGTGTGAGTTGGCCGGACCATTGCTGCACTGCACCGCGGCTGGTCTGACCGGACTGTCAGGAATGGTGGGTTCATCCTTGTGATTGACAGCGAGGTCGATTGCTGGCTGGGTGTGTGTTGGTGGATCGTCGATGGTGATGTCCTCTTCAAGTGATTCCTGGTTGTCAGTAACTCACAATTTGGTCTAATCTAAATACTTTCTGCACGTTTGGCCATTTAACAGTTTGATTATTAACACCCTATTCCCTTCCTTGGCCAAAACAGTGCCAGCAACCCACTTGGGACCATGACCGTAATTCAGGACAAACACAGGGTCGTTAACATCAATGTCACGTGAAACAGCCATGCGATCATGGTACATGTTCTACCGGTTTCCACGTGATCATTAAGATCCGGGTGGACTAGTGAGAGCCTGGTTTTGAGGGCTCTCTTCATTAACAATTCTGCCAGGGGAACCCCGGTGAGTGAGTGGGGTCACGTCCAGTAACTGAGCAAAATGCGAGACAAGCGGGTCTGCATGGAGCCGTCTGTCACACGTTTCATGCTCTGCTTGATTGTTTGAACTGCCCACTCCGCTTGACTGTTAGACGCGGGCTTAAAAGGAGCAGACCTGACATGGTTAAATGCCATTGTGGGTCATAAACTCGTTGAATTCCGATCTGGTGAAACACGGTCCATTGTCGCCGACAAGGACGTCAGGCAAGCCATGGGTGGCGAACATGGCTTTCAATGGTGGCTGTGGACGTTCTGGATGACATGATTACACATTCAATCCATTTGAAGTAAGCATCCACTACTACTAAAACATCTTTCCTAGAAAGGGGCCGGCAAAATCTATGTGGATCCTGGACCACGGTTTGTAGGGCCATGACCACAGACTCAATGCAGCCTCCCTTGGTGAATTGCTCAGTTGTGAGCAAATGTTGCACTGATGCACGCATGACTCCAAGTCCGAGTCAATGCCGGGCCACCAAACATGCAACCTGGCAATTGCCTTCACCATGACAATGCCTGAGTGGGTACTGTGTAGGTCACGTATAAACGTTTCCCTGTCTTTTTTTGGCAAAACCACACGATTACCCCATAAGACACAATCCGACTGGATGGACATTTCATCTTTGCATCAGTGAAACGGCTTAATTTCATCGTACATTTTCCTGGGAACGACCAACCAGTTCCCATTTAGGACGCAACTCTTTACTATTGATAGCACAGGATCCTGGCTGGTCCAGGTCCTGATCTGGCGAGCCGTGACGGGTGACCCCTCGCTCTCAAAAACATCCATGACCAGTAGCAGGTCTGCGAGCTGCGCCATTTCAACCCCAGTAGTGGGTAATGGTAGCCGGCTGAGAGCATCAGCACAGTTTTCAGTGCCTGGTCTGTGGCGGATAACATAGTCATAAGCGGATAATGTTAGTGCCCATCTTTGGATGAGGCACAAACCATTGGTGTTTATATCTTTGCTCTCTGAAAACAGCAAAATGAGTGGCTTGTGGTCAGTTTCAAGCTCAAACCGAAGTCCAAATAGGTATTGGTGCATTTTCTTAAATCCATATACATATGCTAACACCTCTTTCTCAATCATACTATAGGCTCTCTCAGCCTTAGACAGACTTCTAGATGCGTATGCAACTGGTTGGAGGTTGCCAGATACATTGGCTTGCTGTAACACACAGCCGATCCCGTACGATGAGGCGTCACAAACTAGGACTAAACGTTTACATGGGTCATAGTATAAAAGTAATTTATTTGAACATAGCAGGTTCCTGGCCTTCTCAAAGGCTGTGTCTTGAGATTTGCCCCAAACCCAGTCGTCACCCTTATGTAGCAACATGTGCAAAGGCTCTAACAATGTGCTCAACCCGGATAGAAAGTTACCAAAATAGTTGAGGGGTCCCAGGAACGAACGCAGCTCCGTCACATTCTGTGGTCTGGGTGCATTCTTGATGGCCTCTGTCTTTGAGTCTGTGGGCCTGATGCCGTCTGCTGTAATCTTTCTTCCCAAAAATTTGACTTCTGGTGCCAGGAAAACACACTTGGAGCATTTCAGCCTGAGTCCCACTCTGTCTAGGCGACTTAGAACCTCTTCCAGGTTGTGCAGGTGTTCAATGGTGTCACAACCGGTGATCAGGACATCACCTTGAAACACAACGGTGTGTCATGTAGGTGGAGGTTAGGTCCAACTTGGTGAACGACTCCCCCCCAACCCCCACCCCGCTAACGTTGCGAACAGGTCATCCGCCTTGGGCAGCGGGTACTGGTCCTGTCGTGATACTCGGTTAATCGTTACCTTGTAGTCTCCGCAAATTCTGACCGTGCTATCGCTTTTCAACACCAGAACAATTGGACTGGCCCACTCGTTGAACTCAACTGGCGATATGATTCCTTCGCGTTGGAGTCTGTCCAGTTTGATCTCGACTTTCTCCTTCATCATGTACGGAACCGCCGGAGCCTTGTGATGGACGGGCCATGCATCGGGGCCCAGATGGATCTGTACCTTGGCGCCTGTGAAGTTGCCAATGCCTGGTTCGAATAGCATGGGAAACTTGCTCAGCACTTGAGCACATGAGGCGTCACCCACTGAAGATAGTGCTTTGATGTTGTTCCAATTCCATCTAATCTTTTCTAGCCAGTTCTGCCGAACAGCGATGGGCCATTGCCTGGAAAAATCCACAATGATAGGTCATGCACAGCTCCATCATACGATACCTTCACTGCTGCACTTCCAATGACTGGTATGAGCTCTTTGGTGTAGGTACGCAGCTTTGCATTAATCAGGCTCAGTTTGGGCCTTTGTGCCTTATTGCCCCACAGTTTCTCGAAAGCCTTCTGGCTCATTATTGACTGACTCGCACCCGTGCCGAACTCCATGGATACTGGAACTCCATTTAATTTGGCTTTCAGCATTATAGGAGGGCTCTTAGTGGTACCCCATACACTTCTTCCTTGGGTTGAGTTGCCTGTGCTGTGTGATCTGCGCCGGATCGATCATCCTCTGCCACGTGATATGTCACAGCATGTTTGCACATTCGCTGGAGGTGCCCCATTGTTGCGCAGCCTTTGCACACGTAGTGCTTGAATCAACATTGATGGGCCCGATGATTACCCCCGCAGAGCCAGCACAGTGCTAATGGATTCACATTCACCCCCGATAGCGGATTCTGAGTCATCACAGGCCTTGCAACCGCAGATGTATAGGCCCTGCCATATGCAGTTCGGCCTGCTAGCAACGTCATTTTATGCACAGTACTTGCCGGTAAGCTTCGATGTTGAAAAGATATCTGTTTGGTGTTATCATCCGTGGCCATGCATGCCTGGGTGATCGCGATGGCCCTGCTCAGGTCTAGGGTTTCGGTAGCCAGCAGCTTTCGAAGAATTACCTCATGGCTGATGCCCAGCACGAAAAAGTCCCGCAGCATTTCCCCCAACGCAGCTCCAAAATTGCAAGGTCCCGCGAGCCATATCAGGTTGACGACATAATCCGCCACGTCCCCTGGCCCCCGGATCGATGGTGCGTGTAAAAGCGATACTTGGCCATGAGGATACTCTCCTTCGGCTTGAGGTGGTCCCGAACCAGCGTGCACAACTTTGTATATTCCTTCTCCGTTGATTTTGTCGGTGCGAGCAGATTCTTGATGAGGCCGTATATTTTAGGCCCACAGACGGTGAGGAGAACCGCCCTGCGCTTGACCACGTTATTGTCTCCTTCCAGCTCGTTGGCCACGAAATACTGGTCGAAACGTTTGATGAAGGCTTCCCAATCATCACCCTCTATGAATCACTTTAATATTCCAACGGCAGCTATGGTTGCATGAAGGTTCGTATTCTGTTACTCGTCGCCAATTATTATGTATACAAGAACTCCACAAGGCTGAGCACTGTGAGCTAAACTTAGTGTGACCTTAGTCTTCTTTATTACAACTCCAGAGTGCCTAAACAACATGGCAGCCAAGCTTTTATACTAGCCCTGCACGTGTGTGCAGGTGACCATTAGGTCTCCAACAGTCGCGCCCTCTAGTGGCAAGTATTACATAGTTACATACATAACAGTGTGCACCTTTTGAAGTGCATTAGTGAGTTGCAGTGAATGGTGGGACATAACAGTACCCCCTGCAATGGTGATGAATGTGAAAGGAATGTCTTGAGCATTGCTGGGATGCTATATGATGTTAATGTGGAGTGTGCCAACCTGACACATCTTGTGGCAGCCAGGGTGTACAACATCAAGTGAAGTAAATGTTGCCATGGTGAGGCCATCCCTGGCCTCCAGGGCAACAATGTGGTCAGGTGCTAATGCCCTATGTCCTGTGCAGCATCAGTTAATTGCGGAGAAGGTTGGTGTTGTAGTTGGTGTTGCTGGTGTATCTGGTGTTGCTGGTGTTGGGGATGATCATGGTGGGATTTTGAGGACCAATACGAGATAGTTTCAAGGGCACCAATGCTGATGTAATAAATGGCAGGTGAACTTGGGATGGGAGAAGGAATCTGTCAATAGTGAGAGCACTTGTTCCAATGAGATGACACTGGATGGAGAGTTTACTCCAAACACTTGCAACCTGCATAAAGCTCAATCTGTCCTCCAAATGCAGTAAGCAACAGCTTCTGAGCTTGGAAAGAGAAAAGCTGTGAGATGGAAGCTTTTATAGCACAATTTGCAGCTGCCAAGTAAAGAAATTATTTTATGGTTACACAACTCCCGATCTCCTCACCTGAAGTGATCCCTGAGCAGCGTAGACCCCATGGGCGACCTCGTAAAATGGTACGGTGAGATCAAAATACTGTTTAATGGGCTGTTAGCAAGGTCATAATGACTTAAATTGCCTCCTCCACCACTGCGTATCGGATCTGTTCAGCCCTGATAGATCCAACATCTGGGAAAGTAGCATGGCGACGGGTTGACAGCGAGGTGCCAACCCACTGTCAGAAAAAAAATTCCCACCCGACCCGCCACGGAACATGCCCACTGAGCCCCCGAACAATTTCCCCTTATGTAATTCTATACTACAACAATCTGCATTTATATTGTATCATTGACATAGAAAAATGTTGTAAGTTGCTTCATAGAGATGGGTTGAGTGATTACAAGGCGTGACCGAAAGCTTAAACAAAATGGTGCATTTTAAGTACATACTATAGAGAATCATAGAAACCTACAGCACAACCGGAGGCCATTTGGCCCGTCGTGTCTGTGCTGGCTCTTTACTGTTCAGGTAGAGCGTTCCTGATCCCGACAACTCTCCGGTGAAAAAATGTCTCCTCATCTCCCCTCTAGATCTTTTGCCAATAATTTTAAATCTATGACTTCTGTTTATTGACCCACTCTCGAGAGGGAATAGAAACATAGGGCCCAAGCTTCCACACGAAAAAAAACGGGCGCCCCTCCGAAATCGCAATTCTGGAGCGTTCTGCAGCTCCTTGTCTGCCTGGTGCGGCACCCAGGGGGGCGGAGCCTACACTCGCGCTGATTTTGTAAGTGGGAGGGGGCGGGTACTATTTAAATTAGTTTTTTTCCCTGCCGGCAACGCTGCGCGTGCGCGTTGGAGCGTTCGCGCACGCGCAGTGTGAAAAAAACATTGGCACTCGGCCATTTTAGAAAGTGCTGCAGAAAATGTGAAGATTTGTTCTTGGACCCTGCAAAGGCTTGTATTTTAATTTTATTGATATTTCTGTGTGAGGGAGTGCTTTTAGCAGCACTGCTGAAGAAATCACCTGCTGAAATCAGTGAGTTCAGCTTTTCACTGCTAAACTTGCAGTACCTGTGCCTGCAAATTAAGGACTGTGTTTGGAGAAAAAAAAGTGCCAATTCAACTTTGCAATGGATCAACCTCTACCAAGAAAAAATAATTTCTTACATGAGGAAGTGGAGATATTAGTGAATGTAATTGAGCAGAGATGGCAGGAGCTAGATACCAGCAACAGAGGTCGCATAAAAGTGCCACCAAAAGAAATGAAGAAACGCTGGAACCAAGTTGCAGAAGATTACTGCGCAGTGGTGCATACCAGGAGATCTGGAAGTCAGTGTAAAAAGAAATGTCACGGCCTTGGTCAAGTAGTTAGTGTAAGTAGTATTTCCCATTTTTAATTTAATCGTAATTGTAACCTGGCTATCTGTATGTCCCACCTTGCAGACTGACACACTCTGTAAAAAGTTATATTTTACTCTTTGCAGAAGAAATTGGCCCACAACAAAAGGGAAGCAACTCGGACAGGAGGAGGCATGCCCAATCTGCATCCACTGACACCTTTGGAACAAAGGGTAGCTGCTATGATGAGTCGGACATGGAGTAAAGCAATTGGTACAGCACAAGCTGGGCCCGCACGCGAGGAAGAGGGTAAGTCTTGAAAATGCATCATGGCCCTTTAAATCAACCTGCTGCCTGGCCTGTTATGTGTGAGAGTACTCATACCACCCACCCGGCCCCCTCCCTTGCTGTTAACCATTTGACTGTTCTGATGTATTTTGCAGAACATGATGATGATGATGATGATGATGATGATGCTGCTGCTGCCAACCCTGAGGATCCTGAGGGTACAGAACAAGGACCAGTACAACCAGCTGCGGACGATCCAGACTGGATGATGGCTGCGATGACTGAAATGTCTGCAGGGGGGAGCTTCCAATTTAATGTTTATGAGCCCCCATCAAGGGGCATCAGAGTTTCAACCCCTAGCATAGGTCTTGGTCCCACCATCCATGGTTTCGCTTCCAATGTTGCGGGTCCCAGTGGTGCTGTTGGTATAATGCAGCTTTCTACAGTCACTGCACTACCGTCCCAGCCTACGCCTCCCTCTCGCATAGGTTCTGGTTCCACCTACTATGGTTTCGATTCCGACGCTTCGGGTCCCAGTGTTGCTGCTGATATCATTGAGCAGTTTACACCCATTCGTCCAACATCCCAGCCCATGGCTCGCACTCGAGTGCTGTCGTCTGGAACACCGAGCGTCCTACCGTTCCAGCCCGAGCCTCTCCCTCCAGTTCAGCTGTCTGGAACACAGAGCATCCCACAGTCCCAGCCCGCGCCTCCCAGTGTAGTGGTGCCACGAGGCAGACCCAGGCAGAGGAGAAGGAGATTGGAGACACGCTCTCCTGAGATGCAGCATGCAACAGATGCGACTCAGGTTGTGGCATTGGCTATGGAGACCAATGAGCTTACCCGATCACTCATCGATGGCGTCAATGCAGTAGGTGAAGAGTTGACGGGCCTGACGGGAGAAATAGTAGTAATGACACGGGAACTTAGGGAGGGAATGTCCGAGGGAGTGCAATCGACGGCGCAGGCCATCAGGAAGGGCATGCAAGTGTCGGCACAGGCCGCAATAAGGGCACACAGCCCAGCCAATCAAATGACACCCCCATGAGGAAGTGAACATTCACTGAGATGTGGATGAGACATGGTTGTAGCCTTTCTTTGCTGCTTTTGTTCTTGTTTTTGATGTAGCTGTAGTAGCGTTTTTCAAATTGAAATTGTTTTGTAAGTTTTGTTACATTACAACTTATAAGGGATCTTATGGTTTTTAAGTGATCTTATAGTGTAAATGCTCTCACATTTTTTTGCACCTAAAAAGTGATCCTGAAGTTTAAAAGTGTTCTTCAGAGTGTAAGATTTTTCAAATTGAAATTGTTTTGTAAGTTTTGTAACTTTACAAGTTTATAAGTAATCTTAAAGTTTTTAAGTGATCTTCAAGAGTCATATTAAAAAGTATAGTTTGATACAACAAATATTTTATTAGAGTGACATTAACTTTTCAATAAAATATTTTTTCATTAAAACTGTTTCATGTTCCATTAACACAACACAACGTAGGAACAACTGCAAAGAATAAACATGTCCATATGCAAAAGTGTTCGCAGAGCCCTCAGGCATCAGTAGTTGAAGCGTTCACGGATGAGCTGCTGGCGCAAGGCTCGAGCAATCATTAAAGGGGCACGATGGACGGCCCTCCTCCGACCTCGTGCTCCGACATCAGGTACTTGCATGCTTTCCTGATTGTCGTTATCATCCACATCCTGGTCTTCCGTAATACTATCATCATGCACTGGACCCTCACGTGGGTCTTCGGGTTCCACTACCAGCTCCTGCTGCCTCATGATGGCTAAGTTATGAAGCATGCAGCACACAACAGTGAAGTGACCGACAATCTCAAGAGAGTATTGCAACTGTCCTCCAGAATGGTCCAGGCATCGGAATCGCTGTTTCAATATGCCAATGGCCCTCTCAATGATGCTGCGCGTCGCAATGTGCGCCATGTTGTATTGACGGTCAGTTTCTGTCCGTGTCACGCGTAGAGGTGTCATGAGCCAGGTGGTCAGGCCGTACCCTTTGTCTCCCAGTAGCCAGCTCTGCCCTTCTGGCTGCTGCTCAAACATGTTAGATAGAATGCTGTCGCGTAGGATGAACGCATCGTGGGTGCTGCCAGGGTATCTCGCATCAACTGACATGATGCGCTGCTTGTCATCACACACGAGCTGCACATTGATAGAGTGGAAACCTTTCCTATTTCGGTACTGCTCAGAATCCTCCACGGGTGCTCGCAAGGCTACGTGGGTACAATCAATGCAGCCCTGTACCTTTGGGAAGCCGGCAATCCTGAAGAAGCCCACAGCCCTCTCATGGATCGCTTGTGCGGTCATTGGGAAATTGATGAAGTCATTCCTTCGCGCATAAAGTGCAGCCGTGACCTGGTAAATGCAGGCATGTTGAGAGATGGCACACACATCTCCAGTTGTAGCCTGAAACGATCCCGAGGCATAGAAAGAAAGTGCAGCTGTTACCTTCACTTCAACAGACAAGGCAGTTGTCCTTCTGCTTCTGGGCTGCAAATCTGCTCTCACCATATCACAGATCTCAGTGACAACTTCTCTGCGAAAACGCAGCCTTTTCACACAATCAGCCTCGCTCATGTCCAGGTACGAGCGCCTGGTTCGATATTGTCGACGTGGGTAAGGTCTCCTGCCCATCAACCTTCGGGCTACGACGTTCCTGTTGCGGTGAGTTCTAATCAATTCTCTCCTATGCAGTGAATTGATGGCGAACCATTGCATAATATGTGGTGTTGACAATGCAGCACCCATTCTGCAAATGTAAATATAAAACTGGCGATGTGGCTGCCTCTCCCTGTCCAAATGGCCTCAGTCCCCCTCACAACTCGAAGCCTGCTGCTGTATCTTTGGCTGCCTGCCTGCCTGCCCCTCCCTCCCCTCCCTCCCATTCGCGGGAACATCGCTGAGCTGACTAAGGCTTCCACCTCAAGTGGAAGGCTGTTTGCTGCCTCGTTACTGCCTGCCTGCCCCTCCCTCCCGTTCGCGGGAACATCGCTGAGCTGACTAAGGCTTCCACCTCAAGTGGAAAGCTGTTTGCTGCCTCGTTACTGCCTGCCTGCCCCTCCCCCCCCTCCCTCCCGTTCGTGGGAACATCGCTGAGCTGCCTGAAGCACTTTCACACAGGTAGGAAGATGATTTATTTAATCTTTTCTTTGCTTATAAATGTTTATTCAGGTTGGATTTATTTGTATAATATTTGTAGAAGTCTAAATAAGGATTTATTGTCGAATTTAATGAGTTCCCTTCCCCCCTCCTCCCCCCCACCTCGTTCTGGACGCCTAATTTGTAACCTGCGCCTGATTTTTTAATGTGTAGAACAGGTTTTTTCAGTTCTACAAAAATTTTCACTTGCTCCATTCTACTTTAGTTTGGAGTACGTTTTCACTGTGGAAACTTTGAAATCAGGCATCAGTGGCCGGACACACCCCCTTTTGAAGAAAAAATTCTGTTCCAAAGTAGAACTGTTCTACCTGACTAGAACTGCAGAAAAAAAAATGTGGAGAATTGCGATTTCTAAGATAGTCCGTTCTCCACCAGTTGCTCCTAAAAATCAGGCACAAATCATGTGGAAACTTGGGCCCATAGAAACATAGAAAATAGGTGCAGGAGTAGGCCATTCGGCCCTTCGAGCCTGCACTGCCATTCAATAAGATCATGGCTGATCATTCGTTCAGTACCCCTTTCCTGCTTTCTCTCCATATCCCTTGATCCCTTTAGCCATAAGGGCCATATCTAACTCTCTCTTGAATATATCGAATGAACTGGAATCAACAACTCTCTGTTGGATGGAATTCCACAGGTTAACAACTTTCTGAGTGAAGAAGTTTCTCCTTATCTCAGTCCTATTGGCCTACCCCTTATCCTTTGACTGTGTCCCCTGGTTCTGGACTTCCCCAACATCGGGAACATTCTTCCCGCATTCTAACCTGTCCAGTCCCATCAGAATCTTATAAGTTTCTATGAGATCCCCTCTCATCCTTCTAAACTCCAATGTATAAAGGCCCAGTTGATCCAGTCTCCTCATATATCAATCCAGCCATCCCGAGAATCAGTCTGGTGCACTCCCTCAATAGCAAGAATGTCCTTCCTCACAGTAGGAGACCAAAACTGAACACATATTCCAGGTGAGGCCTCACTAAGGCCCTGTACAACTGCAGTAAGACCTCCCTGCTCCTATACTCAAATCCCCTAGCTACGAAGGCCAACATACCATTTGCCTTCTTCACCGCCTACTGTACCTGCATGCCAACTTTCAATGACTGATGAACCATAACATCCAGGTCTCGTTGCACTTCTCCCTTTCCTAATCTGCCGCCATTCAGATAATATTCTTCCTTCGTGTTTTTGCCCCCAAAGTGGATAACCTCACATTTATCCACATTATACTGCATCTGCCATGCATTGGCCTACTCACCTAACCTGTCCAAGTCACCTTGCAGCCTTTTAGCATCCTCCTCACAGCTCGCACCACCACCCAGTTTAGTGTCATCTGCAAACTTGGAGATATTACACTCAATTCCTTCATCTAAATCATTAATGCATATTGTAAATAGCTGGGGTCCCAGCACTGAGCCCTGCGGCACTCCATTAGTCACTGCCTGACATTCTAAAAAGGACCCGTTTATCCCGACTCTCTGCTTCCTGTCTGCCAACCAGTTCTCTATCTATGTCAGTACATTACCCCCCAATACCATGTACTTTGATTTTGCACACCAATCTCTTGTGTGGGACCTTGTCAAAAGCCTTTTGAAAGTCCAAATACACCACATCCACTGGTTCTCCCTTGTCCACTCTATTAGTTACATCCTCAAAAAATTCCAGAAGATTTGTCAAACATGATTTCCCTTTCATAAATCCATACTGACTTGGACCGATCCTGTCACTGCTTTCCAAATGCGCTGCTATTTCATCTTTAATAATTGATTCCAATATATTTTCCCCATTACTGATGTCAAGCTAACCAGTCTATAATTACCCGTTTTTTTCTCTCCCTCCTTTTTTAAACAGTGGTGTTACATTAGCTACCCTCCAGTCCATAGAAACTGATCCAGAGTCGATAGGCCGTTGGAAAATGATCACCAATGCATCCATTGTTTCTAGGGCCATTTCCTTAAGTACTCTGGGATGCAGACTATCAGGCCCCAGGGATTTATCGGGCTTCAATCCCATCAATTTCCCTCACACAATTTCCTGCTTTATAAGGATATCCTTCAGTTCCTCCTTCTCACTAGACCCTCGGTCCCCTAGTATTTCCGGAAGATTATTTGTGTCTTCCTTCGTGAAAACAGAACCAAAGTATTTGTTTAACTAGTCCGCCATTTCTTTGTTCCCCTTTATAAATTCACCTGAATCTGACTGCAAGGGACCTACATTTTCTTTCATTAATCTTTTTCTCTTCACATATCTATAGAAGCTTTTGTAGTCAATTTTTATGTTCCCGGCAAGCTTCCTCTCATACTCTATTTTTCCCCTCCTAATTAAACCCTTTGTCCTCCTCTGCTGTATTACAAAATTCTCCCAGTCCTCGGGTTTGCTGCTTTTTCTGGCCAATTTATATGCCTCTTCCTTGGATTTAACACTATCCTTAATTTCCCTTGTTAGCCATGGTTGAGCCACCTTCCCCGTTTTATTTTTACTCCAGACAGGGATGTACAATTGTTGAAGTTCATCCATGTGATCTTTAAATGTTTTCCATTGCCTATCCCCCATCAACCCTTTAAGTATCACTCGCCAGTCTATTCTAGCCAATTCACGTCTCATACCATCGATGTTACTTTTCCCCAAATTCAGGACCCTAGGCTCTGAATTAACTGTGTCACTCAATCTTAGTAAAGAATTCTACCATATTATGGTCACTCTTCCCTAAGGGGCCTCGCACAACAAGATTGTTAATTATTGTTAATAGTTTTTCTCTATCTGCTCTTTCAAAAGTACTCATCATCTTGAAAACCTCTGGTAGGTCACCTCTTAACCTTCTCTGATCCAAGGAGAACAGTCCAAACTTTTCCAGCCTCTCCTCATAAATGAAGTCCCTCATCCCCAGTAACATCCTGGTAAAGCTCCTCTGTACCCTTTCTAAGGTATTTACATCTTTCCTGAAGCATGGTGCCCAAAATTAAAGGAGGAACGGGAGATGGGTAGGGAATTCCAGAATTTCAGACCTAGGTGACTGAAGACATAGCTGTCACTGGTGGAGCAAAAGAGGAATGCACAAGAGACCAGAATCAGAAGAGTGGAGATTTTCGGAGAAATTGTAGGGCTGGACGAGGTTATAGAAATAGGGAGGGAGCAAGGGGCAAAGCCATGTAGAAAGTTAATGACAAGGTTAAGAATTTTATGGATGACGCATTAGTGAGGGCAAGGGCGATGGGTGATAGGATAGGCTCACTATAAGCAGAAGCATGGGAGACTGGAAAATCTAACCATTTTTATTCAGCTGTGCATAAACACTTTTTAAAGAATCTCTTTTACAGAAACTCAAGGTTGAAACTTAGATATAAGTATGTAGCAAATGTATTGTTTTCTACCAGTTTCCTTATTTAAAACAGTTGAAACAGAATCATTCCAATACAAATAGCTCTAGAATCATAGAATTATAGAATAGTGCAGCACAGAAGAAGACCATTCGGCTCATCGAGTCTGTGCTGGCCCTGCATCAGTAATTTTGCTTCGAAGGTAAGTTTTAGTGAGCCAGGACAAAGAAGAATATGCGAAAAAATGAAGAAGACCAACCAACTGTCATTTACTGCAATGATATTTAAAATCTCTGAATAAACAGAAGAAAATGTAACATGAAGCTCTTTGAGAGAAGCAGAAAAAAAGCTGACATTTATGTGTAGAATTTCTAACTTGGAACGAATGTGCTCCTTTCATAAAAATGCAACTTCTTGCTCAATGCCCAAAAAGGATTCACTTAGAGAAATTACATTGAACAGGCCTCGGGTAAAACTGTTTGCTTCTGGAAGTCAAGGAATGGAATAAATTACTTGTTTCGACACTTTAGTGGGTTGATATGCAAACACACTGCACCATATATAGAGAGTGGCATAATGAGGATTCGCTCCTACAAAACAATTCACGCCACGTTTCCTAATTTGGTCAAGCAACTGGAGAGATAGCTGCACTAGACTGCAAAAGTGCCTTGGGACATTTCTTTATGTTAAGGGTGCTATGTTGTTATTGTTGTTGCATTTGTGATTGGCAAGGCTGAGTTGAGATTATCTGCTTTCCAACTGGGATAGAAAAGGAAATTCTCAGTGATAACAAAAGGTCAAATTTAATAACTTTTAAAAGGTTGAGGGTAAAGACTAGAATTAAGAAGTAGGGTGCTGTGCATCAGGAAACCACAAAATCGTAGCTTTATCACAACAGGGATTTCATGATCACTAGAGAATCACCTCTCTGTAAGCTCCAACTTCCTTCGTGGGTTTTAGTTGATAAGCAAATAGTGCTGCTTCTACTATGTAACACTCAGAGAAGCTCTCTGTCCATGAGTGACTCAGTTCCATGGTGATGTGCTCATTACAGAGACTTGGTTTTGTGACTTCAGGGAAATCTGGACATGTATTATACAATGCACTAACCTTATTTTGACAACTTGTGTTACCCAAGTGTACGTTCCATGCTGTTTTTGAGTGACAGGCAGCAGCTGCCGCAGGGCTCAAATTTGCAGCCATCTGGTATTGAAGCCGGTATCATTTCTGCTAGGATGCTTGTTTACCGTTGAAACAAAGAAGGATTTAAAAAAAATATTACTTTTAAAGTAGATGTGTCCGTCTTAGTCACAGGATCTAAAAAATAAGCAGGTAAACAATCCCACAGTAGATGTCCGCTAAAAAGCCAACAATTCATTCATCTCTTACTATATGTGATGGGTGGACATTGATGAAGTATCAATGTGCCTGTAAACAACAGTTCCATTGCACATTTATCCAGAAGAAAAAAGTGTTTTAAATAATCAAGACACACTTATAAAATCACTGCTCCACATATGTCACTAAGTAAATTAAGAAAATATGCATATTGTGTAATTTCAATTTTTCATTTATATCTGAAGATGCTCAGCTCTAAGTACATAAGACCGGAAGAAATAGGGGCAGGAGTAGGCCATTTGGCCCCTCCAGCCTGCTCCGCCATTCAATAAGATCATGACTGATCATCTACCTCAACTCCACTTTCCTGCACTATCCACATATCCCTTGATTCCCTTAATATCCAAAAATATATCGATTTCTCTGAATATATTCAATGACTGAGCTTACGCAGCCCTCTGGAGTAGAGAATTCCAAAGATTCACCACCCTCTGAGTGAAGAAAATTTCTCCTCATCTCAGTCCGAAATGGCTGACCCCTTATTCTAAGACTGTGACCCCTGGTTCTAGACTCCCCAGCCAGGGGAAACATTCTCCCTGCATCTACCCTGTCAAGCCCTGTAAGAATTTTGTATGTTTCAATGAGATCACCTCTCATTCTTCTAGTCCTAGTCTACTCAATCTCTCCTCATAGGACAATCTCCCCATCCCACAAATCAGTCTGGTGCACTTTCGTTGCACTCTCTCTATGGCAAATATATCTTTCTTTAGATAAAGAGAACATAAGAACATAAGGAATAGGAGCAGGAGTAGGACATCTGGCCCTTCGAGCCTGCTCTGCCATTTAATAAGATCATGGCTGATCTGCTCATGGACTCAGCTCCACTTCCCTGCCCGCTCCTCATAACCCTTTATTCCCTTATCTCTCAAAAATCTGTTTATCTCCGCCTTAAATATGTTCAATGACCCAGCCTCCATAGCTCTCTGGGGAAGAGAATTCCATAGATTTGTAATCCTCTGAGAGAAGAAATTCCTCCTCAGTTTTAAATGGGCAGCCCCTTATTCTGAGACTCTGTCCCCTAGTTTTAGTTTCCCCTATGAATGGAAATATCCTCTCTGCATCCACCTTGTCAAACTCCCTCATTATCTTATATGTTTCGATAAGATCACCTTTCATTCTTCTGAACTCCAATGTATATAGGCCCAACTTACTCAATCCATCTTCATAAATCAACCCCCTCATCTCCAGAATCAACCTAATGAACCTTCTCTGAACAACCTCCAATGCAAGTATATCGCTCCTAAAATACGTAGACCCGAACTATATGCAGTAATCTAGTTGTGGCCTCACCAATACCCTGTACAATTGTAGCAGGACTTCTCTGCTTTTATACTCCATCCCCCCTGCAATAAAGGCCAACATTCCATTTGCCTTCCTGACTACTTGCTGTACCTGCATACACACTTTTTGTGTTTCATGCACAAGGACCCCCAGGTCCCTCTGTACTGCAGCACTTTGCAATGTTTCTCTATTTAAATTATAATTTGCTTTTCTTTTTTTTCTGCCAAAGTGGATAACCTCATATTTTCCCACATTATAATCCATCTGCCAAATTTTTGCCCACTTACTTGGCCTGTCTATATCCCTTTGCAGATTTTTTGTGTCCTCCTCACACATTGCTTTCCCACCCATCTTTGTATCATCAGCAAACTTGGCTATATTACACTCAGTACCTTCATCCAAGTCATTGATATAAATCGTAAATAGTTGAGGACCTAGCACTGATCCCTGCAGCACCCCACTAGTCACTGTTTGCCAACCGGAAAATTATCCATTTATCATGACTCTCTGTTTTCTGTTAGTTAGCCAATCCTCTATCCATGCTAATATATTACCCCCCAACCCCGTGAGCTTTTATCTTTTGCAGTAACGTTTTATGTGGCACCTTATCGAATGCCTTCTGGAAATCCAAATACATCACATCCACTGGTTCCCCCTTATCCACCCTGCTCGTTACATCCTCAAAAATCTCCAGCAAATTTGTCAAACATGAATTTCCTGACATAAAACCGTGCTGACTCTGCTTGATTGAATTATGCTTTTCCAAATGTCCTGTTACTGCTTCCTTAATAATGGACTCCAGCACTTTCCCAACGACAGATGCTAGGCTAACTAGTCTATAGTTTCCTGCTTTTTGTCTGCCTCCTTTTTTAAATAGGGATGTTACATTTGCAGTTTTCCAATCTACTGGGACCGCCCCAGAATCCAGGAAATTTTGGTAGATTACAACCAATGCATCCCCTATCTCTGCAGCCACTTCTTTTAAGACCCTAGAATGTAAGCCATCAAGTCCAGGGAATTTGTTCGCCTTTAGTCCCATTATTTTACCGCATACTACTTCATTAGTGATAGTGATTGTATTAACTTCCTCCGTCCCTATAGCCCCTTGATTATCCACTATTGGGATGTTCTACCATGTCTTCTACCATGAAGACCAACACAAAATATTTGTTCAACGTCTCTGCTATTTCCCTGTTCTCCATTATTAATTGCCCAGTCTCATCCTCGAGGGGACCAACATTTACTTTAGCTACTCTTTTTCTTTTTATGTACCTGTAAAAACTTACTATCTGTTTTTATATTTCATGCTAGGTTACTTTCATAATCTAACTTCCCACTCTTAGTCATTTTTTTAGTTGTTCTTTGCTGGCTTTTAAAAGTTTCCCAATCCTCTGGCCTCCCACTAGTCTTGGCCACATTGTATGCCCTTGTTTTCGATTTGATACCATCCCTTATTTCCTTAGTTAGCCACGGATGGTTATCCCTTCTCTTACAATCTTTCCTTCTCATTGGGATATATTTTTGTTGAGAGTTATGAAATATCTCCTTAAATGTCTGCCACTGCTCATCAACCGTCCTGTACTTTAATCTATTTTCCCAATCCACATTAGCCAAGTCTGCCCTCATACCTTTGTCGTCTCCTTTATTTAAGCTTAGGACACTGGTTTGAGAACCAACTTTTTCACCCTCCAACTGAATTTGAAATTCAACCATGTTATGTTCATTCATTCCTAGAGGATCCTTTACTACGAGATCATTTATTAATCGTGTCTCATTACACAGTACCAGATCTAAGATATCCTGCTCCCTGGTTGGTTCCGCAACGTACTGTTCAAGGAAACTATCCCGGATGCACTCTATGAACTCTTCCTCAAGACTACCTTGGCCAATTTACTTTGTCCAATCAATATGAAGGTTAAAATCGCCCATGATTATTGCCGTTCTTTTATTACAAGCCTCCATTATTTCTTGATTTATACTCTGTCCAACAGTGTAGCTACTGTTGGGGGACCTATAGACTACACCCACCAGTGACTTTTTCCCCTTATTATTCCTTATCTCCACCCAAACTGATTCAACATCTTGATCTTCTGAACCAATATCGTTTCTCACTAACGCACTGATCTCATCCTTTATTAACAGTGCTACCCCACCTCCTTTTCCTTTCTGTCTGTCCTTCCGAATTGTCAAATACCCCTGAATATTTAGTTCCCACTCCTGGTCATCTTGCAACCATGTCTCTGTAATGGCTATCAGATCATACCCATTTGTATCTATTTGTGCCGTCAACTCATCTATTTTGTTACGAATGCTACATGCATTCAGATAAAGAGCTTTTAAATTTAATTTTTTACCATTTTTCCAGCTTTGACCCCACTTTCTGATTCTCCTTTATGTTTATACATTCTGTCCCTTCCTGGCACGCTCTGGTTTTCATTTTCCCCAGTGCTACCCTGTTCTATTGCCTTTTCCTTCTCCTTTGACTTTTAAAATTTTTGCTCACCTGAATCCTCGCCCCCCTACTAATTAGTTTAAAGCCCTCTCTACAGCCCTAGTTATTCGAATCACCAGGACCCTAGTCCCAACATGTCCTAAGTAGAGTCTGTCCGAACGGAACAGCTCCCTCTTACCCCAGTACTGGTGCCAGTGTCCCATGAACCAAAACCCATTTCTCCCACACCAGTCTTTGAGCCATGTGTTTAACGCTGTGATCTTAGTTATCCTAAGCAACGGCTCAGGTAGTAATCCAGAGATTATTACCTTTGTGGTTCTGTTTTTTAATTTGGCCCCTAGCTGCTCATAATCTCTCAGCAGAACCTTTTTCTTTGTCCTATCTATGTCGTTGGTACCCATGTGGACCACGACAACTGGATCTTCCCTCTCCCATTCCAAGTTCCTCTCCAGCCCTGAGGAGATGCCATTAACCCTGGCACTTGGTAGGCAGCGCAGCCTTCGGGACTCACGCTCTTGGCTGCAGAGAACCTTATCTATCCCCGAATGATAGTCTCCTACCACTACACCGTTCCTTTTTACTCCACCCACTTGAATGGCCCCCTGTACCACGGTGCTGTGCTCATCCTCCCTGCAGTCCCTGCTCTCGTCGACTCAGGGAGTAAGAGCCTCGAACCTGTTGGACAAGAGCAAGGGCCGAGACTCCTCCATCACTCCATCCTGAGTCCCCATACCTGCCTCACTTGTAGTCACACCCTCCTTTCCCTGACCATGGATCGAATTTGAATTAATTACTCTAATTGGTGTGACTAGCTCCTGGATTGCGATGTCCAGGTAACTCTCTCTCTCCCTGATATGTCGTAGTGTCTGCAGCTCGGATTCCAGCTCATCAACACAGAGCCCAAGTTCCTCGAGCTGCAGACACTTGCTGCAGACATGGTCGCGATGGATCTCAATGGGGTCAACCAGCTCCCACATGCAACAGCAGAAACACATCGCCTGACCTGCCATCTCTAATGTATTTAATTAATTAGATTTCGTTTTTAATTATTAATCCCGGCCCCTAATGTAAGGCCCTTAATTTAAAGCAAGAAAAGAGAGAGAAAAACTCACTAACCAATCACCTCCCTGCTTTCCTGTGACGTCGACTGTAATTGCCCTGTTCTCCTTTCTCTTACCTACTCGAGCTGCTCCCTGCGGGGGCTGGACTGCTGCTCTTTTATGCTCCGCTGCTGCTCAGGTGTTCTCTCCTAGGTCGGAGATGTCAGCGCGGAGACCAAAACTGTATACATTACTCCAGATGTGGACTCACCAGGGTCCTGTATAATTGCTGTAAGACATCTTGGGAATGAAATTGCCCCGCACTCCAATTGGGGTTGGTAATGTTCCAGGCCGGGCCTTTTATCGTCTGGTGCAGAAGTCCCGTCCCCACCGCTGAATTGGGCTTAACGCCCCTATCTCCGGCGCTCCACTTCCTTTGCGGGGTCGTGTCCTGGGCGGTACTGGGTCGAAAGGTTCAACACTACACAGATGCTCCATGTAGTACTGACGCGCTTCAACGCCCCTCCCCTTTGATTAAAGGCCAACCATTTGCTTTCTTAATTGCTTGCTGTACCTGCATGTTAACTTTCAGTGATTTGTGTACACGGACACCCAGGTCCTTCTGAACAACAACGTTTCTTCCCATTATATTCCATTTGCCATGTTCTTGCCCATTCAGTAACCTGTCTACCTCCCCTTGAAGCCTCTTTGCATCCTCCTCATAACTTATATTCCCACCTAGCTTTGTATCGTCAGCAAGCTTGAATATATTACATTTGGTCCCCTTATCCAATCATTGATAATTGGCTCAGTAAAACGATTTTACCTTTACGAAATGACTCCAATTCATAAATAGTTTTTAATCTTTTAAAATAGTGAAGTGTCTCTTGCTTATTATATGTTCATGATTGGTTATTCTGGCAGATGAAAACACATTATCAAACAATCTTATGGTTTTTCTAGTCAGGAAGGTGTATGCAGTATAATAACTGTGCCCACTTTGAAACCATGTGATTTAAAGCAGAGCAGATTGAATTACAATATATATTGGCCATCATTCCCTATATTCACAATGTGAATTGTTCTATTTTCTGTATTGCCTTCTCTGAGTATGATTGCCAATTTAGAAAAGAAAGAAGGAAGACTTTCATTTGTACAGCATGAAATCATATTTCCACCAAATGACTCACAACATGGCCTATCACTGTATTGATTGCTGTTATGTAAGCAAATGTGGCCGTTATTGAACATAATATTTTTTTAGCGTTGGTTGAAGGGAGACTGTTGACAGGGCCAGCCTTAGGGAAAATGGCGCCCTGGGCGAACATGTATTTTGGCGCCCTTTCTTTGAGTTGCCCCTTTCTGTAAGGGCCATGGGTTGTGGTCGGAGTGGACTAGCCACCGAGTCAGATTGACTGAAGCTTGCGGCATTGCCCTGATGGACATTTCCGGTGGTGTAGGTATCCGCCCCGCTCCTGCGTATGCGCCAGTAACGATGTCATCAAGCTGCACACCGCCTCGGACCCGCCCCAGAAACTAAAGTGCCCTTAAATCATCTTCCAGCCGCTTGTCAGTGCCAATGATAGGCTTTTGGGTCGGTACTCACCGCGCTGAAGACTGCCAGCGGCATTTAAAAGCGAGGTGTGACTCCCACCATTTTTGTCAGCCAGATTATTTCGGACGGTTGAAACCATTGAGAGTTACGTTGTTGACACCAGATTTGAGGAGTAGTGGGCCAGCTTCTTCATACTCAGCAAACAGAGATTGAGGAGGCTGTGAGTGAAGAGGATTACTTACTGGGATCAGTGCTGGCAGCGGAACACCTCCCTTACATTGTGCGCAGCAGGGAGGCATGCTGGAGTAGGCGGTGCCGGCTCCAATGGTTGGAGATGCAAGGGACGCAGCACACGTGGCTGAGGAACATGCAGAAGGCCGTGGAGATGGCGACAAAGCTGAACCCAGAGAGGTGCACCAGGAAGGACCTCAGGAAGGGCCTGGCGTCAGGAGGAGGGTCAGGTACGTAGACCCCGTGCACCACATAGTGGGCGAGATGGACAGGTGGCAGCATGCACAGAAGGCAGATGCTTGCCAGCAGCAGGCTGCAGAAGGTGAGGACCAACAATAGTAGGAGAGAGAAGGCAATAAGGCAGTTGTCAAAGGAAGACACCTGCATAGATGTGGTGGCAGAAGGCCCTATTGACAAAGGGTCTACATGGACCTTGCTGATGACCATTGTCTCCAGAGACAAGGTTGAGGACAGCTCTGTCAGTCGCATCAAAGGTCACCATCGCGCTCAATTTCAATGTGACTGGATGTTTTCAACCTGCTACAGCAGATATTTCAAACATTTCACAGTTTGCAGTGCATAGCTCCATCGGTCAAGTGACAGATGCTCTCTATGGGCTCAAATTTGGCCCTCCCGTTTTTTCAGCGCAACCAGAGATGCGCCAACTTTGTGGGCTGAAAACGGCGCCTAAAAAATCTCCCCCGATTCTGACTTCTGTGTTGCCTCTCCCGGGGCTTGACGCGGCGTGGCCAGTCGATTGAGGCGGGGGGCGCGGAGCTAGGGCCCTGAGCAAGAAACAGTGCCAGCAGCCGTGCGCATGCGCCTTAGAGCATTCGCGCATGCGCAGTAGCACATAACATTGGCAATCGGCCATCTTAAAAGGGAAACGAAGCTGCTTGATTTTTGGTGCCAGAAGGAGTGCTGTGAGGAGTGCTGTGAAAGAAATCAGCTGCTGGAATCAGTGAGTGCTCTGTGTTGCTGCTAAAGTTCCAGAAGGAGTGCTGCATATGTGAAAATCATTGCTGCATGCAAAATAAGGACTGTGTGTTTTGAAAAATCACTGAGTGTTAATTCCATACAGCAATGCAACAACATGCACCAAGAACGAAAAATGTCTTGCATGACAAAGTGGAGATATTAGTTAATGTTATTGAGAACAGATGGCAGGAGCTGGATATCAGCAGAGGTCGCACAAAAGTGCCACCCAAAGAAGTGAAGAAATGCTGGAACCAAGTTGCAGAAGATTACTGCGCAGTGGTGAACACCATGAAATCTGCAAGCCAGTGTAAAAAGAAATGGCAGGACCTTGGTCAAGTAGTTAGTGTAAGTAATATTTTCATTTATTCAATGCAATTGCAATTGTAAATGTGACCAGATGTATATGTCCCACCCAGCAGAAAGACATCATCTCTAAAAAGTTGCATTTTCATCTTTGCAGAAGAAATTGGCCCACAACAAAAGGGAAAGAACTCGAACAGGAAGAGGCCCAGCAAATCTGAACCAACTGACACCCTTGGAACAGAGGGTCGCTGCTTTGATGGGTCCTACCTGGAAAAAAATAATCAGTACTGCCCAAGCTGGACCCACGTGCAAGGGAGAGGGTAAGTCCTAAAAATGCATCGTGGTCATTCAAATCAACCTGTTGCCTGGCCTGCTATGTGTGAGCCTACTCATGCTACCCATCCTGCCCCCTCCTGCACTGCTAACCATTTGACTGTTCTGTTATATTTTGCAGAACCTGATGCCAATCCTGAAGATCAAGAAGAAGATTCAGATGCATACGAGCCTAACCCTGCAGATCAACTTGGGCGGGGGCGGGGGGGGGGGGGGGGGGAATGGAGATGAATGAAGGGGACAATGCTGTAATGACTATGGCTGAGGCCACGTTAATCGAGCTGGTGTTGCCAGAGCCTTCCGTGAGTTCTGGTGTGATGTTCCATGATTTCAGACTGTCTATGTATAGTGGTTTAAGTTTTGATGTGACATTCCATGGGTTTTCCATTCTGCATCCCACCACCACTGGGACCCTCAACCTCAGACAAGGTCCAAGGTTGAGGGTCCCAGTGGTGGTGGGATGATGAATGGAAAACCCAGTGCCCCACCGTCCCAGTTTGCGGGTCTTGGTGGTGGTGGGATGCAGCAGGGCTCCATCGTCCGAGGTTGCGCCTCCCACTGGGGGATTGCCACGAGGCAGACCCAGGGTGAGGGTAAGGAAAAATCGACCGCGCTCTCCTGAGATGCAGGATGCCACAGATGTGGTTCAGATGATGGCATTGAGTGTGGAGTGCAATGACCTTACCCGATCACTCGTGCACACCATCAGTGGGGTGGGTGATGAGGTAACGGGACTGTCAGGAGAAGTAACAATAATCGCACGGGAAATGGGAACAATCAGTGAGGGAATAGTGTCCATGAGGGAAGGAATGCCAGAGGTAGTGGAACGGACGGCACAGGCCTTCAGGGAGGGTATGTGTGAGTTAGCTGGTGCAATAAGTTAGATGACATCCTTACTACTCGGGGGATCAAGGGGTATGGCGAGAAAGCAGGAATGGGGTACTGAAGTTGCATGTTCAGCCATGAACTCATTGAATGGCGGTGCAGGCTAGAAGGGCCGAATGGCCTACTCCTGTACCTATTTTCTATGTTTCTATGTTTCTATGTTAATAAGGGAACACGCCCAGGCCATATGCCACCACTCCCAATGCAATTCCTACACCAGCCTCTGAAGAGACCCAAGTCGAGCCCTCCACATTAACACCTGACCGACCCCTCCCCACCCTCCATGAAGAAGTGCACATTCACCGAGATGGGGATGAGAGATGGATGCAGCCTTTCTTTGCTGCTGCTGCTGTTGTTGTTGTTGTTGATGTTACTGTTGTAACTATTTTCAAATTGAAAGTTTTTTGTAAGTTATGTAAATTTACACCTTTATAAGTGATCTTAAAGTTTTTAAGTGATCTTAGAGTGTAAATGTTCTCACATTTTGTAAGTTATGTAAATTTACAACTTTATAAGTGATCTTAAAATTTTTAAGTGATCTTAGAGTGTAAGTTTTCTCAAATGGCAAGTTTTTTGTAAGTTATGTAACTTTACAAGTTTATAAGTGATCTTAAAGTTTTTAAGTGGTCTTAAAGAGTCATATTAAAGTAAAGTTTGATACAAGAATTATTTTATTACAGAACATTTTGAACTTTTGAATAAAATATATTTTACATTAAAATTGAATCATGTTCCATTAACACAACACAACATTTAGGAACAACTGCAAAAAATAAACATGTCCATGTGGAATAGTTGTCGGTGAGCCCTCAAGCATCAGTAAAGCATTCACAGATGAGCTGCTGACACAAGGCTCGAGCAATTGTTAAAGGACCCTCCTCTGACATCATGCTCCGGCCTCAGGCATTTGCATGGTTTCCTCATCCTCGTCAACATCCTCCTCCTGCTCATCACCTGCATCTTCCAAATCATTAGCATCAGCCACTCTCACCGCAGGTGGGTCTTCTTCTTCCACTATCAGCTGCTGGTGCCTCATGATGGCTAAGTTATGCAGCATGCAGCACACAACAGTGAACTGACCGACAATCTCAGGGGAATATTGCAAGTAGCCTCCGGAATGGTCCAGGCATCGGAAACGCTGTTTCTAGATGCCAATGGTCCTCTCTATGATGCTGCGTGTCGTAATGTGCGACATGTTGTATTGATGGTCAGCTTCCGTCCAGGTTACGTGTAGGGGCATCATGAGCCAGGTGGCCAGGCTGTACCCTTTGTCTCCCAGTAGCCAACTCTTCTCTTCTGGCTGCTGATCAAACATGTCAGACATAACGCTGTCGCATAGGATGAAATCATCATGGGTGCTGCCAGGGTATCTTGCATCGACTGACATGATGCGATGCATGTTGTCACACACGAGCTGCACATTAATGGAGTGGAAGCCTCTTCTATTCCTGAACTGCTCAGCATCCTCCACAGGTGCTCGCAAGATGATGTCGGTACAATCAATGCAGCCCTGTACCTTTGGGAAGCCAGCAATCTTTGAGAACCCCACAGCCCTGACATGGATTGCTTGGGCGGTCATTGGGAACTTGATGAAGTCATTCTTCTGCGCATACAGTGCAGCCGTGACCTGGTGAATGGAGAAATGTATTCCATGTTGAGAGATGGCGTACACATCTCCAGTTGTAGCTTGAAACGATCCCAAGGCATAGAAGAAAAGTGCAGCTGTAACCTTCACTTCAACAGCCAAGGCAATCCGCCTGCCGCTTCTCAGCTGTAAGTCTGGTCTCAGCAACTCACAGATCTCACGGACAACTTCTCTGCGGAAATGCAGCCTTCTGACACAATCTGTATCACTCAGGTCCAGGTATGAATGCCTGACTCAAAATTGCCGAGGTGGGTAAGGCCTCCTGCCCAGCAGCCTATGGGCTCTGATGTTCCTGATGTGATGAGCTTTAATCAATTGTCTCACACGTAGCACATTGATGCAGAACGCTCGCAAACAGTGTGGCATTGCTCCTCCCTTACTTAAAGTTAAAGGTAAACTTCCAAAGAAGGTCAAAGAAGGTGAAATGGCAGCAAAGCAGGCAGCACAGCAGAGTTTCCCAGTTCTGTCTCTGTCTCTGTCTCGCTCTCTCTGCTCGCCCCCCGCCAAGGTATGTATATGGCCCACACCCAAAGGTCTTTTGTTCTCTCCCCCTCCCCACATTTCAGTCATGCGACTTCTCTCTCCCTCCTCGTCCACCCCCACCCCCCACCCAGCCTGCTGCAGCCTGTCTGTGAGGTTGATTCCTGCAGCCAGCCAGCCAGCCAGCCAGCCTGTTTCTTCTGCTTGGATGTCGGTGGCCAGTTCCCTGTGCTCGCCCCGGTCGTCCCGCACCTATCCCGGGTCGAGTGGCCTGCCACTCCATGAGTGAGGTTGATTCCTGCAGCCCAGCCAGCCAGTCTGCCTGTGTCTTCTGTGAGCCTGTGTCTTCTGCGAGCCTGTGGCCAGTTCCCTGTGCTCTCCTCGGTCGTCCCGCACCTATCCCCGACCGAGTGGCCTCTCGCACCGCCCGGCCCACTGACTTCCCAGACCGAGCTTTGATAGGAAGGTAGGACTAAAGGTGTATTTTTTATTTCTTCTGGAATGTTTTTATGCTTCTTGAATGTTGTTGTGCTTTGTTTAGTGCTTTGCAAGGTCTTCTCCGTTTCCCTTCTCGCCCCTATCTCTGTACAGCAGACACCTCAAGTTGCTGGAGAAATATCACCAACGATGTCTCTGCAAGATCCTACAAATCTCCTGGGAGGACAGGCGCACCAACATCAGCGTCCTGATCCAGGCTAACATCCCCAGCGTTGAAGCACTGACCACACTCGATCAGCTCCATTGGGCATGCCACATTGTTCACATGCCAGACACGAGACTCCCAAAACAAGTGCTCTACTCGGAGCTCCTTCACGGCAAACGAGCCAAAGCTGGGCAACGGAAATGCTACAAGGACACCCTCAAAGCCTCCCTGATAAAGTGCGACATCCCCACTGACACCTGGGAGTCCCTGGCCCAAGACTGCCCCAAGTGGAGGATGTGTATTCGAGGGGGTGCTGAGCACCTTGTTTCTCAATGCCGAGAGCATGCAGAAATCAAGCGCAGGCAGTGGAAAGAGCGTGCGGCAAATCATTCCCACCCACCCCTTCCCTCAACAACTATCTGTCCCACCTGCGACAGAGTCTGTGGCTCTCGTATTGGACTGTTCAGCCACCAAAGAACTCACTTCAGGAGTGGAAGCAAGTCTTCCGCGATTCCGAGCGACTGCCTGTGATGATGATATCTCTGCCCGAATGGTCTCAGATGTACCTACCTGCGCTGATTTCTTAACTCTCCGCAAGGGTTTTCTGTGCAGACACAAGTGGCCACATACGCTGGCCTAAGTTAGTTTGGAGCAACTATTAGCTGTCCAAAGTGGCTTAAATGGCCAAAATGGGCGTAGGTGGCTGGTAACGCCCCCTTTTGAAAAATAAACTAAACTAAAAAAATCCAAACAAACTCATTCACACTGGTGCAAATTGAATGTGCAAAATGTGGATTTTTAAGATACTCCAGAAAAATCAAGTGGCTCCAAAAAAATGGAGCAACGCCTGGGCAATTTTGAGCCCATAAGAGGAGGAGGGACTACATATCCTTCCCGATGAGCAGGGAGAAGCAAATGGAGCGACAGACCAGATTCGTGAGGATTGCGGGCTTCCCCAGGGTTCAGGACGCCATAGAGGGTGCCACAGAACACTCCCGAGGTCTTCCGTAACTGCGAGGAATTCCACTTCCTCAATGTCCAGCTGGTGTGCGACCATCACCGCAATATCATGGCAGCTGATGCCCAGTGTGCCAGATGTCTTTGCTGGCCCAAACCAAGATTGCAGCTGGCTCCTTAGGGACAAGGACTACCCACTGTGCACTTGGCTGCTGACTCCCCTTCACAACCCCAGGACTGATGCGCAGCAAGCCTACAACGACTCTCATTCAGCCACCAGGTGCATCATTGAGCAGACCATCAGAACCGAGGTTCCATTGCCTGGCTCGCTCTTGTTGCAGTATTCGCCTGAGCGGGTCTCCCGATTCATGGATATCTGTTGCATGCTTCACAACCTGGCAATCATGAGGGCGCAACCACTGGAGGACGAACCAGCAGTACCACCTGAGAAGGAGAACCAGGAGGAGGTGGCGCAGGAGCACAACACGCAGGAAGAGGAAGAGGAGAAGGAGACGCAGGAGCAGGACGTGCAGGAGGAGGAGAAGGACCAGGGTGCATGTCATCGGCCACACAGGGGTCTGCGTCACCATCCGGACCCTGTAAGGGAAGTGCAAAACTGTCTCATTGCTACTCGTTTCTGCTGAGTTCATCTACACTTTCGTCTTCATCTGTGATCTCCATGGGCAATCCAATGAGCCCTTTCATACATAATTCCCCACAGTGAAATGAGAGACCTGCAGATATTCAAACCCAAAATAAAGATTTATTACACAAGAAAACATGGTGCAAAAAAACATACACATTATCAATTCTCACCCTTGTGCATTTCCTTATAACCTCTCTTACACATACCTATTCTACAACTACGCCGCAGTGTCTCCACTGTAGCTGCATCATGAGTCTGGGAAAGCTGCTGTGATTCAGGTGTAGAAGCTACAGATGTCCCTAGGACACCCTTGACCAGCTCAGGCCCTGGAACGGCCGGCTGCAGACTGGGCTGCATCTTTGTCGGTGCCATCAGTCAGAATTGGCAGGGGCAAAGCCATGGTTGGCAGGAATGGCAGACTGGGAAGTCTTGTCTCAGGACTGCTGTGATCCTGAGAGAGCGCATCAGGATCCTGGTCCGATGACCCTGCGCCCTGGCGCCACTCCCCGGGGGGCAGCACCTCACCATCCACATCAATCTGTTGGCGCTCAGTTCAATGGGGTGGCGCAACACCGGAAGGTCCCTGGTGGACCTTGGTGGACACAGCCGCGATGGCAGCAGTCAGAGCTCGCGTGGCATCCAGCTGAGACTGCATGAGAGCATGCACAGAATTGAGGCCACCAAAGATAACAGCAGTAAGACGCTCCATGGCCTGTTGCTCAGAGAGCATGAGAGAATTCTGAGCTTCCCGGCCAGTGACCACCCTCTCTAGTATAGCACTGAGACGTTGGTTCCCTTGCACCTATGCTGTAATGGCAGCTGCCACATCGCCCACGACACGCATCATAATATCTGGATCCACACAGTCACTCTGGGAGTTCATCATCGTCTGCACACTGGCAATGCTGTGCGCAGAGCTATTCGCAATGCGGGAGGCAGACACCTCCACGCTCCTGACCACCGGCGACAGCCTCTTGGGCACCCTTGCCATTGCCCCCAACATCTGCGAATGCATGGCCTACGCCCATGTTTCAAAAGCCGCCGCATCAAGGGACTCGTCTGAGTCCTCTGCAGCCGGACTCGCATGCGATCTCGTCCCCCAGAGAGCTAGCACCTGAGGTTCTCTATGCCCGTCACCATGCTGCAGCCCACTAGGCCCCGGTGCATCACCCAGTGCAGACCTTTCTCCTAAATCTAACTCCAACAACCGTGTACGTGGTGTTCGCTGCAGTGTTCCCCTCTTCATTGCCCTCATTAGACATGCTGCCAATGTCTGCACTCGGCTCAAGGGTGTCGGTCTCACTATGACTCACATTCGGCTCAAGGATGTCGGTCTCACTATGACTTACACTCAGCTCAAGGGTGTCGGTCTCACTATGACTCACACTTGGCTCAAGAATGTCATCTGCAATCATAACTGGCACAAGGGTTCCGTGCGGGTGAGATAGGGCATTGCATCATCCAGCAAGCAACTGGAACACAATCATCACTAATTGACTGGTAAGCGTTTGGAATTTCAGGGAGAGCTGGCATTAAACGAAGGCCTTCACTTATCGATGCTGCCCCCAGCAGGATCCACACTACCGGTGGCCACAGGCAAGCCAACATGTGGGCCGACTAGCCGCTGAATCCTCTCTTCGATGTCACTGAGCTGCTGGATATCGGCCTCGTCCCCACTGGTCCTCTGTTGCTCCAAACAGTTGTAGGAGATCTTGGCCTGCAAAGCAAAGAAGGGTTGCTAAGTAGCTGTGTCATGAGGCCACGGCAATTAGTGCAAGTGTGGGTCCATTACATAGAACCATAGAAACATAGAAAATAGGAAATCCAGCCCTTCGAGCCTGCATCACCATTCAATAAGATCATGGCTGATCATTCACCTCAGTACCCCTTTCCTGCTTTCTCTCCATACCCCTTGATCCCTTTAGCCATAAGGGCCATATCTAACTCCCTCTGAATATATCTAACAAACAGGCCTCAACAACTTTCTGTGGTAGAGAATTCCACAGGTTAACAACTCTCTGAGTGAAGAAGTATCTCCTCATCTTGGTCCTAAATGGCTTACCCCTTATCCTTCAACTGTGACCCCTGGTTCTGGACTTCCCCAACATCGGGAACATTCTTCCTGCCTCTAACCTGTCCAATCCCGTCAGAATTTTATATGTTTCTATGAGATCCCCTCTCATTCTTCTAAACTCCAGTGAATACAGACTCAGTCGATCCAATCTCTCCTCATATGTCAGTTCTGCCATCCCGGGAATCAGTCTGGTGAACCTTCACTGCACTCCCTCAAAAGCAAGAATGTCCTTCCTCAGATTTGGAGACCAAAACTGAACACAATATTCCAGGTGAGGCCTCACCAAGGTCCTGTACAACTGCAGTAAGACCTCCCTGCTCCTATATTCAAATCCCCTTGCTATGAAGGCCAACATGCCATTTGCCTTCTTCACCGCCTGCCGTACCTGCATGCCAACTTTCAATGACTGATGTACCATGACACCCAGATCTCGTTGCACCTCCCCTTTTCCTAATCTGTCGCCATTCAGATAATATTCTGCCTTCATGTTTTTGCCCCCAAAGTGGATATCCTCACATTTATCCACATTATACTGCATCTGCCATGCATTTTCCCACTCACCTAACCTGTCCAAGTCACCCTGCAGCCTCTTAGCATCCTCCTCACAACTCACACCACCATCCAGCTTAGTGTCATCTGCAAACTTGGAGATATTACATTCAATTCCTTCATCTAAATCATTGATGTATATTGTAAATAGCTGGGGTCCCAGCACTGAACCCTGTGACACCCCACTAATCACAGCCTGCCATTCTGAAAAGGGCCCATTTATCCCGACTCTCTGATTCCTGTCTGCCAACCAGTTCTTTATTACCCCAATATCATGTGCTTTAATTTTGCACATTAATCGCTTGTGTGGGACCTTGTCAAAAGCCTTTTGAAAGTCCAAATACACCACATCCACTGGTTCTCCCTTGTCCACTCTACTAGTTACATCCTCAAAAAATTCTAGAAGATTTGTCAAGCATGATTTCCCTTTCATAAATCCATGCTGACTTGGACCGATCCTGTCACTGCTTTCCAAATGCGCTGCTATTTCATCTTTAATAATTGATTCCAACATTTTCCCCACTACCGATGTCAGGCTAACTGGTCTATAATTACCCGTTTTCTCTCTCCCTCCTTTTTTAAAAAGTGGTGTTACATTAGCTACCCTCCAGTCCATGGGAACTGATCCAGATTCGATAGACTGTTGGAAAATGATCACCAATGCATCCATTATTTCTTGGGCCACTTCCTTAAGTACTCTGGGATGCAGATATCAGGCCCTTGGGATTTATCGGCCTTCAATCCCATCAATTTCCCTAACACAATTTCCTGACTAATAAGGATTTCCTTCCATTCCTCCTTCTCGCTGGACCCTCGGTCCCCTAGTATTTCCGGAAGGTTATTTGTGTCTTTCTTCGTGAAGACAGAACCAAAGTATTTGTTCAATTAGTCTGCCATTTCTTTGTTCCCCATTATAAATTCATCTGATTCTGACTGCAAGGGACCTACATTTGTCTTCACTAATCTTTTTCTCTTCACATATCTATAGAAACTTTTGCAGTCAGTTTTTATGTTCCCAGCAAGCTTCCTCTCATACTCTATTTCCCCCTCCTAATTAAACCCTTTGTTCTCCTCTGCTGAATTCTAAATTTCTCCCATGCAGGTGTAACTCTGACATGAAAGGGACCCTCCATTGTGAGTATGCGCACATAGATATAGATACCTCAGCACTTAAATGGTGCTTCAGTGACTTTATAGTGAAGATAGAAAATAAGAGGTGAAGGAGAGGCTCAGAGATGGAAGGTGAGGAGTTGGGGGAACATGTACTCACTTTCATCAGTCGAATGATGTCGTTCAACCTTTTGCGGCATTGGGGTCATTAGTTGAGATCCCCGACACCTCGACAGCTATCTCTCTCCAGGCATTCACAAAGACGGCGCGACTGGGTCTTCCTGTGTCTGGATACAGAACACGCCTCCTTCCCTCCACAGCTTGGACGAGGGTCTCAATTTCAACATCGGAGAAGTAGCTGGCCCTCCTTAAAGCTCTTGCATAGCCATTCCGTCCGAAGCACCAGAGACAAACTCAGTGCTCAGGGCCTAGCTGCAAAACCTGCCCTTTAAGAAGGTCAGGGAGCTGTTGTCTTGTCATCAATCAATGGGAATCAGTTGAATTTCTCGGTCTAACCGGTCAGTCCTCCCCCATATCACCTCAAAGAGCCCATTCCCACCACCAGCATCACACTGCTCCTTTTTTCCCCCAAAGTGCTGAATTTCGCACTAATGGCCGCCTCATCCATTGGGGCGGTAATGCATGCCAAAAAGCAGTAGGTAGGCCCTGTTTCGGGCGGAGGGCAATTTCGGCCCCTAAGTATGTAGTAGAATTATGAAAGTTTCAAAAATAAAGCGGTAATCTCAAAAGATTTTTATACTTTAAATAATAAACATATAAGTCATAAAAAATATTATTGTAGCTAAGTGACAAATAAACTCAACTTTAAATTAAACACTAAACTAATAAATAACACTAACAAATAAAAAGCTTTGTTCACCAAGATATTTTGAGCCACATCATTCTCGACAGACAGGATGGCCAGTGAAAATAGCCTGCTGTCTCCCGTAGTTGATCGCAAATATGTTTTTATGAGCTTCAACTTCGCGAAGCTCCGTTTGCTGCTCACCACCAATATGGGCATGGTTAACAGGATCCGGAGTGCTATCGATCGGCAGCTATACAGGCATGGTTAACGGGATCTGGAGTGTTATTGATCGCCACCGATACAGGCATGGTTAACGGGATCTGGAGTGTTATTGATCGCCACCGATACAGGCATGGTTAACAGGATCTGGAGTGTTATTGATCGCCACCGATACAGGCATGGTTAACGGGATCTGGAGTGTTATTGATCGCCACCGATACAGGCATGGTTAATGGGATCAGGAGTGTTATTGATCGCCACCGATACAGGCATGGTTAACGGGATCTGGAGTGTTATTGATCGCCACCGATACAGGCATGGTTAATGGGATCTGGAGTGTTATTGATCGCCACCGATACAGGCATGGTTAACAGGATCTGGAGTGTTATTGATTGCCACCGATACAGGCATAGTTAATGGGATCAGGAGTGCTATTGATTGCCACCGATATAGGCATGGTTAATGGGATCAGGAGTGCTATTGATCGCCACGTATACAGGCATGGTTAACGGGATCAGGAGTGTTATTGATCGCCACCGATACAAGCATGGTTAACGGGATCAGGAGTGTTATTGATTGCCACCTATACAGGCATCATTAACAGGATCAGGAGTGCTATCAATCGGCATCGATATGGGCATAGTTAACGGCATCAGGAGTGCTATCGATCACCACCTATACAGGCATGGTTAACGGGATCAGGAGTGTTATTAATCGCCACCGATATGGCCATGGTCTTGAGTGCTTGGGAACTTGCTCTTGAAACTTGAAGTTTGTTCTTCTTGAGGAGCACTACAGTCCGTTGGAAACAGACTTTAGAGACAGCCAAGTTTTCCTTACAGGTCGATGTCATTAATATCAGACCATTTTGACCACGGAGCCCCCTGGGTTGCTCATGTCACCCACCCGTAAGGTCGGCCCTGACTGTTGATTAGGATGCAAGGTGACTTGGCACTGGCAGATCAAAAACTCAATGGGGACCAGGCTCCTGCCCTATCTGTGCCACTGATACCCACGTTCTGTTATTGTTGCTGTTGTAATTGATTTCCCAGCTGCCTACTATGGGCAGGAATTCTTGTAAGTTCAGGAATCCCCACCCCACAGTGTTTCATGATTTAAATGACTCATATCAGTTGCAACCAGGCTTGGGCAAGCGCTTCAAAGCAGCACTGAGGAGGGAGCAAGAGGGGAGAAGCTAGGAACGGTCCTTTGTGAGGGAAAAGTAGGAAGGAGCCAGGAGCATCACTTCGGGATAGGAAAGGCAAGAACCCAGGAATGGGGCTTTGGGGAAGCCCCAGCCAGTGGTTTGGGTGGTTGGGAGAAAAGAGAGGAAACCAGGAGCAGTGCTGTGTGTTAAGGAGGAAGGAAAGCACTGGCATTAGGGGTGGGTAGTGAGGGAGGAGAGGAGAGTGTTGGCATGAACTGGGAGTGTTAGAGTGATAGTTTGAATTCAGGAGTTGCTGGGAGAATAGCGTGCCAGCTCGAACTGGGGGGAGGGGTAGAAAGAAAGGTGCCAGGATTAACTGAGTGGGGTTGGAGGGGAAGAAAGTGCCTACTTGTACTGGGTGGGGGGAGGGGTAATGAGCATGACACACTTGAATGGAGGCCAGATTGATCTGAGGGGAGGGGAAAGAGAATGCTAGCTTGAATGGAGAGAGAAGAGGAAGAATATCATCACCAAGGACTAGGTGTGAGGTTGAAAGAGTAGAAGAGAGCCAGCTTGACCCGAGGGAAGTAAGATAGTGAAGGCATGATCTGGGAGGGTCGGAGGATGAGAGAAAGTGGACCTGATTCAAATGAGGGTTCTCCTAGTCCCCTGCCATAACTCTGGCAGGGCATCAGTGGGACTATATAAAAACAGAGAATGCATGGCCTACACCCATGTTTCAAAAGCCGCCACATCGAGGGGCTTGTCTGAGTCCTCTGCAGCAGAACACGCGTGCGACCGCGCCCCCCCGGAGAGCTGGCACCCAAGGTTCCCTTTGCTCGTCACCATGCTGCAGCCCGCTAGCCCCTGGGGCATCACCCAGTACAGAACCTTCTCATAAATCTAACTGCAATGACAGCATACTCCCAATATCTGAGCTGGCACATGGGAGTGTAGGAAACAATGAAAGGGAGCTCGCAGCAGTGTCCCCCTCTTCATCACCCTCATTGGACATGCTGCCAATGTCTGCACTCGGCTCAAAGCTGTCGGACTCACTCTGGCTCACAGTCGACTCAAGGGTATCATCTGCAATTATAAATGGTACAAGGGTTCCATGAGGGTGAGGTAGGGCATTGCATCATCCAGCAAGCAACTGTAACACCAATTGACTGGTAGGTACTTGGAATTTCAGGGAGAGCTGGCATTAAACGAAGGCCTTCACTTATCGATTCTGTCCCCAGCGGGATCCACACTACCGGTGGCCACAGGGAAGGCAACATGTGGGCCGACTAGCCGCTGCACTAGTCACTGAGCTGCTGGATATCAGCCTCGCCCCCACCAGTCCTCTGTTGCTCCAAACGGTTGTGGGAGATCTTGGCCTGCAAAGCAAAGAAGGGTTGCGGAGTAGCAGTTTCATGAGGCCACAACAATTAGTCCATGGGTCCATTACATGCAGCTGTAACTCTGAAATGAAAGGGACCCTCCATTATGAGTATGTACACATAGATATAGATGCCTCAGCAATCAAATGGTGCTTCAGTGATGTTGAGATAAAGGGAAGACTTCTCTTTCTTGAGGTGGACTACCTGATATAAGGAGTTGACACCTGCCCTCTGTATAGCGACCATGGATTCACTCAGACGAAAACTTCGGTTCACTGGTTTTATTATTCGAGCATGCTCAGGAAATGTTCCGCTGAACACTTCAAAGTACAAGAGGTTTCAATTACAATTATACTTTTTTCGAGGGGTGCTACCCTCCTACAAAACCATCGATTGGTCTACTGCTATCAGCGAAGTTACATTGATTTGTTGACTCTTATCAGACTAGCTCTGAGTGGTTCGTTCCAAACTGTCCATCTCTCATCAAATGTCAATCATGTTGTTCAGTGATGTGAACTTTGCCTTGGTCCTTAAGACATGTGAAATAACTCTGTTCCCAAACACTGACTTTCTTATCTCTTCCCGTGAGAACTAGTCTAATGTCTAACCCTAACCCTAATCCTAACTCTCTAATGTTTCTCATGAGAATCAGATACTGTTTACAGTCTATGTTCCAGACTGTTGCCCTTGGTGGATGTACTTATTCAGAATATAAATCTATACTAAGGTTCACACAACGGATGATTCAGTACCCATCAGGCTTTGTTATTCCCCTCTTACTAGTCCAATGTAAGCGAGTGTACAAGTGTACTTTACATACATAAGCGGGTTATACATAATCAGTCAATTACAATCCATACCGTAAGACAGAAGAACTCCTGATTCCTCAGAATCTCCTAATACTGATAAGTCCTCTTAATCTGGACCATTTTGTGTATCAGATCAATTCACTACCTTCAGTATCTCCATTTGTGACCATCAGCATGACCATCAGTCTGTCTCCACTCTAGTGATCGTTTTTATCCCCTTACAAGTGATTATATAGTGAAGGTGGAAAATAAGAGAAGGTGAAGCAGAGGTTCAGAGATGGAAGGTCAGGAGTTGGGGGAACATGTACTCACTTTCATCAGATGAATGATATCGTTCAACCTTTTGCGGCATTGGGTCACGGTGCAGTCATGAATTAAGGTCCCTGATACCTCGCCAGCTTTCTCTCCACACATTCACAAAGAAGTCGCAACTGGGTCTTCCTGTGTCCGGATGCAGAACAGTGCTGTGTGTTAAAGATGAAGGAGAGCACTAGCATTAGGGGTGGGTGGTGAGGGAGGACAAGAGAGTGTTGGCATGAACTGGGTGTGATAGAGTGCTAGTTTGAATTGAGGAGTTGCTGGGAGAATAGGGTGTCAGCTCGAACTGGCGGGGGGGGGGGGAGGGGCAGGATAGAAAGAAAGGTGCCAGGATTAACTAAGTGGGGTTGGAGGGGAAGAAAGTGCCTGCTTGTACTGGGTGGGGGGAGGGGGAATGAGCATTATACACTTGAATGGAGGCCAGATTGATCTGAGGGGAGGGGAAAGAGAATGCTAGCTTGAGTGGAGAGAGAAGAGGAAGAATAGTGTCACCAAGGACTAAGGGTGAGGTTGAAAGAGTAGAAGCGAGCTAGCTTGACCCGAGGGAAGTAAGATAGTGATGGCATGATCTGGGAGGACAAGAGAAAGTGGACCTGGTTCAAATAAGGGTTCTCCTAGTCCCCTGCCGTAACTCCAGCAGGGCAGAGTAGAACTCCCAAAAAAGCAGAGAAGACCTGGCATAACCTTGTTACACCAGGTCGCTGCCTTCTGTTTGGTGGAATTATGGCAGGAGACTGCAAGAGGCCCCATGGAATTTAAGGCCAGTATGGCTCTGAAGGGGTACAAAGTCTCTGTAAACTGAGTTCAGAGGCGGTACCATGCTTCTGTGAATTGGGGTAGGGCTGAATGGGGGTGTTGCAGATCGGAGTAGTTTCTGGGCAGGTTATGGGCTGGTTGGTCTGTTGAAAGCCCAAATATCATTTTGACTTTCTTTTTCTTGATTAAAAATACTAGGATTTGTGAAATATAGAAGTGCTTAAAATTAATCAGAATGCAACACTTCTAATGTAAAAATTGAAGATTTTGGGGGGTTCGTGCCTCTGACTCACAGAAATTGGCCACCACATTGGTGTGAAAGAGTCAACAATTTTTGGAAAGAATGTGTGGAATTTTACATTTTACATTTTCTTCCGATTACCCTGATTGCAATGCTGAGTAAGATTGAGTTCAAATCCTTTATTTATTATTCGGCAACTTTAAAAAAAATTATTGAAACTCTTTTCATCCATGAGAGGGAAAGTTTAAAATATGAAGGAAAATAATTAATTTCTAAATAGCCAATGGGAACTTGATAATGCAGTGGATTGTACATGAGCCATTCACCTCTGGGACCTGGGTTCAAATCAGCTCAAACTGTGAGTTGTCAGTGCTCTATGTGAAGTGAGTTTGGGCAGTGTCACTACAATTCCTAGCGGGCATAAGGAAAGTAAGAGCAGGAGGAAAGGATATAGCAGGAAAAGGGAGGATGGAGAGAGAGACACTGCAAAAGTAGGAAAGCACTAGGCTAATAGGGTAGAAGGAAGTGCAGGAGTATAGAGGAGAAACTGAGGGTGGGTGCGTAACAGCAAGAACTAAAGCCTCGTGCAAGTAGGCATGGGGGATCCATTAGACCGAAGAAAGGAAGCAGCAGGTGAGGTATTGGCTGGAGAGGGACACAGTCAAGATGAATGATGGAATGAGCCCCTGCAGGTATTCTTCATTTAACAAATGCCTTTAACGGTATAGAAGGTTTTAAGATATTTATCCCCTTCTTGCTCACTGGTCACAGGTGATAGTCCAGATAATGAGAATAGCATATGAGTGAAAGAGAAATACCTTCAGAGATGCTTCAGTTAACTTTCCAGCCAGCCTACTGAGAGAAGGCATCAAGAACGTGGAGAAGTGCTGGCAGGGATTCATGAAGCATGCTGCCTAAAATCAGAATATTATCAGCATGCAAGCTAATTTGTCCTAGAGCCTAGGTTAATATTACTAACAAACAGAAAACCCCTTGCAACTGAACCCAATGGCTCTACAGAAAGTAAGAATATTTACGTCTAGTGTCTTGGCCTGGGGGAATGGCTCTGATGATATGCCATGTGTGATGGCCACTGAACAGTTGCTTAATGTGATAAAATGATCCTATAAATTCTTCAAACACAGCTATCCGCAAGAATGATAACAAAATAAAACTCGCAGGCAAAGATTATATTTTACAAAAGTGTAAGTGAGTTTGTAGGTTGCGTGTGTTTTTCAAAGTAAAACATTTTATTTTCTAACTCTCAAGATCGCTCTGTGAGTAAATGTACTACAGGTTGAACCTCCCTTATCTGGAACCTTCGGGACCTGGCCTGTTCCGGATAAGGGATTTTTCTGGATGAGGAGTGGCCATGTCAAAGTGGATGGTATAGGCACTGAGCAAGAGGATATCGGGGCTGGCTGGCTTGGGGCTGGGAGTGCGACAGAGAGATCATGGGGGGTGGGCGGGAGGTGGTGGATTGCGGGGTCAGGCCAGCGATTGTGGGAGTCGGCAGCGATGAAAGATTTCAATTTGTTCATGTTGGAGTTCTGCGAATGCGCCACCCGGTGGCTGGGAATGTTCCTGGACAAGGAGTATCCGGATAAGGGAGTTCCGGATAAGGGAGATTCAACCTGCATATAGTGTCATGTGGTGCTGAGCAATACAAAGCAGGAAAGTCCTCGGTCAGTTCTTGGTCTGTGCAGAGCCAGCAGATTCCAGCTAGGACTGGATTGGGGCAGTACAAAAATTTGCCAGGGCTCTTGCTGCTGATCACTGTATAAGGACTCCCCCTGCAAAGTGTCCATATGTGGCCATCAGGTGAAAACAAGATTGGTTTCACAGTGATGCCCCGAAGGGTTGAATAGCCTGCTACTTGGCCCCTTGGCTATGATACCCAGAGAGCTGTTAGTGACTGTGAAACCACACGACCCTCCCAACATGATCTTCAGTATCTACAGGTGGGGAGGGAAGGAAAGGAATAGAAATTGGGGGAGAAATTGTATTTTAAGGCTGCTATGACTGTGAATCAATTTTTTTTAATTAACAAGAGAACAATCTCTAATCATCAAGACACAGAGACATTGAAGACAGGATCAATAAAGCTTTAGTTTCAAATCGGACAAAGATCATTATCTTGGTTGCTGCTGCTGTGAAGAAAAATTGTACCTCAAGGTTGACTGCAAAAATCACAAACCAAAAAAGCTGCATTTTTAGGCACAATAATGCTCAATGTCATCGATACTCTGCTGCACCATTATATATTTAGCAGATGTATTGCGCAAACATACAAAATGTGACATTTCTATTTCTCGTCTTTGCTGACATTTCTGCTGAAGTATTTACAATTGATGATTTCTTATAAAATACAATTCTGTTGCACAGATGCATCCTGATAAACACATAACTATAAGAAATGTTATGCCTGACCACAATTATGCTGACATCAGGATTTCTATAAACTCTGGAAAGAAATAGTTGTAATGTAGGAGTCATTATGCCACAGCTCTTCTGAGGTTCTAAACATATTTTTGGAGCAGAGTGGAAGCAGCTTTACTCAGCAGCTTTACCCTGCTGTGCCTGGTTTGGAATTACTACATGCTGACAGTAGCGGATCGATTTTTACTCAGGGCGAGAATCGAGGGCCAAAGCTGGCGGCGATCCATCTCGACCTCTGGACTGTGAGATTTTAACTCCGTGACCTTATTAGCATTTCACGATGCTGACTCTCATCCGAAGCTGGCGGGAATGATGTGGAGGCCGGCAAGCGGGAGTGTAAAATCGGGGGTGGGTGAAGTGATGGTGCATGGAGAGATAGGATCAGGCCCCACCTGGGACATATGGAAACAATCCCTGGTAAGGTAAGTGAGTGGGGGAGGGAAGCGTTGGGACAATCGTGGTTAGGGGAGGGGGGAAAGCCCGGGGAAGGGGAGGCCCAAGGTAGTCTTGTGGAGCCACGAAGAGCACTTCTGCTCCTCGTGGCTCACAAGAATTCCACATAAAAGTAACTTCTTTACAGCTTACCATGGTCTTTATGCCCACTCTGTGGACACTTGGCATGGTTGAGATGTCGGAATTGACCCCATGTGGGCCTCTCCAACGCGGAAGTTAAATGGCATTAAGGCATCGATGATGTCATTTGGCCACAAAATTTCAATATAAAGTAGGCTCTCCTCCAGTGCTTGTTTTCAGGTAAGTTATGGTGGCGGGGGGGTGGTGCGAAAGTTTATCATTATCACTTAATCGCCTCTACTGGGCAATCTTGCATAAGTATTTAAGATCCTAAAGGGCAAAAAGAAGATAAGCATCAATATATTTAACATAGTCACAGCAAGAAGGCTTAGCTTGAAACTTAGAAAGAGAAGAATAAAAAGTAAATTTAGATTTAACTGTTTGGACTGGTCGGCCAAGGCAGGCAGTGGGGAGATCATCGTTTCAACAAGTTCAAGAGAGAGTTGGATAGCTACCTGGAGAAAAAATTGATAAAGGTTCAGAACAGGTGTCATGGGATATGATTTAGACACTGGGACCAGCCTAATGGACCACAGTGGTCTTTTACGATCTGCGTGAAGAGAGTTGTGTTATATACTTTAGAGACAGGAGATTAAGGAGTGATCTGAATAAGATGCTTAAAATTATGAAAAGCATAGGCAAGGTAGATAGGGAATGATTTTCCCCATTAGTAAAATAATCTCAAACAAGGGAACATAATCTTAAAATAAGAACTAGGCTGGTTAACAATGAATCCAGAAAGAAATTCTTCATACTGAGGAATTCTGGCCTAGATATTCAGGTACTTTGCGGCACCTGTTACTGCCATGAAATGGCGGAATAAATTACGCCGTGCTCTTCCGGCAGCTGGTGGTGGGTCCCACAGCTGCTGCCATTTTCGTTGTTTCAGCAGTGTTAATGGCCAGGAGGAGTCTGGCAGGACTTATGAGATGGATGCAAACAAGTGGAAAACATCTCAGGCGGACACTGGATTCTTCCTTTAAACTTTAATTTTTTGCCAATCAGTGACGGTGGCAGGGTGGGGGGGAGGGTTGCATTTTCTGGCCTACCGTGTTTGTAGATCAGTAAATAATTTCACCCTTCATCAAAAACAAAAACCCTTCAACATTCCTATCAATACTCAACTCAACAACTGAACCTAAAGAATAGTTGTTGTTCAATGTCCGCAAAAAACATAACACTCCCACTGAAATTCACATCCACTTGCGTTGATGCAGGTTTTGGTAATTAAATGTTATTCAATAGTATAATTCCATCTGCCTAAACTGAAAACCAAATATGATCGAAATACATTCGCAGACTCTGGTGGTGGATTCAGCCTGTATTATATGACAGGTTTCACAGTTGGATTTCAGATAATCACTGGGCCCCATTAGGCACAGAAGAATAACTAAACCTAATGATGAGACTCTACCCAACCCGTTCCCAACTTAGATACTTATACAAGTATTATTCATAAACCCTTTAATAAATGAGCAGACATCACAGGATACACTGTTGGGAACTATATTTGCAGTCATTTGCTTGTCAGTCTTTGCAATACAACAGGGAATATAGACATTTCAGTTACTGGTTTATTATATGGAGAAATATGTGAAATGAAACATAGAAACATAGAAAATAGGTGCAGGAGTAGGCCATTCGGCCTTTCGAGCCTGCACCACCATTCAATATGATCATGGCTAATCATGCATTTCAGTACCCCGTTCCTGCTTTCTCTCCATACCCCTTGATCCCTTTAGTCATGAAGGCCACATCTAACTCCCTTTTGAATATATCTAACGAATTGGCCCCAACAACTTTCTGTGCCCAGTGCCGACGACCTGGGGCACAAGGCTGCCGGCTGCCTTGGCCAAAGAAAATAAATGAACCGCTTTTCCCAGCAGGCCGCTGGAAATCCTTGTAGGCCCAGACCAGCTCAGCTGAAGAAAGATATTTTAAACATTGCATCCGACCCAGAACTTGCAGTCCATCGGAAGGCTGAAGAAAGAATTAAAATGCTGAAAGTTAGACTTAAATCTTGCACCAGAGTTGGGAGACAGAATGGAGCTGAGAGGTCACCAGGAGAAGAACTAGCCAATCACAGCTAAGTAGAAGCAGTGAGCTTGAAAATAAAGCTCAATTTTACCCTCATCTGCCCAATGGGAACGGGTTTGGGGCAGATGCCCATTCTACAGCCCGCCTGATTTTACTTTCCATTCCCGCTGGATGGATTAGGCTAAAATCTAGGTTCAAGTGTCTCAAAGCAGAAGCATGACTCTGTGACAAGATTGTGACTCAGTAAGTGTGACAATAGGAGGTTGTGCACACAACACACTTTTAACATATTGCTAGCAAATGTCCTGGGGCGCAGATACGATGGTAAGTACTGCAGGGAATTGAATACGCCCAGGGTGATCTCCTGGACTAGTTTCGATCGTCTGGATGGGTTGTAGAGGAATTTTCCCCGCTTTATTTTTCCCCAATTGGCCTGGGTTTTTATTTGGTTTTTGCCTCTCCCAGGAGATCACATGGTTCCGGTTGGGGTGGAGTGTAGAATGTTTCAGTGTAAGGGGTGTCGCAGTTGTGTGGGGCGGACTGGTTGGGCCAGATGCTCTTTACCTTTCCGTCATTGTTCATATGTTTATACGTAACCTTGAGGGCTGCTGACCGAGGGCCGTGTGGCTCTTTGTCAGCTGGCGTGGACATGATGGGCCGAAATGGCCTCCTTCTGCGCTGTAGATGTCTATGTTTCTCACAGTGAGCTGGAGACAATGCTGCTTTACAGTTATTAGCTTTCCAAATGAGATTGGAGCAATGGATTGCCCCCTTTCTTTATTCATAGGGTAACTGGCAGCTATTTCAGCAAGTTGCAGGGAAGCGGGTGACCATTTAAATTTATTGAGGCAGAATTATAGGTCCAGACTATGTATTGTCTAAGAATAATTTAATGTAATTATTGAGCATTCATGAATTATATAAAGTGAATCGACCATATGTTTTTACCAATCACTCAATGGGTGAACTCCATTGCAACGATTGAAGATGATCTGTGATAAGATCTCTTTTATCTGCATTCGTATTATAAACAAATGAAGAATCGACAAACATCGGGTGGCAGCTAATATTTTTGGAGCACGTACGGCAACTATTCAGGTCGCTCCTTTCTTCCCCTTTCCCCTACACTGCAAGCAGGAGACAGAGGCGGCCTTTGGCCCCCTGCTGAGATTAGTGCCGCAAAGAGCTCATTGCATGAGAAAATCACTGCCACGCTGATGTTAGTGAGCAGGCAGTACCAAGATGCCGGTACTGCCGGCACTCTCTTGGCTGGTGGCCATTATCCTTGGCTGCCAATGTTACCGGCAGGTTTCCAATGTTCCCCAATTTCTAGCCATAGATGCAGAATCAAATCAAGTATTTTAAAGGGAGATAGGTATTTACTTTGGAAGTAAGGATACTAAAGGATATGGAGAGAAGATGAGAAATTATGGGCTAAATTAGTTATTAGCTGGTTCTTTGTTAGCAATACCTTTGAAAAGAATACTGTTTCATATTCCACGGGCCCAAAATTCCACATGGCTGATTTTTGGCGCAGTTGTCGAGGTACGTCCGATTTGTTTAGTGTCCGACTGTGCGCCAAATAAGGTTCCAAGTTTTGCCGGAATAAACTTTGAATTTAGAGTGGCACAGATTATGCTTAAGCTCTGTGGGTGGAGCTTAAGGTCTGCACCAAGAACAGAGGTTGTCAGGGTGACAAGGGACGCACTGAAGGGCTGAGGCTGGAAAGTGAAACATACAAGGTGCAGCAAGACATAAGCAATTATAGAGCCCTGGTGCCGCTGCTATCCTGGGCCGAAAGGTCCCCGCTCCCACCACACCGCTCCTAACCCGGGCCGAATGGCACCAAAAAAAATCTCTATTTTCCACGTGAGGGGTGTGGTGTGCCTGCGCACCTACGGAGCTGCAATAGAAATATGGATCGTGGGACAAAGACTAGTAATTTTCTACCAGATGAAACTGAGGCCCTAGTTTCTATCATTGAGAGCAAATGACAGGAGCTTCAGATCAAAGGTCCAGTTAAAGTAAAGCCAAAAGAAATGAACAAACGTTGGGACAAAGTTGGAGATGATTTCTCTGCAGTGATGACCACCCCGAGGACCGGCAGGCAGTGCAAAAAGAAGTGGCAGGACCTTGGCCAAGTAGTTCTTGGAAGCAATATTTTCATTTATGCACTGGAATTTCAATTGTAAATGTGACCATCTGTGTGTGCTACCACAGCAGACCGCTTCTCTTAAAAAGTTCTATTTTCATCTTTGCAGAGAAAGGTGGCGCACAACAACACAGAGCAACCAAAAACTGGAGGAGGTTCGGTAAATGTGCACCCACTAACACCCCTGGAAGCGAGAATCGCTGGTATGATTGGTGCTGGCTCTAGAAGGTCACCAAACGGTGCATAAGCTGGGCCCAGCTTACAAAGAGAGGGTAAGTCCTTCAAATTCCACAGTCTGGCTTAGCTAATTGTTAAGTCATGCTTCGGGTTATGGGATGTCCTCTCTGTCAGCTACGCTTTGGTTTATGTAATGTGCTATCATTCATCATGGTCCGTCAAATGAGCCTGCGCTGTGGGAGCCTACTCATGCCACCCTGCCCCCTCCCTGCTGCTATCCGATCGTTTGCTCTGTTACATTTTGCAGACCTTGCGGCCATCCCTAAGGAAGCACAATCCCCTGCCACAGAAGAACAATCATTCGCGGAGGAGCCTGACCAGGATGAAGTCTTTAATGCAGAACTTCCACAGGAAGATCAGGACAAGGACGAGCAGGAGGATCAGGGGGAGCGGGAAGGCCTCAATATTGAGACTGTGATACTGGATCTGGAGGAGGTGGTGCCGCACAGGGACATGCCAAGCCCTTTCCGGACTGCTACGAGCGACAGGACATTTCATGGTGTCCCACAGTCCGAGGTTGCGGGTCCCAGTGGGTTGCCTCGAGCCACACCCAGGGTGAGGAGGGGAAGGAGAGCTCTTCTGAAATGCAGGATCCAACAAGCGTGGTTCAGCTCATGGCAATGAGTGGGAAGAGCATTGAGCTTACCTAATCACTCCTGGACACCATGGGTGGGGTGGGTCATGAGATAGCGGGATTGTCGTCAGAAGTAACAACACTCTCGGGAGAAATGGGAACACTGTTGGAGCAGATTAAGGAGGGAATGTTGGAAGTAGCTGCTGCAATAAGGGAACATGCCCAGTCTCTTATTGACCAGCGGCGAATGACAGAATCACTTGCTGCCACTCACACTCCAATCCCCAGACCAACCTCAGGTCATGCGCCGGTTCATTCATAGGCTGAGGAAGAAGCTGAAAAGGCCCAAGCTGGGCCTTCTACAATGCTGTCACTTAGGTCTGCCCATACCCACCAACAAGAAATACGCTGTCCTGTAGATGCTCGAAAAAAGCAGCTTGGTTCCAACGAGAGAAGGCCTGCGCCACCGGCCAAGGGTAGAGGCAGCAAGGGCAAGCGCGGCCGTCGGTCTTAGAATAAGGGGGAGAAGAGATGGCTGCAGCTAAAGTTAGTTTTCCGCTGTTGTTGTTGTTACTGTTGTTCTTATGTTATTATTTAACTGATCTTAATGGAAAAGTTTAAAGTTTGTAACAAAAATATTTTTATTAAAGTTAAATACAAGTGTAAAAATGTTTAGTAAACGTAATTCTTTTTTCAATTAAACCAGAATCATGAACATTAATCTTTAAATTAACGCAACAGTCAACATGATCAAATGTGCTGCTTAGCCATCAAGCAGCAAAGGGCCCCACCTCCTCTGCCTGCGGGTTGAGGTGGTGGCATGGCTTCCTCCTGCTGCTGTTGCTCCTCCTCATCCTCCTCGTCCTCCTGCTCGTCATCCTCCTCCATCTCTTCTCGCCTGACGTTGCTCTTCAACATCCAGTGCCTGTTGCCTCCTGATGGCTAAGTTGTGCAGCATGCAGCACACGACAGTGAACTGACTGACAATCTCAGGGGCGTATTGCCAGTAGCCTCCAGAGTGGTCCCGGCATTGTAAATGCTGCTTTAGTGTTCCAATTGTCCTCTCATTGATGCTGCTTGTGGTTATGTGTGACATGTTGTACCGACGCTCGGCTTCTGTCCGGGTATTGCCTAAGATGGCGAGCCCGTTGTTATGTCTTTAATACTCTTATGAATGACTCCACGAGGCAATGTGTTATACTCAAACTGTAGTGACCTTGGTCCTTTATTCCAAACTCCAGAGTGAGGCACAAGCATGGTGCGCAGCCTTTTGTACTGGGCCCTGCCACAAGGGCAGGAAACCCCTGGACTCCACCAGTTGCACCCTCTAGTGGTGCTAGCATATATATACCCAGTGTAAACCTTATTGCTAGTACATCAGGTAAACAAGTTTCCATCTTATGCAACCACACAGTGACTACATAGAGAGTACATCCATAGTCTGCATATACAACATCACTCTCCCTTAAGTCCTTTGTGCCAATTACCTTTGCACTATATGCTCTGGCTTAGCTCTCCCCAGACTTAAGTGCCAATAGCCCTTGCACCTTGGCTGTGCTTTGGCTTGGCTCTCTCCCTGTTAACCCAAAAGTCCTTTTGCCACAATGTTAGGTGGTGGTTACCAGTTTAGATGGTTCGATGATGCAGTGGAGGTTCCAGTGGGTTCTGGGTGTGATCCATGTATGTGTCCATGGCTACATACATTCATTCCCCTCCCGCCCCACCGACAGCGAGATCATGCAGCTGCCCCTTTACATTAACATACAGGATCAGACACAGTGCAAATACAAAGAAAGGAAGAAAAACATTTTTTTTACAGTTTGTATCATGACACTTTGGTTCAGTGACTTATATTCATTATGTTTGACAGTCGTGCGCCAGGATTGAGTAGATTGCATTCATGGTTCAGTCATGGTCAGTACTGAGGTAGCAGTACCGGTATGCAAGGACGCTAGTTCCAGATCAATCGGACGGGGTCCTAGTCGTCTGATGGCGGCGCTGCACCCCCTGCTAGCGAGGTGGGCTTGGTTCGCTCACCTAGCCAGGACTCAGGGCCTTTGCCGTTGCCTAGTGTGTGGCCTTCCTGTTCTCCTTTGAGGGCTGCAGAGTCTTCTGTCTGCTCTCTAATAGTGTTGGGAACCTGGCTGTTCCAGGTCCCGCTTGGGGAACTCGTTGGTTCTGACCTTTCGCTCCCTGACATGGCCGAGGTAGCGACTGGGTCTGGGGGCTGCGCCGTCTCCACCTGGATAGTGAGCAATAGCGGCCGACTGTGCATATTGGCGCCGATTTCGTTTCCAGGTCCGTGGCAAATAGTGCCATCAGGTGCCTGCAGCGTGGGATAGACCTGGGGTAGGGTATCAGGATCAGTGCCTTCACCCTTCTGAGGTTACTCGCTTGCTACTTTTGGAGATACTCTATTCCCAACATCTCACAACAACATTTTGTTCTTTACATTAGGAATATTAACGACAATTCGCGACAACATTTTGTTCACAATCTTAATCAGTTCGTTACATTGATTGCTAAGCATACAATATCTCTTTAAGGTCAGTTGGTTGCAGGTCTCCTTTAAGAGAACCCTGCTGGCTTAATCCTTTGTTAGACACCACATGTTGGTCTCTCAGCGTTGCACCTCATGATATGACCGCGGCCATCTTTTTTTTCAGCCACGCTGCCCCTCGCTGCAGCAGGGACACCATCTTGCCTCTGTCCTTGAGGTCAACTGCCTTGATCCTTCTCTCCCATGATTCTGCCACAAAAGTTGGAAGAGTGCCTATGAATTCGACCTTCCTCCCCAGGAGTCCTGCCACTGGAGCCGGGAAGGAACTTTTAGGTTGTTCCTGTCGGATCATTGCCACGCAGTTGTGATGGACAGTCTGTGCCTCAGGTGCTGCACTGGTCTGTTCTCTGGGGCCTGGCCCAAGCAAAGGTGAGGTTTTGCTCTGCCTCTGAGCATGGGGTACATCGATTGCTGGAGTGAAGAGGTCTTCCCATTTCCACTGGATTTTCCCCATCCACCTTCTTCCGAGTAGCATTGGACCATCACCTGCAACAATCCACAGAGGTAACTTGTGCACCACGCCATTATGGATTACACTACTAAGGACTGGGATTAGCTCCTTCGTGTAGGTGCGCAACTTTTCCTGTACTGGAACCAGCTCGGGTCGTTTTTCATTTCATAGCCTCTTAGGGGCATCCTGGCTTATCACTGACTGGCTCACTCTCATGTCCACTTCCATGAAGACTGGAACGCTGTTTATCTCAACTTCCATCTTCACTGGAGGACAATCAGTGGTGCAGGTATACACTCCATACACTTCTTGGGGCTGAGCTGCCTCTCTGGCCAAATCATCATACTGCCTGCTGGATTCAAAGTCATCTACCGACTTCTCTGCTAGGCAGTGAGTCGTATTTCTTTTACACATACGCTGGAGGTGGCCCTTCATGTTACAGGCTTTGCATACGTACTCAGCAAACCGACACTGGTGAGCCCTATGGTTTCCTCCGCAACACCAGCATGGTGCTACTCGATTAACACCCCTCAGCAGACTCTGAGTTCTGGAAACCTTAGGTCTGTCTCTCTGCCCTGGGCAGAGTCACGTTCTACAGTTGTGCCTATGAAAGGGACCATTCTGTGTACAGTACTAGTTGGGTTTGAGTCCACAGGATGAATAATTTGCTTGGTGCCTCAGGTCGAGGTCATGAACTCCGGACTGATGCTGCTGGCCTTCTGCAGATTGACTGTGGTGTCGGCAGATAATAGCTTGTGAAGGAGGCCCTCGTGGCCAATTCCTATAACGAAGATGTCTCACAATGCTTTGTTGAGGTGCGGCCAAAATCACATGGTGCCGCAAATCTCCTGAGGTCAGCAGCATAGTTTGCCATCTCCTGGCCCTCCGGTCTGCGGTGAGTGCAGAATCTGTGCTTGGCCGTGAGGATGCTCTCTTTTGGTTTTAGTTGGTCGCGAATGAGGACTGGGATTAGCTCCTTCGTGTAGGTGCGCAACTTTTCCTGTACTGGAACCAGCTCGGGTCGTTTTTCATTTCATAGCCTCTTAGGGGCATCCTGGCTCAGTCAGCTCATCGTATGTCTTATCCTTGGCCTTCGTGGGTGCCAGCAAGTCCCTGACGAGGTGGTAGACCTCGGGCCCACAACTGGTCAGCAGTATAGCCTTGCACTTCTCCGCCGATGCGTCCGTCTCCCCTGCCAGGTCGTTTGCCACGAAGTATAGCTCAAGCCTTTCCGTAATAGCATCCCAATCATCACCCTCTGCAAAGTCTTTTAGTGTGCCAAAGGTAGCCATAATTGCATGAAAGTCTGTATTCTCATCGCCAGTTGTTATGTCTTTAATACCTTTATGAATAACTCCACGAGGCAATGTGTTATACTCAAACTGTAGTGACCTTGGTCCTTTATTCCGAACTCCAGAGTGAGGCACAAGCATTGTGTACAGCCTTTTATACTGGGCCCTGCCACCAGGGCAGGAAACCCCCGGTCTCCACCAGTTGCACCCTCTAGTGGTGCTAGCATATATATACACAGTGTAAACCTTATTGCTAGTACATCAGGTAAACAAGTCTCCATCTTATGCAACCACACAGTGACGACACAGAGAGTACATCAATAATCTGTGTATACAACACCCGTAACCTTTGTCCCCCAGCAGCCAGCTCTGCCCTTCTGGCTGTTGCTGAAAAATGGCAGATATAGCGCTCTCACATAAGATGAAAGCATCATGGATGCTCCCAAGGTATCCGGCATCAACTGCAATGATCCGATGCTGGACGTTTAGCAAGTGGAACCCTTTCCTGTTCCTGTAAACCTCTGAATCGTGCAAAAGTGCTTGCAAGGCGATGTGCGTACAGTAAATCACACCCTGTGCCTTGGGGAAGCCAGCCATCCTCGAGAAGCCCACAGCCCTGAAAGGCATTGCCTGGGCAGTCATGGGGAACTTGAAGCAGTTGTCCCTGCAGGCAGACAGTGCAGTAGTCACCTGGCGAATGCAACTATGTGTAGCATGCTGCGAAATGCAGCAGATGTCCTCAGTTAATGCCTGAAAGAAGCCAGAGGCATAAAAGGCAAGTGCTGCCATCACCTTGACCTCTATGGGTAGTGCAGTCCTCCTCCTGCTTCTAGGCTGTCGGTCTGCCCTAATCAGTTGGCAGATCTCTGTGATCACCTCCTTCTGAAAGCACAGCCTGTGAATGCAGTCTGCCTCACTCAGGTGTAGGTATGAGCGCCTTTCCCTGAACACCAGATCCGGGTAAGGCCTCCTCGCCATCATTCTTCAAGCTCTCTGGTTCCTGACATATTGTTGTCTTATTAATCTTCTACTTTGCATAGCCATGATGCAAAATGCTTTTATTAAATTAGACATTGTTAGGATCATCCCCCATTGTTTTTTCTTAGTTGCAAACAAAATAAAACTACCCACAGAAAGCCCTCACACCTTCCCTCTCCCTGCAAAAGGTTGACGCCCTAGTCCATGGACCACACCCTGGTCTGTGCATGCCCCGATGCCTCCCCCACTCTGCCCCCAGTGCCGGTGCCGCTGAATTTATCCTGTCGTGTCATTGCTGATTTTTCTCTCCCCAAGAACTTCCATTTTCATAACAGGTGTAAGCATTCCAAGAGCCTAATTTTTAAAATTTAATTTGTCTCTTTTAAACTCAACCATGTCACCGTAATGTGAATATAATATAGAGGATGTAATGGGCCAGAAAGATGTGGCAGAGCGACTGATTGTGACATCTCAAAAGCATCCAAAAGGTTCTCTTAATTACCACCTTTAGTGCAGCAATGTACCTAATAGTTTTCCTCAGTGGCTTATATGAATTTACAGTCAGAGCCACCGGTGCTGCTGTTATCCCAGGCCGAATGGCCCCTCCCTCCCGCCCCCGGTGCCCCTGCTATCCCAGGCCAAATGGTCCCTCCCTCCCGCCCCCGGTGCCCCTGCTATCCCAGGCCGAATAGCCCCTCCCTCCCACCCCCGGTGCACCTGCTATCCCAGGCCAAATGGCCCCTCCCTCCCACCCCCGGTGCTCCTGCTATCCCAGGCCGAATGGCTCCTCCCCAGCCCCCGGTGCCCCTGCTATCCCAGGCCAAATGCCCCTCCCCCAGCCCGCAGTGCCCCTGCTATCCCAGGCCGAATGGCCCCTCCCCAGCCCGCGGTGCCCCTGCTATCCCAGGCCGAATGGCCCGTCCCCCAGCCCGCGGTGCCCCTGCTATCCCAGGCCGAATGCCCCTCCCCCAGCCCGTGGTGCCCCTGCTATCCTGAGCCGCAAGGCCCACCCCCCCCCCACTTCCCGGTGCTGCTGCTATCCCGGGCCGAAAGGCCCCCCCACCCCCGGTGCCGTGTCTTCAGTTCCACTAAAATAATGGCGTCTTCTCTGCACCGATTTTCTTAAGTGTAGGTAAGGTTTTTCAGAAGGTGCAGTGTGCCGCTTTTGATAAAATTGTACCTGGCCAAACTCGCTTAAATGGTCAGAAATGGTGCACCTGGCAGGTTCCGCCCCCAGTGAAGTCAAAAAATCGGGAAATAAAAAAAGTACTTTCGGATGGTGCAGAAACTTTGACGAAACTTGAAGATTTTAGTCTGCTTCAAAAAAAACAGCGTAGGCCAAAAAAAGGGCCCCGAATGGTGGCGAAAATTCAGCCCATGCATATTCCACTTTATCTGTTTCTGTTGTTGCTGTGAGGCAGAAACTGTCAAAAGAAAGGTTCTAACCTGAGATATTGCTTGTACACAACAGTATGGTTATGAAGGTTTTTGGGATAGATTTTCATCTTTGCTTCATGGGCAATAATCTGGATCCAGTGCATCCCATGCCAAGTACCCAGCCTGCCCTTTATTGAACACACCAAATTTCCAAACCACTGATTTCAATATCATGAATATCAGACAGGTTCTACAACAGACTGACTATCCGCTCCACCAGGTGCAGAAGACAAAAATCTACCCCTCTGTGTGCACAAGTTCTGGGTAAACTATTTAATTTGTGACTTATAGTGAAAATGTATAACAACTGATATCAAATACTAGATTAGTGATGGGCTTACCTTAATAAAATTTGCCCTATAACAATCGATTTCAAGCTTAGGCTGGTAGCAGACAGAGGGAAATGTCTGGCTCTCTGGACCAGCCAGTTTTGTAAGTTTTCAGTTTGTGCACATTGATGCTGAAACAAACATTTGTATTACAGCACTAAAACTGAGCAAATATCAATATCCACCCTCAGTAAAATAAACTATTTTAATTAAAAAATAAAAGTAAGTACTTCATAGTTAATTTAAAATCCATCCCAACTTTGACATTCCTCTTTTATTTCTTGTTATCTGCCCCTTCTTAAATTTAAATAAATTTTTTTTCTACCTAATCGATTTCTCACAAAAAACAGCTCTTAACCTCTTTCCTTATGCTTTTTCTACTTCCTCTTTAAAAAATGGATTTTGATTGGTCATAACCAACCTTTGAAGATGCTTTTAACCAATGAAAAGCCAGAAAAGTAACATTTTATAATTTTTTTACAATTGCAGAATGACATGGCCAAAGACTCACATGCCTGTGATGCCACCACAATGAAAATATTGCATAGCTCTTCTCAATTAAAAATAGGGTTGCCAAGCATGAAGTCTGTGCTTCTTCAAAGTTTACAAAGGCTAAAAATTGGATATGGCCAGAAAGCGGGCGGTGGCATGGCCCAACGATGTTAAGCTACGTCACATATAAATGGTCGAGGCAGCATGCAGAATTCGTGCTCAGTCCTCATTAACATGATTATAGTGCTGATCTCAGCGCTAAAACCATTGCTCATTGGCTTAACGCTCAAATATTGGGTCCAGTCTAATTCCCAGTCATGCTAGGCTCATGCTTTATTGGTGGTGAAATTCTCTACTGTGCGCATCCCGTTAACTCCTCTGGGAGGGCGCTAATGGGGCGCGAAAGTGTTTTCGGCCGGGGGGGAGGTTGTGGGGGACGCGCTACCTGTTCCCGCAGAATTTTGTAGGAGTTAGCGGAGGCGCGACACCGTGCCACTGCAAGTAGTCCCCGGGCTACTGCGCCTCTGCCGATGACATCATCACCTTGTGTGCGATCCTTTTTCACTGCTCAGCGGCCCGTTTTCATCCCACGGCAGACATTGGTCAGCACCCCGTGAGAAGCCGCGCTGCCCTCTGACACTTACCAGTCCGGCCTCCGTCGCGATTCTCGCGGGGTCCGTGCCGCGATCGTGCAGCCCGGCACTCTGTTTTGGTGCCGAGTTGTGACCACTGTAGGCCCCTGAAAACCGTGCAGAGCCCGCAGCATGCCCTGCCCTTTAACGTTCACCTGGGTAGCATCCTGAGCTGGCCCCGCCAGTAAGTAGAGCACCCAACATTGCGTTCCACCTCCTCCCAGGAGCGGTGACCCCAATTTAGGTCGCGGTGCTGGGCTTCTATGCCGGGGCGCAGGAAATCCTGCGAAGACTCGCGAGGGTTACTGCCCCCAGCTCCCGAATTTCGTCCCCCTTCAGTATTTAATGGGGAGATGCATTGATGCTACAACACCTCATTGTCAATCCAGTTCATACTCCACCTGGAAGCAGACGGTACTGAAAAGAGATGGCTGAGCCTCAGCACAGGGAGAGAGTTCGAAGATTCTCAGGCGCAGCTCTGGAGATATTGGTGGTGGCCTTGGAGAGGAGACGGGCTGTCCTCTTCCTGCAGACTGATAGGAATCCATCTTCCCATACATCTAGAAAGCTCTGGCAAGAGATAGCCAACGATGTGATGGCCAGCACTGTGGTCCCCAGGTCATCAATCCAGTGCCGCAAGAAATGTAATGACCTCACATGACTGGTCAAGGTGAGTGAAGGCTTCAGCAAATGCTCTATTCCACCATCTGCACCAAAAGCCTCACACACTGCTCAATACGCCACAACCCCAGCACTCACCTGCCAACAATTTGTACCTATCTTTATTTAGACCTCACAATCACAACTCCACAACCTTATCACTGCTACAATACTCACACCCACATCTCACACCATGCACATACTAACAGCTATTCAGTTGTTGTAAGAACCCATCTGGTTCACTAATGTCCTTTAGGGAAGGAAATCTGACGTCCTTATCTGGTCTGGCCTATATGGGACTCCACACCCACTGCAATGTGATCGACTCTTAACTGCCCTCTGAAATGGCCTAGGAAGCTACTCGGTTGTAACAAACCACTAAAAGAAACAGTAATAAGAATAAACCTGGAAGGACCACCCGGCATCAACCTCGGCATTGGCTTCAGACACGACAACGGCACACACAGCCCAGTCGACACTGCAAAGTCCTCCTCACTAACATCTGGGGACTTGTGCCAAAATTGGGAGAGCTGATCAAGCAACAGCCTGATATAGTCATTCACCTGATATAGTCAGTCACTCACATTCACAGAATCATACTTTTCTGCCAATGTCCCAGACTCCTCCATCAACATCCCTGGGTATGTCCTGTCCTACCGGCAGGACAGACCAACCCAAGGTGGTGGCACAGTGGTATACAGACAGAAATGAGTGGCTCTGGGAGTCCTCAACATTGACTCTGTACCCCATGAAGTCTCAAGGCTTCAGGTCAACTATTGTCAAGGAAACCTCCTGCTGATTACCACCCACCGCCCTCCTTCAACTGATGAATCAGTACTCCTCCATATTGAACATTATTTGGAAGAAGCACTGAGGGGCAGCAAGGGCACAGAATGTACTCAGGGTCGGGGTCTTTAATGTCCATCACCAAGAGTGGCTCGGTAGCACCACTACTGACTGAGCTGGACGAGCCCTGAAGGATATAGCTGCCAGACTGGGCCTGCGGCAGATGGTGAGAGAACCAACACGAGGGAAAAACCTACTTGACCTCATCCTCATCAATCTACCTGTTGCAGATGCATCTGTCCATATCAGTATTGGTAGCAGTGACCACAGCACAGTCCTTGTGGAGACAAAGTCTCATCTTCACACTGAGGACACCCTCCATCGTGTTGTGTGGCACTACCACTGTGCTAAATGGGATAGATTCAGAACAGATCTAGCAGTTCAAAACTTGGCATCCATGTCGTGCTGTGCGCCATCAGCAGCAGCAAAAATTGTACCACAATCTGAAACCTCAAGGCCCAGCATATCCCTCACTCTACCATTACCTTCATGCCAGGAGACCAACCATAGTTCAATGAGGAGTACAGAAGCGCATGCCAGGAGCAGCACCAGGTGGCACCAGGCGTATCTAAAAATGAGATACCAACCTGGGGAAGCTGCAACACAGGACTACATAAATGCTAAACAGTGGAAGCAGCATGCTATAAACAGAGCCAAGTGATCCCACAATCAACAGATCAGATCAAAGCACTGCAGTCCTGCTACATCCAGTCATGAATGGTGGTGGACAATTAAACAATAGGAGGAAGAGGCTCCATGAATAGCCCCATCCTCAATGATGGCAGAGCCCAGCATACAAGTGCAATAGACAAGGCTGAAGCGTTTGCATCCATCTTCAGCCAGAAGTGCCGAGTGGATGATCCATACTGGCCTCCTGCTGAGGTCCCCATCATCACAGAAGCTAATTCGATTCACTCCACGTGATATCAAGACATGGCTGACCACACTAGATACAGCAAAGGTTATAGAAACATAGAAACATAGAAAATAGGTGCAGGAGCAGGCCATTCAGCCCTTCTAGCCTGCACCACCATTCAATGAGTTCATGGCTGAACATGAAACTTCAGTACCCCCTTCCTGCTTTCTCGCCATAACCCTTGATCCCCCGAGTAGTAAGGACTTCATCTAACTCCCTTTTGAATATATTTAGTGAATTGGCCTCAACTACTTTCTGTGGTAGAGAATTCCACAGGTTCACCACTCTCTGGGTGAAGAAGTTTCTCCTCATCTCGGTCCTAAATGGCTTACCCCTGATCCTCAGACTGTGACCCTTGGTTCTGGACTTCCCCAACATTGGGAACATTCTTCCTGCATCTAACCAGTCTAAACCCGTCAGAATTTTAAACGTTTCTATGAGGTCCCCTCTCATTCTTCTGAACTCCAGTGAATACAAGCCCAGTTGATCCAGTCTTTCTTGATAGGTCAGTCCCGCCATCCCGGGAATCAGTCTAGTGAATCTTCGCTGCACTCCCTCAATAGCAAGAATGTCCTTCCTCAAGTTAGGAGACCAAAACTGTACACAATACTCCAGGTGTGGCCTCACCAAGGCCCTGTACAACTGTAGCAACACCTCCCTGCCCCTGTATTCAAATCCCCTTGCTATGAAGGCCAAGATGCCATTTGCTTTCTTAACCGCCTGCTGTACCTGCATGCTAACCTTCAATGACTGATGTACCATGACACCCAGGTCTCGTTGCACCTTCTCTTTTCCTAATCTGTCACCATTTAGATAATAGTCTGTCTCTCTGTTTTTACCACCAAAGTGGATAACCTCACACTTATCCACATTATACTTCATCTGCCATGCATTTGCCCACTCACCTAACCTATCCAAGTCACTCTGCAGCCTAATAGCATCCTCCTCGCAGCTCACACTGCCACCTAACTTAGTGTCATCCGCAAATTTGGAGATACTGCATTTAATCCCCTCGTCTAAATCATTAATGTACAATGTAAACAGCTGGGGCCCCAGCACAGAACCTTGCGGCACCCCACTAGTCACTGCCTGCCATTCTGAAAAGTACCCGTTTACTCCTACTCTTTGCTTCCTGTCTGACAACCAGTTCTCAATCCACGTCAGCACACTATCCCCAATCCCATGTGCTTTAACTTTGCACATTAATCTCTTGTGTGGGACCTTATCGAAAGCCTTCTGAAAGTCCAAATATACCACACCAACTGGTTCTCCTTTGTCCACTTTACTGGAAACATCCTCAAAAAATTCCAGAAGATTTGTCAAGCATGATTTCCCTTTCACAAATCCATGCTGACTTGGACCTATCATGTCACCTCTTTCCAGATGCACTGCTATGACATCCTTAATAACTGATTCCATCATTTTACCCACTACTGAGGTCAGGCTGACCGGTCTATAATTCCCTGTTTTCTCTCTCCCTCCTTTTTTAAAAAGTGGGGTTACATTGGCTACCCTCCACTCCATAGGAACTGATCCAGAGTCAATGGAATGTTGGAAAATGACTGTCAATGCATCTGCTATTTCCAAGGCCACCTCCTTAAGTACTCTGGGATGCAGTCCATCAGGCCCTGAGGATTTATCGGCCTTCAATCCCATCAATTTCCCCAACACAATTTCCCGACTAATAAAGATTTCCCTCAGTTCCCCCTCCTTACTAGACCCTCTGACCCCTTTGTTGTGCTGAAACCTTATGCTCCAGAACTAGCCGTGCCTCTAGCCAAGCTGTTCCAGTACAGTTACAACACTGGCATCTATGCAACAATGTGGAAAACTGCCCAGGTATGTCCTGTCCACAAAAAGCAGGAGAAATCCAATCCGGCCAATTACCGTCCCATCAGTCAACTCTCAATCATCAGCAAAGTCATGGAAGATGTCGTCGATAATGCTATCAAGCAGCACTACTTCACCAATAACCTGCTCACCAATGCTCAGTTTGGGTTCTGTCAGGACCACTCAGCTGCAGACCTCATTACGGCTTTGATCCAAAAATGAATTCCAGAAGTGAGGTGAGAGTGACTGCCCTTGACATCAGGAAAGCATATGACCAAGTGTGGAATCAAGCAGCCCGAGTAAAACTGAAGTCAATGGGACTCCAGGGGAATACTCTCCACTGGCTGGAGTCATACCTAACACAAAGGAAGATGGATGCGGTTGTTGGAGGTCAGTCATCCCAGACCCAGGGCATCGATGCAGGAGTTCCTCAGGGCAGTGTCCTAGGCCCAAACATCTTCAGCTACTTCATCAATGACCTTCCCTCCATCATAAGATCTGAAATGGGGATGTTTGCTGATGATTGTAGTTGCATTCACAACTCCTCAGAAAATGAAGCAGTCCATGCCCACTTGCAGCAAGACCTGGACGACATTCAGGCTTGGGTTGATAAGTGGCAAGTAACATTTGTGCCACACAAGTACCAGGCAATGATCATCTCCCTCAAGTGAGAGCCTAACCACCTCCCCTTGATATTCAATGGCATGAACATCGTTGAATCCCCCACCATCAACATCTTGTGGGTCACCATTGACCAGAAAATTAACTGAACCAGCCACATAAATATTGTGGCAACAAAAGCAGGTCAGAGCCTGTGTATTCTGCGGTGAGTGTTTCACCTCCTGACTCCCCAAAGCCTTTCCACCATCTACAAGGCACAAGTGAGGAGTGTGATGGAATACTCTCCCCTTGCCTGGATGAGTGCAGCTCCAACAACACTCGAGAAGCTCAACACCATCCAGGACACACCAGCCAGCTTGATTGGCACCCCATCCACCACCTTCAACATTCACTCCATCCATCACTGGTGCACCGTGGCTGCAGTGTGTACCATCTATAAAATGCACTGTGCAACACGCCAAGGCTTCTTTTCCCAAACCTGCGACCTCTACCACCTAGAAGGACAAGGGCAGCAGGCGCATGGGAACGTAACCACATGAAAATTCCCCTCCAAGTTACATACCACCCTGACTTGGAAATATATCATCGTTCTTTCATTGTCGCTGGGTCAAAATCCTGGAATTCTCTCCCTAACAGCACCATGGGAATACCTTCACCTCACGGACTGCAGCGGTTGAAGAAGGCGGCTCAGCACCACCTTCTCAAGGGCAATTAAGGTTGGGCAATAAATGCTGCCCTTGCCAGCGACGCCCACATCCCAGAATGAATTTTTTTTAATCTTTAGTACGGGCACCAAGTACATGTAACACACTATCAATATCTGCCATAGGCAATGATCACCAGATATAAAAATGAAGCTACTTCCTCAGATCCACTCTATACATTATAAACACACATCCCAAAATGAATTAAAAAAAAGGCACATCACCCAAACACATTGCACCACACTCACTCACACACTTCCCTTTCTCTTGCAGACCAACATGGTGCATATGTGCAGGAGTAGGGTAGGGATGGCAGAGTGATGGGGATGTGATGAGAGGCATAGCAGGATGAAGGTGAGTGTGGCTTTGTACTCATGTTTTCTAATTTAATGAGATAATTGAAACGTTTGTGGCACTGCACTCAGGTCCTCCTGACTACATCCCTGCTGGTGACCTCCTCTGCAATCTCCAACCAGGCTCTTTTAGTCTCCCGGGGTCGTCTTGTCCACCTATTGGAAGGCAAGAGGATCGCCCTGTGTGCTCTGACTCCCTCCATAAGCATATGGAGGGAGTCATCGGAGAACCTGGGTGCAGCCCTCTGCCTCCCTGCAGTTATTGTCAGTGTTTACAGCATACCGGTGCTGTAGTGCACTGACAGCACTGTTAGATCGACATTCAAATCCAATGTAGCCATGGCTCCTTTAAAAATCCCAGTTGAAAATGCATCATCGATAATGTCACCAGACCCACACCATTTAATTGGGCCGGGTAATGCTCAGGTCGGGCTGAATAGGCCCTATTAAGGGAAAGTCATTTTCAACAGTGGGATTGAACCAGCAGCGGGGTCACGACCCACCATGACCACCGCCTGCACCGGGCCCGCCCAGGTAGGAAAAGTCGCAGCCATAGTGTAGGTTCAGTGCTTTCCTTGGGCCTCAATTGCTTACACTGATTTCCTCCCTCTTTAAGTTCAGGTGTATTCTAATGCGATTGGTAGGATACTTGGGCATAACTTGACATCAACAAAATGGGCATGACGTTGAGCACATTTTTGCATCTAATTTCTGGTTGTGCCCATGGAGTTACATGATACAGAAATCTCAGTCTCTCTCTCGAGCATGTATTCGTGACTTTTGAAACAATTCTGTTATCTATCCTCTCTACAGACACGCTCAAATAACAGACCAATTAATTTGTGTCATCAACTTACTCTATATTAGGAAATAACAAAATGTCTGGCCCAAATTATTGTTGTTTTAGCTTTTTTTTAATTTCAGGGCTACTACAATGGGTGATCAGTCAATGGTAATCAATCCCCAACAGTTAATACAAAAGCAAAAAGCAGCGGATGCTGAAAATCTGAAATAAAAACAGAAAATGCTGGAAATGCTCAGCAGGTCAGATAGCATATGTGGAGAGAGGATCAGAGTTAACGTTCTAGGTCGATAATCTTTCATCAGAGCCAACAGCTAATAGAGCTCAACCCACATACAGACAAATTGACAAAGACAATGATTTTAGAATACTTATTAACTTCAGTCATACTGAAGGTTATTCCCCTTCGGGGTGTTTCAATCTAGTTGAATCTTCATCCACTGTGACACAATTCAAGTACTTCTTACAAAACTCTCATTTGGCAGGTCAAATATCTGGAAAAAAAAAATAATCCTCAGCAGTACTGAAATTAACAATAATTTATATTGAAGTAGCAATCGTCTTTCCTGTTTAGAAGCACCTCCACAGTGTAGCATAGCTATTGGAATATTTCCACTCGCACTCTGGGTACTTGAACATGTTCTCTTGTGTGAGATTGCATTACTGGGGTGGGAGAACACAACCTCATGCCTTCCAGGACTGTCAAATATGGCTGCCTTTCAATTTAAGACTTGGGTTTGAATCCAACCCAGATTGAAGGTATAAGTCTCCTCCATTCGACAGTTATAAGAGTCCTATGTAAAGTAAAATTGGATCTAGATGGCACAACATTTTTAATTCACATAGAGATGCTGGGATGAGAAATGGAAATGTCAGATTAGCGCAGTAAAAAATATTCTACACAGATGGAGGGTTAAATCACCTCTAGAGGTATGAACATTCTGGAATAGAGCAGCTAAATCACTCTTATTTAGTTATTCTGCTTTGGTACCTACTGAGCATTTCACAAGGTGCATTGTAATACATGGAGCAGAGTGGCACAGTTATCAATGTTCGGACATCTATTGAAATTGCGAAAGCTTTCCTGATGCGAGTCCTCTTGGAGTAACTGTCTCACACTAGTAAATAGATCTAAGCATGAGCAGTGTTTTCTAGTTCTCTCTAATTCTGTAAATTAGAGAATCGTTTTCATGTGGCATCCTCCATAGGGGATCCGGGACCTGTGTGAACTGTGTATCTCTTTAACCAATCAGATTGAAGAATTGTTAATGGGCAGCACAGAGTCTGAACGAGGAAGTGTCAGCTAGAATCATGAATTCAATTCAAATTGGGTGTTAAGAGGGAGAGATAAAAGAGACAGAAAGGAAAAGTAAATTAAAATGTAACTTTTTTATTTTATAAAATTTCCAAATCTGAAGGAATGAAACGCCACATTTGTAAAAGTTAACTTTCAGTACCAGAGTGTTTGTTTGGCAGTAATTAAGACCTACCATGCCATTAAAAATTTACTGGAATGGACAAACCCTAGTTTTTTTTGGTGAGTTTAATGGGTATATATCATGTAAGTGCAGCAACCTCACGTTGTTCCATGTATTTCAATGCCGAGTCTCTTGGCGAAATATTGTTATAGCACAATTTCTGGAGAAGCAGGGCAGCTCAGAAAGCAACTGCCTGATTTCCACATTTAACTGCACATGTGCGGTTGCTGGAAGTTGCTGTCTGATTTACACTTTAATCACGGTAAGCACTGTTAACCTCACTGTTATTTCTACAGTAAGATCTAGCTCATTATCATATGTTGTGTACGTGTGTTTTTGTATGTACTTGTGCAATGGCGCTCTGAGATTCAGACTAAACTGGAAGACCAATAGCTGAAGGCAGGTAAGACATCATCGTTTGATGTACTTCACATGCACCAGCACCCATCAATATACCAAGTGCAATTGATGGTTACTGTTGCAGGCTCCACATCTAACTAATGCTGCAGCTGTCCTGGAGGTGCTTGAGACTGACACACTGGCTGACAAACTGGGGGAAAATAGTCAATTTCCCAGCAGTTACCTCCTGCACAAATTTCAACAAAAGAAATAGATGCAAGCGGTTTTGTAAAGACTACGTTCAAAATGACTGTCAAGACACATGGCACTGTGTCTGAATCAATGACTGAAACATTGAATAAAAATTGCTGAAAAATAGGCCACATCAATTTCACACATCAGGGAAGTATTTGAGTGTTTTCGCAAGTTATGATTACAGTTTTTTGTACATCTGCTTTTTTCCTTACATTTGGGTAATAATTTCCTCTGCGACGTTTGCATTGACAGGAGCCTTTATGCCAGTGATTGGCTGTGAATAAAAATGGAGACAGCAGATGGTGCGCCACATTACTGTTCCTTTCTGTACAAGTATTGAATGTATTCATGTGGGGACGAATCGTGTTAACCTTGTTCTTATCTAGTTTTGCCAGGACTGCGAAATGAAACCTTAAATTAGCAGAGACAGGTCCAGGAGGCTGCTCTAACATATCGACATCTCAGCCTGTGAGAAAATGAAGGGGTATATTCAGATTTCTTTCCTATCTTATTTTCTGTATTGATTTTTGCTTATTAGAATCTATCTTTAACCTGATGTAATGGCACAGAAACAGCAAATGCAAAGCATTTCAATTTCAGACTGTTTTCATCGCTCAACTCTTGTCTTGCTTAATGTTTTGCAGAGCAGTTTACACCTCACAGTGACCTTGCCACGCACAATTACAGACCTGCTTCTTACACGAGTATTAGAACCATGTTAAAGCTAATGGGATTAAACACAGCAAAAAAAATCTGAGAAAATATAACCCAGCCATTTAATTAGTTTCCAGATCGTAAAGGATTACTGGTGAATTACGTTTTAATCAAGAGAGCATTATAAAAATATATGTTGGAAAAGGGAAATGGTTATTAAAGTATATAATGAAGACTTGTACACTGGGTAACCAGCTTTCTATGTGAGAGTTTCAGCTATACAATTGTAACTAAAAGATTTCTGTGCAGATATATATTTGTTTCATTTTTAGCTGCCTATTTTAACATTTCTATTCTCGGTTTGTTTCACTGTACCAGTCCTGAATGGAACAGTTCCACAGGCTCCTGCAGCCCCTCTGATACCTAAAAAGGATGCCACTTTTTATGTGTGTAGCTATGTAATAGATGCCAATCAGCTTTAAACCACTGGAGCAACACAGCTGAATATGATTCCCACTTTCATTCAACATCCAGAGAAATAAACTTTCCAGAAGGGATGCTGGATGCTAACCAAGAGCAGTAAAAGGGTACATTCCTCCTGTCTTAGCTCAGCATAGATCAGGGATCAAACTTGATATGTGCCTCAATATTGCCGCATACAGTGCATTTAATTACTGAACCATAAGAGCATTCCAGGAATTTCAGTTCTCTAGAACCAGAATATAAAGAAATCGTTGTACATAAAAACACACAGGGCTGGATTTGTGGTCTTCTGCACCCCTGTTAGCGTCCCAAAGGGGCAGCAATGGCAGCGGTAAGCACTTCCAGACGAGTGGCCAGCTTTCAGGGGCTCGCGGAACATTCGGTGCCGGTTTCGAGGGGTTACGGAGCATTACCAGCTGGAAGAGGCGAGCCAGCTGCGACACCGGCTCAATATTTGCTTCACGCCTGGTCTGTAGTGCCACGTGGCATGCCCTAGTGGGAACGCCTGTGGAAGCTGGTGTTCCAACCAGTAGAAAACAAAGTGGGGATAAATGGATCATTTTCCGATTGGCATACAGTAACTAGTGATGTGCTCCAGGGATCGGTGCTGCGTCCTCAACTATTTACAATCTATATTAACAACTTGGATGAAGGGACCAAGTGTAATTAATGTAGCCAAGTTTGCTGATGATACAAAGATGGGTGGGAAAGCAAATTGTGAGGAGGAGACAAAAAAACTGCAAAGGGATAAGCGGCTAGAACCTCCAGAGCATATTTACCCAAACAGCAGCCGTGGAGATCGCCCATCGTCAATTTCACCAACTCGCACACATATCGCCCACAATATCGCGCGCTCAAAAAACTGCCCACAAAAAGTGGAACTAACCGGAATGAATGCCAGTGGTGTGGCTGGCATTTGTTAAATCCCACTCTTACGTGAGGAGCTGAAATCTGAAAGATTTGCTTGAAAGCGCGCTGATGTGAGTGACAACGCTGACACACTGCTGTGTGTGTGCAGCTCAGACGTCAATGGTGCCCATCACCTTGGTGCCAGTTAAAGTTTACGTTGATAAGTTGTATTTAACCCTTTCATGGTAAGAAATCATCAATGTGTAATGGTCCAGCTATATGAGACAATGCACATCAAGGTTATGTTCAATAACAAAAGTTTAATACCAACATTGGTCTGAAATCATAAGTATCACAGCCAATAACACCCAACCCCCACCCACACCCCACTTTTTCCACCATTGACATAAATCAAAGGCAAAGCATCATCCCCAGCCCCCATACTTTGCAACAAATTGCATACACCCAGATGGGGATATAACAGAGCCATCACCTGCACACATGCACCTCACTTTCCTTTCCTCCTCTCCTTCTCCCCACCGCTATCCCTTCCCTTCCTCACTCCACGGCGCCTGGCCGAGAAGCCCTTCAGGCGGTGCTTCATTGGGGGGGATGAAGGCAGAAGCAGTGGTTGCACGGGTACGGGAGTGGGGGGTGCTGAGGAAGCAACATTCTCTGATGCAGAAGCAGGATCTTGGTCCTTGCACTAATCTGTCTTTCGCAGTGCTGGTGTGGAACCTAGGGGTGGAGTGCCGCGCTCGGGGACCACTGGGAGGCCTGTGGCACCAATGGTCCTGGCTATCGCATCTAGGGACTCCGCCATGCGTAGAATGTACTCGGTCATGGTGGCCAGCTGTCGGGATATGCCCCCCAATGCCGCATTCGTGGAACAGACCTGCCGTGTCCATGAGGCCCCTGCAGGGTCCTGGGGACAAATGGGGTGCCCTGTGGAGAGGTGCTTGGGTCCGATACCTCCAGAGTGGAGGCAGGAATGACCGAAGGACCACTAGATGGCCTTGGGGTGGAATGGCTTCTGGAGTGTGGCGATGCAGGTTTTTCGAAGGCTGCGCGCTCATCCATCGAGAACAGACCCAGCGGATTGACTGGTGACAATCGGAGCTCCTCAGCAGCAGATGTAGTAGGATCGTCCACTGACTCCTGCCCCGCGCCCTCACCTTCTGGCCTCTGTAGCCTCACCTGGGGCCATGCTGTTGGCTGAGCTACAAAACATAAATGAGGTTATTAGAGGAGAAGTGGGTGCTAGGGTGACAAGGTGAGTCCAGCGCTACACACAGCATATGCACGACAAAAGCACCACCGCTCTCAAAATCATCGCAGAATCATTTCATGACCACCAACACATTGTGCATTGCAATGATTTTCATTCGGCCAGCATTATTTCTAGGACACTTTTAGAAATGATCTATCATATATGATTGTTCGGATATGAGTTGGTGTGGCATCTATTAACTTTACATCACGCAATGGTTTAAGCTTTACTCACGTGGCATCAATTCAGGCTCTGCAGATGCATCCGTGACTGTCCGGGGGTGCTTGCCCATGAGTGCGAGCACGCGCTCCTCCATCTCAGTGATGTTGCTGGTGACTGGTGGCCCCCCACCCGTTTGCCTCTGCACAGACTTCACCTTCGATAGCTTCTTCTATAAAAGGTGACAGGACGATATGGCATGAGTTCATTGCATGATATCATTGCTAGGACTGATACAACACATAACGACAGATGTAATCATGATTATTATGATTATTATTATTCTTTACCTAAAGACGTACACCATGACCGCAGGCTTTGAGTAAAACATTCCCTGAAGACCTCACATCTGCTGATAGTCACTCATGACTGTTACAAATCAAATTATATAAATACATAAGTACATGTAAATCAATGTAATACTTACTCTTGCGGATCCCACAAGGTCATTCCATCATTTGCGGCATTTGTTGCCTTCACAACTTCATTGGTTGCCAACAAGACCACCTCTGCTATCTCGGTCCATATCTTTTGGTAGGCCTTTGGGGTGGGCTTCCCACGCCCTCCCTGTGTCAAATCACCCCAGAGTAACTCGACGTCCTGCAGAAGGAAGGCTTTTGCCTCGTCCGAAAACCTCCTGGCTCTTTTGCGGCCTCCAACGTGCTCCTCTCCCACCTCACTGCTCTCGCCAGCGTCAGTCTCCACAGCGTGCTGTGATGCCTCCTCCTGTCTCTCCATTATAGGGCAAATTCGGTCAAATATGAGGCTGGTAACGGCTAATTTTTGTTTGCTTACTTGCTATGAAGCTCTAAAGTCTCCCTCCTTCCTCCCAAAGTAGCCACACCACACCTTCAGTACCTCTGAGCTCCCTCTCTCTCTGTTTCCTCTTCTGCGCATGTCATGGTGACTCTTGACCTCCAGAATCGCAGGAATCGAGTGTTGCCATACCGTTGCTAAGGACAGCCATATATTATGGCAGAAGCTCAAAAAAACTTAATGCTCCCGCCCATTTGATATCACTCACGGTAATGCCCATTTTCAAAAATGTAAATGAGGTGTTTTAAGAATGGGTGAGAAGCCGGCGATCTGAAAACCATTTTTTTACCGCCCACGCCAGAAATAACGCCCATTTTTGGGCGATAAGCACTGAAGTGGATGGTCTAGACATGCTAAGTGAGTGGTCAAAAATTTGGCAGATGGAGTATAATGTGAGAAAATTTGCCGTTATCCACTTTGGCAGAAACAATAGAAAAGCAAATTATAATTTAAATGGAGAAAAATTGCAAAGTGCTGCAGTACAGAGGGACCTGGGGGTCCTTGTACATGAAACACAAAGAGTTAGTATGCAGGTACAGCAAGTAATCAGGAAGGCAAATGGAATTTTGGCCTTTATTGAAAGGGGCATAGAGTATAAAAGCAAAGAAGTCCTGCTACAACTGTGCAGGGTATTGGTGAGGCCACAACGAGAGTACTGCGTACAGTTTTGGTTTCCGTATTTGAGGAAGAATATACTTGCATTGGAGGCTGTTCAGAGAAGGTTCACTAAGTTGATTCCGGAGATGAGGGGGTTGTCATGAAGATAAGTTGAGTAGGTTGGACCTATACTCACTGGAGTTCAGAAGATTGAGAGATGATCTTATTGAAACATATAAGATAATGAGGGGCCTCGACAAGGTGGATGCAGAGAGAATATTTGCACTCATAGGGGAAACTAAAACTAGGGGATGTAGTGTCTCTGCACCTTGTTACAAACTCACACGAGGCATGTATATATCAGACATGGTCACTCTGTGACCTTCACTTTATTCCCAGGACCAAGGAGTGCTGACTCTGGGTGGGACCTCCCCTTTTATACCTGGAAATCCAGGTGAGGAGTGTCTCCCGCAAGCTCACCCACTGTGGTCAGGGTGTGCATTTTAAGGGTACAGGTACAGTGTGCATGAGTTACAGTTACATAACTATTGTCATTGCAAGATGGTGAAATACATGACATCACCTCCCCCCTTAAGTCTTTTAGTTTCAGAGGTTAAGTCTATCAAGTGGTCGACGCTCTCTCGTGGAGCGGTGCAGTTGTGGCTCTGGTGGCTGAGCCTCAGCATGCATCTCTGTCACTTGAGGTGATTCCGGCCTGTCCGGGACTGTGCATGCTGAGGGCTGTCTTTGTTGCTCGTACGCTGGCAGTGGTGTGGTTGCTATCTCATCATGCTCTTCTTCCGGTTCCTCCGTGTCTATGCTGAACCTTGTCTTTACTTGGTCCAAGTGTTTGCGGCATATCTGCCCATTATTTAGTCTGACCACCATGACCCTGTTTCCTTCTTGGCCAATTATGGTGCCCTCAAGCCATTTGGGTCCCAAAGCATGGTTAAGAACAAATACCGGGTCATCTATTTCTATACACCTCCCCCTTGAGCCTCGATCATGGAGCTCGGTTTGGGACTGGCGCTTGCCCTCAACAATGTCTGCCAGGTCTGGGTGAATGAGGGACAGCCGCGTCTTGAGTGTGCATTTCATGAGGAGTTCCGCTGGCGGGACTCCTGTGAGCGAGTGCGGCTGGGACCTGTAGGCCAGCAGGAGGCGCGATAGGCGATACTGAAGGGAGGGTCCTTGGATGTGTAGCATGCCCTGCTTTATGACTTGGACCGCACGTTCCGCCTGGCCATTGGAAGCCGGCTTGAACGGCGCTGTCCGGACGTGCTTGATACCATTGCCCGACATAAACTCCTGGAATTCATGGCTGACCCGTGTTTTACCATTGTTGCTGACCAGGATGTCTGGCAAGCCATGGGTCACGAAAACCGTACGCAGACTCTCCACAGTGATGGAGGTCGTGCACAAGTTCAATATGATGCACTCGATCCACTTCGAGTATGCATCGGCAACGATCAAGAACATTTTCTCCATGAACATGCCCGCATAGTCTACATGAATGCGTGACCATGGCCTGGTGGGCCAGAGCCACGGGCTGAGTGGAGCCTCCCTGGGGGCATTGCTCAGCTGGGCACACGTCGTGCACCTGCGAACCAGTGTTCCAGGTCTGAGTTAATCCCCGGCCACCATACATGTGACCGGGCAATGGCCTTCATTAACACGATGCCAGGGTGCTCGCTGTGGAATTCCCTGATGAACACTTCCCTTCCTTTCTGGGGCATGACTACCCAGCTGCCCCACAACAGGCAGTCGGCTTGGATGGAGAGTTCATCCATCCGTCTCTGAAAGAGCCTGATTTCCTCTGGGCACGCCCTGTGTGCGGGCGTCCAATTACCAGTCAGTACACATTTCTTTATCGTGGATAGGAGAGGGTCCCTGTTGGTCCAGAGTTTGATCTGTCGGGCTGTGATGGGGGAGCTCGAAGTGTCAAAAGCCTCAACGGCCATGACCACCTCGGCGCTCTGCTCTGACGCCCCCTCGGTGGTGGCCAGTAGGAGCCTGCTGAGTGCATCAGCGCAATTTTCGGTGCCTGCAGTTAATAACTATTGTCATTGCAAGATGGTGAAATACATGACAGGGGACATAGTCTTAGAGTAAGGAGCCGCCCATTTATAACTGAGATGAGAAGGAATTTCTTCTCTGAGGGTTGTAAATCTGTGGAATTCTCTACGTACGGACCCGGCGAGGCCCCGCAAAAGCCGAAAACCAGCTTTTCCGATCTGGCAAGTTTTACCTTGACAGATCCAATGCATCCCCGCAGCCAGGACATTCGCATGGGCGAGATTGGACTATTTGCCCATCTCTTGCCCAGCAAATGTCCTTAAAACTCTTGCGCCTGGTAAAAGCAGGCGCATTGCCTACTTTTACCAGTGTAAGAGTTTTAAAACATATAAAAAAAAGTATAAAAATAAAATTTTAAAACACAGTTTTATGTTAAAAACCCTGTCCACTAAGATAAGTTTATTTTAAATCCTAATTACAACAATTAGGAAAAAATATATATTTTTCGGAGTTTTTTAACACATTTCATTAACTTTAATTTAAATTAATGTTAAATATGTGAGGTGTTTTTAAATTTTTTTTACTTGTGTTTGGATTTAAAGGTCAAAATTCATGCCCCCCCCCCCCGCCCCTCCTCCCCCATTGTTTAGACTCATTGGAAAGGAAATTTAATTTGGGACTATCTATCGAAAAGTTTGAAATCCTAAAGTGCTTATGGAAGAAACTACGAACTTTAATTGAATTTTTGACTTTTACAAGACAAATTCAAGTCTGTGGGCGGGCCTAAGGAACTAAAGAAGCCAACTTGATTATTGAAACTGTCTGGGTGTTGCGACTAAAGTAAAGTGTCTGGAGAAATGGATACTCGAAAACCCTTCTCCACAAGAGATATTAACATTACAACAATAACTCAGAGATGGCCAGCCATCGAACTGAACTGAGAAAAGCCATCTTCAACATGAATAAGAAAAAAGGGCCCACTACAAAAACCAAGTACAAAAGGACATTGCGATTACCAAGCTAATATTTCCATCAGGAAACAGATTTAGAAGAGCAACCCACCCAAGACATATTAACTTTTAACGAGCCCACCAAAATATTACAAAGAAATGTCAAGCCCGCCAAATTTAAACAAAGAATTCTGGACTGATTTGGCATGAAGATTAGGATAACTCAAACTGTATAAAACTAGCCCCCTGTTTTAACAGAGGGTATGCCATACTACAGCAGATGCCATTCTACGCGTGTGCCATACTGTGCCTATGTTATCAGAAGGGAGAGAAACCAACGCGACAGTTGTAAACTAACTTCTCCAGCCTCGAAGTCCTGAAGTCCAAAAGGAAGGAAGAACATCACCATCGCGGCAGCAACTGACCACAGCCAACGTGGTATCACCGAAAAACCACCGCGATCGACCAAACTCGAAACAAAACTCCAACAGAAAGAAACCAAAGAATTGAAAGTTTCCACTCTACAATCTAAGTCCTGACTACCAACAGGTGAAAACGTTACCTAGAGAGACTTTGAACCTATTTCTAACGAAGAAGACCGGATACTTGCCCCATAGATCCAAAACGCGCCTTACCGCATCAGCGGACTCAACCCAACTGAAGATTGCGCAGTAAGAAGTCTTCTCCGAAGTTCGGGGTACAGCAAGCAGAACCTACAGAATTCAATGAACCCCGAAATTGTGAACTACCGCTAACTGACCAGAAAGGATTGATAAGCATAGTCCCTGCCTGCCCTGGAGTCTAACCTCGGATTAGGTATTGGGAGGTGGGAGGTGTAATTTATACCCCCTTTGAATATATAATGTATTCTTTATTAGGGTGATTATAAGTTTGACATTGTATTTTCTTGTCTGTAATAAAATCAAAGTCCTTTTGCATCAAACCAGTTGTCCTTTGCACTTTATCCCTCCCCCCACATAAATCCAGAGTCTAGAACCCAAGGGAATGGGAGCGATTCAAACCGCTCAAATAGGTCAGAGGTGAACCTGACCCCTGGAACCATCCCTTACAGGGTGTTTGGGGGTGGGAGGAGGTTTTCATGAGAACTCCTACTTACGGAGTTCCCATTATTATGAATGAGAATACTGTACCTTCATTGGCTGTCCAGTGCCACGTGACTCCAACTTCCCCCTCCGCATTTCCAAGATGTGAACGCGCTCCAATACGCAGGAAGAGGAGGCCTCCGAATGGAATCGCTGGGGGGCGCAGAAGCAAAGGGTAGGTGTGGATCTTTTTTCTTCTTTTCAGGCGAGTGCCTGAGGGAAGCCCAGAACCGGGATTTTAGGCCCAATAATACTTATGAGCGAAAATCTTAAATAAAGTAGGTGGGCATATTGGGATCAATTTCCTGATCTTTTCTCCCTGGGTGCAAAAGTCAGGAAAAAGGGGGCAGAGACCCTTAATGCCAGGACTCTTTACACTTCCCCAGGATTTCTAAGGTAATAGGCACTGGAGCAATGCTCACATGTATATGGGGTGAGAGGAGCATTCCCGTCCCCTATGTCCTGATCCGACAGCAAGCAGGTGCTCAACAACAACAACAGCTTGTATTTTAAGAATATCATTTTTGCTTTAAATTTGCTAGAGCTTGACCAAACTTAAAAGCTTGACCAAATTTAATGAACCAGCATGCTTTGGGAGGACAAGAGACTGATTCCTGTGAGAACCTTTGTAAAACTGTTGAAGCAGCAAGCTGTTTTTGCAGATAAGGAGAATAACTGACCTTGGATGGGAATGAACTGTTCAGCTATCACAAGAAAAACAAGACCATCTGTAGACAATGATTTATTTGAGGCAACTAATGTAAAACATTTAATTAACTGACTGTTGATAAGAAATTAAGAAAACAACTACTGCACATGTGCATTGGGCAGGTTACCAAGTTTTGAGGTATAGACAGTGCTATGAAAAGACACTCGGGGCTGCAGTCGAGGGCAGCCTGTTCAGTTGCCAGTTAAAGTCATATATCTAGTCATCACCGAACTGGCCACTCGCTTGGTGTTAGTACGTATATCATGATTGCTTATCATCACTTGATTTTAAAGTAAGGGAATAATACTGTGTATGCTGAAGTATAATCAAGGAGGTATTATACGCAACAGTTTTGTGTGAACTTACTTGTAATTTCTTGTCAACTGTGGCTCAGTGGGTAGCACACTCGCTTCTGAGTCAGAAGGTTGTGGGTTCAAGTCCCACTCCAGGAACTTGAACACATAAATCTAGGCTGATGCTCCAGTGCAGTGCTGAGGGAGTGGCACACTGTCGGAGGTGCCGTCTTTCGGAAGAGATGCTGAACCAAGTCTGCTCTCTCCGGTGGATGTAAAAGATTCCATGGCACTAATTCGAAGAAGAGCAGGGGAGTTCTCCCTGGTGTCCTGGCCAATATTTATCCCTCAATCAACACAACAAAAAAACAGATTATTTGGCAGTTATCACATTGCTGTTGTGAGATTTTGCTGTGCGCAAATTGGCTGCCACGTTTCCTATATTACAACAGTGACCATACTCCAAAAGTACTTCATTGGCTGTAAAGTGCTTTGAGATGTCCAGTGGTCATGAAAGATGCTATATAAATGCAAGTCTTTCTTTTCTTTAGTAAAAAGAAGTTTTTCAGATTCATTGGTTTTTGAATTGTTTTGTTCCACGGGTCAGAATGCTATAAATTGTTGGACGGAGTGAGGGGTTATTGCCGCATGTCCTACAGTATTTATGTAGTGTTTTTAACGTAGTAAAATGTCCCAAGGCGCTTCACAGGTGTGTTAGAAGACAAAAACATTGACAGAGGAACCATTAACTTGTGTCAAGATTCCATTAGATTGGACAGTCTTACACAGACAAACAACAAGACAAAGATGACACCTGAATTCAAATCAAAAGTTTTAAGCTATTGACCTATCAGAACTTCTGGCCTGGAGGCATTCTGGCTGCTAATGTGTATACTCCACATCTGAGAGTAGCTCATGTATGTATGGACCCTCTCTGTAGCTCAGTGCTGAAATTTGGCCCAGGACTGCACTGACTGATGTGAACATCCCCGGGAAGGCAGGTGTACCATGAGAGGGTGTTGGAGAAAATATCAAGTCTTTTGTCCCGCTATGCCGAAGGCAATGCCAGTGGCTTTATCAATACTAATCTCTGATTAATCTCTGGCATGGTTTACACCATTAAACATGTACATCCAGAAATCAGTGCACTTAGAGCAGATAGATAACACAAATTATTTCCTGTTTTAATTAAAATCATAACCCGCTTGTGATATATTTCATGTTGCTTGCAAGCTTACTGTGACTGGGCAGGTGGTGCTGAGTGCCATTATATAATAGTAGGGTTACAGGTACAGAACCTGAAAATGCAGATGACGCTGAATCAATGCCAAACAAACCTAACACTGTCACATTGTGCATAGGCCAGCCTCCTAATGAAAAACAAAAACTTTTCAAGCAAAGAGTGCTGCTCTCCTTACAATGACTGGTTTATTTCCAGTTGGCATTCAAAGGTTTGAACACCAGGATAACATGGGAAGATAGAAGAGATGAAAACACAAAATACAAACTAATTCAGAACAAATGTCATTGATGACAAATATCACCTGACAATGAGGACTGAAGGGCAGGCTGCTTGCAAAAAAGTCAACTTTATGGTCCCCATACGAACAACATAAATGAGAGCTATAAATGCTGACATCTCCTCCAAAAGCATATGCTTCACGCTCGACCAACTCTGCTGGGTGGGCCACATGCCCGACACAAGACTCCCTAAGCAACCAATCAAATCGGTGAGCAGAGGAAACATTTTAAGGACACCCTCAAAGCCTCCTTGCCAAATCTGGCACCAAGCTTACAGTCTACAGGGCTGCAGTGATATGCGCCCTCCTGTATGGCTCAGAGACATGGACCATGTACAGTAGACACCTCAAATCGCTGGAGAAATACCACCAATGATGTCTCCGCACGATCCTGCAAATCCCCTGGGAGGATAGACGCACCAATGTCAGTGTTCTCGACCAGTCCAACATCCCCAGCATCGAAGCACTGACCACACTCGACCAGCCACATTGTCTGCAAGCCCAACACAAGACTCCAAAAGCAAGCACTCTACTCGGAACTCCTACACGGCAAGCGAGCCCCAGGTGGGCAGAGGAAACGTTTCAAGGACACCCTCAAAGCCTCCTTGATAAAGTGCAACATCCCCACCGACATCTGGGAATCCCTGGCCAAAGACCGTCCTAAGTGGAGGAAGAGCATGCCGAGAGCATGCAGAAAACAATTCCAGGCAGCAGAAGGAGCGTGCGGCAAGCCAGACTCCCCACCCACCCTTTCCTCAACGACTGTCTGCCTCACCTGTGACGGAGACTGTAATTACCATATTGGACTGTACAGTCACCTGAGAGCTCACTTTTAGAGTGGAAGCAAGTCTTCTTCGATTTCGAGGGATTGCCTATGATGATGATCTTAAAGTGAAACATCCCCACTGGCACCTGGGAATCCCTGGCCCAAGACCACCCAATATGGAGGAAGAGAATCCAGGAGGGCGTTGAGCACCTCGAGTCTCGTCGCCGAGAGCATGCAGAAATCAAGCGCAGACAGCAGAAGGAGCGTGCGACAAACCAGACTCCCCACCCATCCTTTCCTTCAACCACTGTCTGCCCCACCTGTGACAGAGACTGTAATTCCAGTATTGGATTGCACAGCCACCTGAGAACTCACTTTTAGAGTGAAAGCAAGTCATCCTTGACTCCGAGGGACTGCCGATGATGATGGTTGGCAACGTCCAATAATTTGGGAGCTAGATTTTCTGCCACTACAAATATTAGAATCATAGAATGGTTACAGCATGGAAGAAGGCCATTCGGCCCGTCGAACCCATGCCGGCTGCCTGTAAGAACACTTCAGCTAGTCCCATTCCTCTGCCCTTTCCTCATAGCCCTGCAATTTGTTTTCTTTCAGATGCTTATCCAACTCCCTTTTGAAAGCAGTGATTGAGTCTGCCTCCATTGGTCAAAAGCATTTCCTGTCCCAGGCAATTTACACAGCCCAAGAGCACATCTGCTTCAAGCCAGCTCTCTGGCAGTGCCTCGTGCCAACGGAAGGGGGAGGAAAGTGAAACAGAGCTGTATGTCGGGCCTTGGAGATCAAGACCTTTTGGCTGTTGATGATCAGCAGCCAGAAGGTCCAAATTCCAACTGCATGTCCTGAGAAGAGTTCAAAGTAGCAAAGATACCTTGAAGTCTTGGACCTGTGTTCAGACTCTCGTCAGTGGATGCGTGCAGGCAGGCTGCCATGTTTTCTGGGGCACCCAACAAGTGAGGGAATGCCTCCTTCCACACAGAGTCATAGAGATCAGTAAGTTAATAGGCTTGATCCCTGATTCAAACTGGACAGTAATGTGATACCACAATTGACTTCAGCATCAATGGACTAAGAAAAGGAAAATTAGCCAGGGTCCCTGCTTCCGATTGCTATTTAGTGTGCGAATGTCAGGTGAGAACAGGAGCTGGCTCTGATGTGTTGATTCCCTATGTTTGATTAGCCTACTGATTCTCATCATCTGAGCTCACCATGAGACTTGACCACTTGGGTGAGGTACTGGAGGTCTGCAGATGCTCATGGAATGTACTTTGACATGGAATTGTATTTTCCACCGTCTTCGGTAATAGAGGAAAAAATGAGAAAATTAGGGGAATAAAGCAAAAATGAGTTTTATCATGAGTATTTAAAAAAATAAAAATTTTACTAGGCATTATTATTATTCTTTTTGTTGATTTTTTTCCTTAATTAAGGAATGCCAATAAATTTCATGGGGAAAAGCTGGCTTGAAATAGATATGGAGCCACTCTGAGGATTGTATACACATAGGGAGGCATTTTTACCCTTGTGTCGGGTCGTGTGCATGCGGGCCCCTTAGTGGGCGGGAACGTGATGATCTGAGCAGCGCATTGCTCAGGGTGCCTTTAACTTAAGGATGCATCTTTTTGTATTGCCCTTGTCTCTGATTGGCTTTCCAATTTTTCTGCACCTATTGCTGATTGGTCCCCTTTGGAGGATAAGCCACATGCTAAATTTTCTGTGGAGTGTGTACTTGGAACTGCCCAGCCCAAGTTCTGACTGACTTCACAAATTGTAACTCGATCCATTTTGACTTCAGAAGCCACAGAGGATAGATCTCTCCAAAAGCCACCAAGTGCCAGCCGAAGTCCCTTAACCCAGTGCAAGTGCATCCCTCCCCCAGCCGAAGTCCCTTACCCGAGAGTAAGTGCATCCCTCCCCTAGCCGAAGTTCCTTACCCCAGCGCAAGTGCATGAACTTACCCTCCCATCCCTGCCCCTGCCATAGATGGGGCATTGTGTGTGGATTGTTAACAGGTTTATTGGGTATTAAGTGAATAGTGACAGTGTCGTGACTTCTGGATTGGAAGAATCTCTCTCCCCTCGGATCCCCCCCGTGTTTTTCTCTCTTCACCCCCTCCATGTCTCTCTCCCTCCCTCCCCCCCCCACCACTGTCTCTTTCTCTCTCTCCCCTCCCACGCTCTCTATCTCGTCCCACACACACACACCCTCCCCGCCGCCCAGGCTCACTCACTCACACTCTCTCTCTCTCTCTCTCTCTCTCTCTCTTCTCCCCCCCCCCCCCACAGCCACTCTCTCTCTCCCTCCCCCCTGCCACCCGCCGCCATTGCAGCTCAGCGGGAGGCTCGGGGGCCTGCGACTCAAACAAAGGACACAGTATTCTTATAAAGTTGCAAGATGGATAGCCAAAGGTTGAAATCTGCACCACGATTCTCAGACTCATCACTACATACTCTGGTGGAGGCAGTCATAGCACCCAGGGAGGTCCTCATCCCTGCTGATAGGCGAAGGAGACCTCCACAAGAGACAGAAAGTGCCTATCTGGATATAGCTGAGGAGGTCAGCAGCAGGGGCGTGGAGAGGAGAACCTGGATCCAGAGCAGAAAATGATCCAATGATCTCATGAGGTCAGGAAAGGTGAGTGCAATGCCACACTCACCCGCATCCTGATGTGCCTGACAACATATCCCCATCACTCTGCCTTCCCAAACCTACTCCTGCACATCATTCCTCACACCAACATACCTTGCAGGTCCACCCATCCCTCTCCCTATGTACATTCTCACATCCCCATCTGACCAACCAACCCTCACACATCCTCATCCTAATGCAATCATAGCAAGGAACACCACAGAAGGAAGCCATTTGGCATTGCCACCCCACTCCTTCATAGTCACCCTCTACAGATGTAACCCATCCATTCCTTACACTCTTTCCATCACATTCATTCAAACTTTTCTTCTTTCCCTCCTTGCAGGGAAAAGTGCTCACAACAACAGAGAGAGGGAGAGAACCGGAGGTGGCCCTTCAGTCTTTGCACACTAACAGCAGCCGAGGAGGGGGCTCTGGAGATCTCGGGAGTTGGAGAGACGCTGGTGGTGGGAAACGGAGAGGGGGTCATCCCAGCAACCTGGTGACAGAATCACATCTCATAAAAACATATGGCAGACAACAGTCACTCATAGGGTGACTGATGTCAGCAGCCAGTGAAATGTCATCATGTGTATAATGATAGCGTTACCCATTTTTATTCTAACATTTCTCATTCATCTCTTTGCTTTCCCACAGGTCCATCAACTGCGCTCCCCCACTTTCCAGCCGGAGGAGGAAGATGACTCCTCAGAGGAACCTTCAGCTGCCGAGGGTGCAGCATCAGCAGACCCAAGTGCAGTCAGCACCGGCGCAGATGCGCACACCTCGATGGGTCCTTTACGCCATAGAGTAAAGTTATCATCTGGTGTCTCACAATTCGCAAGTGAGCAAGAGCAGTTGGTAGTGACAGGGAGAGCAGTTGAGACTCCTCGCCGGAGGGTGCAGAACACTCCAAGCTCCCCTGAGCTGCATGTAAATGCTGAGCCGCAGGGACTTTCAAGAAAGAGGGTGATCTTGGAGGGACAGCCGCAATGTCTGCAAATGTTTAGAGAATGGAGGAGTCCATCTTCAACATGAGCACCACCATGTTGCAGGCAATGGCGACGATGTGTTCTTCCATGGAAAGGATGGCCATCTGTATGGAGCAGCAAATGTGCCAAGGGAAGTGCGGGTGGTCCATGAGAGGGATGATGGTGAGAGGAGATTTGGAAGTGGCGGCTCTTCTCAAAGCGCTCCTACTTCTCCCCCACTACCTTCCCCTCAGTCAGAGCCCCACATACTGCCTCAGATCCCGATGGCCGAGTCTTCCCCGCACAGTCACAGGAGGAGCAGATTTTTGCGGGGCCCTCACAGGCTCCAAAACCCAAAGGACACCTGCCAAAAGTGTCTGACAAGTCGCAGCAAGGAAGTGTGCAGCCTGCTGAAGCTACAGGAGTTGCACCTCATAGGAGCACTTGGAAAAGAAAAATGACACAAAAGTAGATGCACACGGGTAAGCACATGGGTGTGTCAAAAAATCTTAGTGGTAAGATCCAGTTGTTTTGATGACACACACAAATGTTTTTCGTTGCACCACTTTCAGGTCTTGGCCATTTTTGTCTCAAACCTTTGTTGCTTTGGGTGAATGGTGAGGCATTATTTAACCTTGAGCAGTGGGGCTTTGGGTGAGCAGAATGTTGGTCATTGTAGGGATGCTTTATGATGTGGTTGGGGGCGGGGACTTAGTACAGCATGTGGCTGAATTGGAACAGGTTAAATAAATCCAGCCATGATGAAGCATCCCGGGTCTCCCAGGCAGCAAGGTACATCATTGCTGGTGCCGTTCCACCCCTCAGTTTCCTCCTCCTCATCCTCCACCTTCTCCTCCTCTTCCTCTGAAGAGGCTGTTTGCTACGCACCATGGTCCTTCTACATTTCCAATCCTCGCTGCTGCGCTATGTTGTGCAGCGTGCAGCAGACAACGATGATTCTGAAGGCCCTGGCTGGTGCATACTGAAGTGCTCCTCCAGTTCTGTCAAGGCATCGGAAACACATCTTCAGCATGCCTATTGCTTGATCTATAACACATCAGGTGGAGAAATGGCTCTCATTATAACATTCCTTGGCCTCAGTACTTGGCCACCTCAGGGGTGTCATGAGCCACGTCTTCAGTGGATAGACCTCATCTCCAAGCAGCCAGCCGATAAGACTGCTTGGAGGTGCAAAGAGCTGAGGGAGGGTGCACTGGCGCAGCAAAAAAGAGTCATGACAGCTGCCAGGGAATTTGGCGCACACCTGCATGATGATCTTTTTATGGTTGCAGACGAGCTGCACATTGAGGGAATGGAAGCCCTTGTGGTTCACAAACACTCCTGGGTGATGATGGGGTGCCTTCATGGTCACATGTATACAGTCGATGACGCCCTGCACCTGTGGGAAGTCAGCCAGAGCGGCAAAGCTGAAAGCCCGCTCAGTAACACTGGCTTCATCAGTGTCAAAGTTCATATAATTGCCTGATTTGTAAAACATGGCATCGGTCACCCGGGTGATGGATCTGTGGGCGGCCGACTGGAAATCCTACAAATGTCTGCTGCAGATCCCTGGAAGGAGTGTGAAATGAAGAAGTTGAGGGCTGCGGTGACTTTGACAGCCACTGGTAAGGAGTGTCCACCCGTTCCTCTGGGCAGCAGATCTTGTTCAAGCAGAATACAAATGTCTGCGATGACCTGGCGCGATAGCCTGAGTCTCCTGAAGCACTGCTGCTCAGCCATGTTGATGAAGCATCTCTGCTTGTATACCCTGTTTTGGGGGTATTGCCTCCAGTGCAATGCAGCCCTGTGGTGACCCGCTCTCTCCTGTGGAGCATCAGGTCATTGTGGAGAAGGCTGCTGTTGTGGTTGCTGCAGCTGGTGTGGATGGTATTGTAGTGGTGGGGCTCATCTTGGTCCGATTCTGAGGACCAAGGTGAGACAGTATAAACGGCACCAATGCTGCTGTAATAGATGGCAGGTAAAGTGGAGATCAGAAGGCCCATCCCTCAATGTTGTGATAGTGAGTAGCAATGTGGTGAGAGTGGCTTCCGAGGTTTCAAAAATCACCTGCAAGTGCAGACACCAAAGTCTGTGGACGGAATGGAGTGAGCAAGAGCCTTTCCATGATGTAATTTATGAGGTGTAATGTTGCAGTATTTATTTCCCAGCTGTCAATGAACAAACGCGCCAATAGCCACTGAGCTTCCACCTCCCCTTCACGGGCGACGTACCCGGCCTCCGCGAATCCCGTGCTCTTGTGGTAAAACTCAAAATCCAGCATTAAAATTACTCTTAAGGGTCTCTCAACAAGCACTTAATGATTTCAATGAGGTCACCTGCCTCTGCCAATCTATTTTTAAATTCATTCCTAGGATGTGGGCGTCGCTGGCAAGGCCAGCATTTATTGCCCATCCCTAATTGCCCTTGAGAAGATGGTAGTGAGCCACCTTCTTGAACCGCTGCAGTCTGTGTGGTGAAGGTACTCCCACAGTGCTGTTAGGGAGGGAGTTCCAGGATTTTGACCCAGTGACTATGAAGGAACAATGATATATTTCCAAGTCAGGATGGTGTGAAACTTGGAGGGGAACTTGCAGGCGATGGTGCTCCCATGCACCTGCTGATCTTGTCCTTCTAGGTGGTAGAGGTCACGAGTTTGGGAGATGGTGTCGAAGAAGCCTTGGCGAGTTATTGCAATGCATCTTGTAGATGGTAAACACTGCAGCCATGGTGTGCTGGTGATGGAGGGAGTGAAAGTTTAAGGTGGTAGATGGGCTGTTTTATCCTGGATAGTATTGAGCTTCTTATGTATTGTTGGAGCTGCATTCATCCAGGCAAGTGGAGAGTATTCCATCACACGCCTGACTTGTGCCTTGTAGATGGTGGAAAGGCTTTGGGGAGTCAGGAGGTGAGACACTCGCCACAGAATCAGGATAATATGGTTCATTCTCTGGTTGGCAACCAGTAACTAGTGGGGTGCCGCAGGGATCAGTGCTGGGACCCCAACTATTTACAATCTATATTAACGACTTGGAAGAAGGGACTGAGTGTAACATAGCCAAGTTTGCTGATGATACAAAGATGGGAGGAAAAGCAATGTGTGAGGAGGACACAAAAAATCTGCAAAAGGACATAGACAGGCTAAGTGAGTGGGCAAAAATTTGGCAGATGGAGTATAATGTTGGAAAGTGTGAGGTCATGCACTTTGGCAGAAAAAAATCAAAGAGCAAGTTATTATTTAAATGGAGAAAGATTGCAAATTGCTGCTGTACCCTGGGGGTACTTGTGCGTGAAACACAAAAGGATAGTATGCAGGTACAGCAAGTGATCAGGAAGACCAATGGAATCTTGACCTTTATTGCAAAGGGGGTGGAGTATAAAAGCAGGGAAGTCTTGCTACAGTTATATAGGGTATTAGTGAGGCCACACCTGGAATACTGCGTGCAGTTTTGGTTTCCATATTTACGAAAGGATATACTTGCTTTGGAGACAGTTCAGAGAAGGTTCACTAGGTTGATTCCGGAGATGAGGGAGTTGACGTATGAGGAAAGGTTGAGTAGTTTGGGCCTCTACTCATTGGAATTCAGAAGAATGAGAGGTGATCTTATCGAAATGTATAAGATTATGAGGGGGCTTGACAAGGTGGATGCAGAGAGGATGTTTCCACTGATGGGGGAGACTAGAACTAGAGGGCATGATCTTAGAATAAGGGGTCGCCCATTTAAAACTGAGATGAGGAGAAATTTCTTCTCTCAGAGGGTTATAAATCTGTGGAATTTTCTGCCTCAGAGAGCTGTGGAAGCTGGGACATTGAATAAATTTTAAACAGAAATAGACAGTTTCTTAAACGATAAGGGGATAAGGGGTTATGGGGAGCGGGCAGGGAAGTGGAGCTGAGTCCATGATCAGATCAGCCATGATCTTATTAAATGGCGGAGCAGGCTCGAGGGGCCATATGGCCTACTCCTGTTCCTATTTCTGATGTTCTTATGTAAAATACCCAGCCTCTGACCTGCTCTTGTGGCCACAGTATTTATGTGACGGGTCCAATTAAGTTACTGGTCAATGGTGACGCCCCCAGGATGTTGATGCTGGAGGATTTGGCAATGGTAATGCCATTGAATATCAAGGGAAGGTGGCTAGACTGTTGGAGATGGTCATTGCCTGGCACTTGAGTTGGACGCATGTTACTTACCACTATCAGCCCAAGCCTGAATGTCATCCAGGTCGTGCTGATGCGGGCATGGATTGCTTAATTTTCTGAGGAGTTGCGAATGGAACTGAACACTGTGCAATCAACAGCGAACATCCCCACTTCTGACCTTATGATGGAGGGGAGGTCTTTGATGAAGTAGCTTCAGATGGTTGGGCCTAGGACACTGCCCTGAGGAACTCCTGCAGCGATGTCCTGGGGCTGGGCTGATTGACCTCCAACCACCACAACGATTACTTTGCTGATGATTGAGAGTAGCGTTAACTTTTTAAATTTTGAAAATTTAGCACCAAGCGTAAAGGATTCTGACCTTCTAATATGGGCTTTAGCGCACCAGAAAGGAAAGGGGGCATTAAATCAAACACTAATGACCTCAGTGGGGCATTACAGGGGCATTACCACCAGAGCTCTGCCATATTTCAGGTGACTTGCATTCAGCAATTATCCTTCAATCCTGCACACTGGCACATTCCAGCTCTTAAAGAGGAGGTTCTATCAAGCTGCAGCTGGTCATTTTCAACATTCTTGCAACTGAACTCGACCTGAGACCATCTGAAAGACCACATGGCTATGGCTGCTCCTAATCCAAATCAAAAGGAGATAGCTCGGCGGTTTAATGATGCCGCATTAGAGGTATTGGTGAGGATAGTGGAACAAAAGAGGAAAGCACTATTCCTGGCAAGTGGAAGAAGGACATTGCCCCAGGTCTTCAGGGCAATGTGGAGGGAAGTGGCACAGGAAGTCTGTCGTGGAACGCAGCCTCACAAGGTGCCGTAAGAAGTTCAACAACCTCAGTCGGGTGGTCAAGGTGAGTACATACTTCAACAGATCCTACATACCAGCATCTGAACCTCTGTCTGTGCACACTGCACAAAGCACCACTCCTGCACCACTCACCCACCAAACATCCGCACCTACTCAAACTCACATCCTCATCGCATGCCTTGCCTACATTCACAGCTATTGAACGACGGCAGGCATATCTTCCAGACACATAGCTGGACTCTGACTCTCACACATTCCTTTCTTTTGCAGGCCAAGATGAGACACAATAGGAGGGAGCATAAGAGGACAGGCAGGGTGAATCTCAGCTCCAGCAGCTCTCGGACCTTGAGGAGCAAGTACTGCGGCTGTTTGAGCAGCAGGTGCTGGGCACTGTGGCCATCAGCGACATCGTCCCTGCTGGGGGCAACAACAGTATCTTCATCCTCTCTCCTTTTCTCATCTCACTACCCCCTCACACCAGAAGGCTTTATCACTTTCCATCTCCTGATACTGTCTGCATTCCCTGCTCCATTCCTGCCCCCTGCCCTCACTTTAACTCGAGTCTTGTGTCTTTATGCTTTCAGATAATCAGTCAGAAGATGAAGCAGCCTATCCCTGAGGCCCCCCTCCCCTCCCGAGAGTGACGAAGGAGAAGAGGAGGAGGGCTCAAGTACCTCGTTACTACATCTCTCACCCACAGGCATCATCTCAGAGACTGCATTACGTGTTCGTTAGAGGCTAGCTTAGTAGAGGAGTCGGCACTGCGTGATGCACCGGGGACAAGCAAGGCCAAGAAGAAAGGGTGGCTCGGAGGCCAGCTCCCCGGAGGGAGAGTTCGCGCACGAGTTCTGCTGCACTGGACCTCGATGGGAGGCGTTCACAACAAGGTTGATGGCCATGCACTCCGAGATGATAGGTGCAATGGCAAAGGTGCCCAAGAGCCTCTCCACAATGGTAAGGAGTGTGAATGAGTTCTCCTCCAACATTGCACAGAGCTCTGCGCATACATTGGAGCCCATCATTTACAGTCTGCAGACAATGGTGGACACCCAGAGAGACCATGTGGATCCAGACCCCATGATGCGTGTCATGTGCAATGTGGCAGCTTCTATTGCACCACAGGCAGAAGCAAAGCAATGTCTTGTGCTGTAATGCAGACAATGGTTGCTAGCATCGAAGCTCAGACTGCTCTCATACAGTCTCAGCTCTATGCCACATGAGCTCTGACTGCTGCCACCATTGCTGGGTCCACCACAGTTGACCAGGGCTCCAGCAGATTGGTGGGGATGCTGAGGTGCTGTCCCGGGGGAGTGGCAGTGGGTCAGTGGAGCAGGAACCGGCTGTCCTTTCTCAGGATGACAGCATTCCTGATCCTACCACTGCCACTCCACCATTCACTTGTCGCTGCCTGTCACCCAGCCTGAAGTGGTGCAAAGAAAGAAAGAAAGGCTTGCATTTATGTACCACCTTTCATGACCACTAGACGTCTCAAAGCACTTTACAGCCAATTAAGTACTTTTGGAATGTAGTCACTGTTGTAAAGTGGGAAACTAAAACGGTGCAATCTAAGCTGGGCCCTCTAGGCCCAGAGCTGGTCGAGGGCTTCCTATAGACTCTGGCCCTGACACTCAGCAGCCTTCCACCAGCCATGCTGCAGCCACTGGAGAGACACTACGTAGGAACAGTAATTAGGTAAAGGCTGTGTTACGAGGAGATATGTGGTTTTGCACAAGGTTGAATAGTAAAATTAATTGTTGTGTATATATATATATATATATATATATGTGTGGTTAATGTTTTATGATAAAAATTTAATTGGAATGTTGCATATTTGGTGCTATTTTTCATTTAAGTTTGGGGGCTCTGCAATGGAATGAGAAATTGATGTAATGATGGGGATGTGCAGACCAACCAGGAATTGGCATGGAATTCAATGGAGCCGAACTCAGATGAGGCACTCACGGACTGCCCTTGCAGAAGATCGTTTGAGTACCTGGCTCCTCCGTGGCTGCTGCTTCAGCTCCTGTTCCTCCTCCTCCTCGTCCTCCTCCTCATCCTCCTGAGGTGGTGGAGCTATGCCTACTGGTAATGACTACGCCCTCATTATGGCCAAGTTGTACAGCATGCAGCAGATGATGACGAAAAGGGACACCCGTTGAGCCGAGTACTGGTGGATTCCTCCCGAGTGGTTAAGGCAATGGAACTGTTGCTCGAGCATGCCGATGGTCTGCTCAATGATGTTCCTGGTGGCAGCATGGCTCTCATTATATGAGTGCTGGGCACGAGTGTTGGGGTCGCGGAGGGGTGTCATGAGCCAGGTGGAGAGTGGATAGCCCTGGTCTCCGAGCAGCAAGCCGCAAGCTTCATGTGGTGGCTGGAAGAGAGCTGGCACACCGGTCTAGCGCAGGGTCAAGGCATCGTGGCTGCTGCCAGGATAGTGGCCATTGGTTGTGAGGATTCGGCATGTGTGGTCGCACACCAACTGCACATTAAGTGAGTGCTAACCTCTGCGATTATGGAATACCCGCAAAGCAACATGGGTACAGTCAATGACACCTTGCACCATTGGGAAGCCCACTCTCCGGGCAAAGCCATATGCATGCTCATGCTGCTCTGTCTGGTGATGGGAAAGGAATAGTAGTCCTTCCTCCTTCTGTAGAGATAATCTGTGACCTCGCAGGGGCAGCAATGGACAGCAAACTGGGAGATGTTGCAGATGTCTTCTGTTGAACACTGGAAGGATCCACTGACATAGAAATTAAGCATGTTGGTGACCTTGACAGTCACTGAGAGAGCCATCGTCACCCTGGTCTGAGGCTCGAGGTCTACTTGCAGGCGATGGCAGAGCTCTGTGACCACGTCCTTGCTGAAGCGCAGCCTTCAAACACACTGTTCCTCCAGTGAAAATGATGTAGGAAAACTGATGCCGGAATACCCTGGGAGGGTAACGCCGCCTGTTGAGAGCCCTGTTGGCCCTTCTATCTCTGGCCACATTTTGCAGTGTTTCTCTGTGTCTCAGTTGCCTCTGACGGTGACACTGGAGCATGAGGCCCAGTGCCAGCACAGCCCCCATGAAACTATCTAAATTTTTCAGATTCAAATCTGCCCTCAATGAAAGTTCCAAAATCATTAAGAGCCAGAACACTCCTTCAACTGCAATCGCTCAAATCGGTCGAAACACCTCTCTGCCTATTTGAAACTAAGAAGGAAATATTTTTGGCCGACTAAAAATTCACCGGATGCTGGCGCCTTTAATTAGTGCTCCTCCAACCGACATCTGACTGAAACCCAACTGCTGAAGCTGTTGTTGTCAGCGCCAGGAGCTAAACCAGGAGAGGATGGCCAATTTTGTTCCGGGGCGCTGCGCGCGGTGATGATGTCAGCATCACCTGGTGCAGTAGAGTGGGGCGCTACGTGTTACTGCTGCCGCAAAACCCTTGTCAAATTTAGTGGGAGGTCACCGTACCCGTTCTGAAACTCATTTGGCCCCCGTTAGCCTAATGGGAGGCAGAAAGTAGTCCAATTTCTCCCCCATGGGGTGGTAATTGTCCGGATTTGATTTGTCCTGCTTTTTGTGGACAGGACATACCTGGGCAATTTTCAACATTGTCGGGTAGATTCCAGTGTTGTAGCTGTACTGGAACAGCTTGGCTAGAGGTGCGGCTAGTTCTGGAGCACAAGTCGTCAGCATGGCAGCCGGGATGTTGTCGGGGCCCATAGCCTTTGCTGTATCCAGTACACTCAGCCGTTTTCCATAGGGAGTGCAACGAAGGTTCACCAAACTGATTTCTGGGGTGGGGGGATTGTCCTGTGAGCAGAGATTGAGTAGACAAGGTTTATATTCTCTAGAGTTTGGAAGAAAGAGAGGTGATCTCATTGAAACATACAAAATTCTTACACGGCTTGACAGGGTAGATGCATGTTGGATGTTTCTCCTATTTGGGGTGTCAAGAACCAGGGGTCACCATCTCAGAATAAGGGGTTGCCATTTAGGACTAATGAAGAGACATTTCTTCACTCAGAGGGTAGTGAATTTTTGGAATTCTCTACCCCAGAGGACTGTGGAGGATCAGTCGTTGAATATATTCAAGACAGAGATTGATACTGTTATGTATGGAGAAAGAGTCAGACTGAACACTGTGAACTCAAAGTAAAATGTGACCTTAGTCTTTTATTGCAGGTCTCCAGTGTGCCTCTCCAACCTGTGAGGCCTCCATAATTAACTGTGCTCCCAAGGGATTATGGGATCCCTTGGGACTCCAGGGGATGAGCCCTCTGGTGGCTGTACAGAGTATATACAAGTTTACATATAAAGCAACACTACCCCCCCCCCTCCCCAAAGTCAATAGTGTAACTATTTACAATGTGAGTCGATCAGGGGCCCTTCTTGCCCTGGTTGATCATCTCGGTGTGAAAGCTGGTATTGTTGAATCAATTGTTGGGCCCTCGCTGGGCTGCTGTGCAGCTGGCCTTGCTGGGCTGCCTGGTGTGGTGTGTCCTGCTGGGCTGCTGTGGATGATGGGTTCTGCTTCGTGGCCAATTGTGGTGTCGGTTGCCACTGGTGTGTATGTTGCGGCCGTCAAAGAAGGCAGAGTCTAAAGTGTGTTGCTCAGGATAGTCTGTGAATTTGAGTTTGATTTGGTCCAAGTGTTTCCAGCGAATGAGTCCATTTGAAAGTTTGACCCGAAACACCCTGCTCCCCTCTTTGGCCACGACAGTGCCGGGTAGCCACTTGGGACCTTGTCCATAATTCAATACAAATACAGGATCATTGATTTCAATCTCGTATGACACATTTGCGCTATCATGGTGTGTACTTTGTTGAAGCCGCCTGCTCTCTACCTGTTCATGTAGATCAGGGTGAACTAACGAGAGCCTTGTCTTAAGTGCTCTTTTCATGAGCAGTTCAGCAGGTGGGATCCCAGTGAGCGAGCGGGGTCTCGTGCAGTAGCTAAGCAGGACTCGGGATAGGCAAATCTGCAGTGAGCCTTCCGTTACCCTCGTCAAGCCCTGCTTGATGGTTTGCACTGCTCTCTCTGCCTGACCATTGGACGCTGGTTTAAACGGGGCAGATGTGACATGTTTGATCCCGTTGCGGGTCATGAATTCTTTGAACTCAGCACTGGTAAAACATGGCCCATTGTCGCTCACCAGGACATCGGGTAGGCCATGTGTGGCAAATATAGCCCACAGGCTTTCAGCAGTGGCAGCGGACGTGCTAGCCAAAATTATATCACATTCAATCCACTTGAAGTACGCATCCACAACGACAAGGAACATTTTACCCAAGAATGGGCCTGCAGGACTCTAAGTCCGCTTCGATACGGGGCCACCACACATGGGATCTGGCTATCGCTTTCATCATTACGATGCCTGGGTGGGTACTGTGGAGGTCACTGATGAAGATGTCTCTGCCCTTCTTGGGAACTACTATTCGATTGCCCCACAGAAGGCAGTCTGCCTGTATAGACATTTCATCTTTGCGCCGCTGGAACGGCTTTATCTCTTCCTGCATTTCCACTGGGACACTGGACCAGCTTCCGTGAAGCACACAGCTTTTGACAAGGGACAATAAGGGGTCCTGGCTCGTCCAGGTTTTGATCTGCCGGTCAGTGACGGGTGATTGCTCACTCTCGAATGTTTCCATAACCATGGCTAAACCTGCAGGCTGCGCTATTTCCACCCCCGTGTGGGCAATGGCAGCCTACTGAGAGCATCAGCGCAGTTTTCTGTGCCTGGCCTGTGGCGGATGGCGTAGTTGTATGCGGACAACATGAGCACCCATCACTGGATGCGGGCCGGTGCATTGGTATTTATCCATTTACTCTCAGAAAACAGGGATATATGAGTGGCTTATGGTCAGTTTCCAATTCGAATTTTAACCCAAACAGATATTGATGCATTTTCTTTACCCCATAGGCACACGCTAACGCTTCTTTTTCAATCATACTGTAGGTTCTGTTAGCCTTAGACAGACCCCTGGATGCATAAGCAACCAGTTGCAGTCTCCCAAAATCATTAGCTTGTTGCAATTCACACCCGACGCCATATGACGACGCATCACATGCTAGTACCAAATGCTTACATGGATCATACAACACAAGCAATTTGTTTGAGCATAACAATTTTCTAGCTTTTACAAAGGCATTTTCTTGGCTTTTGCTCCATGCTCATTCGTTCCCTTTATGCAGTAAGATGTGCAGCGGTTCTAACAGTGTGCTGAGACCCGGTAAGAAGTTATCAAAGTAGTTCAGGAGTCCTGGAAACAACCGCAACTCTGTCACATTCTGTGGCCTCAGTGCGTTCTCAATTGCCTCTGTCTTCGAGTCGGTGGGCCTGATGCCGTCCGCCACAATCCTCCTCCCCAAGAACTCCACTTCAGGCGCTAGGAAAACGCACTTCGAGCGTTTTAACCTGAGCCCCACGCGGTTGAGTCGACTAAGAACATCCTCCAGGTTCTGCAGATGCTCGACTGTGTCCCAGCCTGTGACCAAGATGTCATCCTGGAAAACCACGGTGCGCGGGACCAACTTCAGTAAGCTTTCCATGTTTCTCTGGAATATCGCCACCGCTGATCGAATTCCAAACGGGCACCTGTTATAAATGAAAAGACCTTTGTGCGTGTTGATGCAGGTGAGGCCCTTCGATGATTCCTCCAATTCCTGCCTCATGTAGGCTGAAGTCAAATCCAGCTTCGTGAATGTCTTTCCTCCCGCCAGCGTTGCAAAGAGGTCGTCGGCCTATGATAGTGGGTATTGGTCCTGCAGGGAGAAACGATTGATAGTTACTTTGTAATCGCCACAGATTCTGATGGTGCCGTCTCCCTTGAGGACTGGGACAATAGGACTGACCCACTCTTTGAACTTGATCAGTGAAATGATGCCCTCTCATTGCAGCCGGTCTAGCTCGATCTCTACCCTTTCTCTCATCATGTACGGTACTGCTCTCACCTTGTGATTGATGGGTCGCGCCCCTGGAATTAGGTGGATCTGCACTTTTGCTCCTTGGAATTTCCCGATGCCTGGTTCAAACAGCGAAGAGAACTTGTTTAAGACCTGGGCACATGAAGTATCGTCAGCGGGCGATAGCGCTCGGACGTCGTCCCAATTCCAGCATATCTTTCCCAGCCAGCTCCTGCCGAGCAGTGTGGGACCATCGCCTGATACCGCCCAGAATGGTAGCTTGTGCACCGCTCTATCGTAGGAGACCTTTACGGTAGCGCTGCCTATTATGGGAATCAGTTCTTTTGTGTAATTCTTAGTTTCATATGAACTGGAGTTAAGAGTGGTCTTGAGGCTTTACTGCACCACAATCTTTCAAGAGTCTTTTTGCCAATGGTGGACTGGCTCGCGCCCGTGTTCAGCTCCATTGACACTGGGAGTCCATTTCGTTCAACATTCAGCATTATCGGGGCACACTTCGTGGTGAATGTGTGCACCCCATGTACCTTTGCCTCCTCGCTCTGAGACTGGTTCGTCGTGATCCTCTGTGGATCTGTCCTTCTCTGTAACATGGTGGTTTGCAGGAGTAACAGGATTTGCAGCTCGCCTGCACATACATTGGAGGTGTCCCATTGTTCCACAGCCCTTGCAAACGTACCCTTTGAAGCGGCATGAATGGAAACGATGATCACCCCCACAGCACCAACAAGGTGTTAATGGCCTTGCGTTCATCACCCTTGATGGTGGACTCTGCGGACGTGCAGCTGCAGGCATGTGTGACCTGCCCTATACGTTGCGATTTGAGAACAACATCACTTTGTTCACAGTACTTGCAGCAGCACTCGTGTGCTGAGAGATTTGCTTAGTATTGTCACTGGTGGCAATGAATGCCTGGGCTATCGCTATGGCCTCACTCAAGGTTGGGGTCTCTACAGTCAGAAGTTTGCTAAGTATGGTTTCATGGCCAATGCCAAGTACGAAAAAGTCTCTGAGCATATACTCCAAGTGTCCTTCAAACTTGCAATGCCCTGCAAGGCGTCTTAGGTCGGCGACATAACTCGCCATTTCCTGGCCTTCAGACCTCTTGTAGGTGTAGAACCAGTACCTCGCCATCAGAACACTTTCCTTCGGATTCAAATGCTCCTGGACCAGTGCACACAAATCATCATACGATTTCTCCGTGGGTTTCGCTGGAGTAATCAGATTTTTCATGAGGCCATACGTTGGTGCCCCACAAGCGGTGAGGAGAATCACCCTTCATTTGGCAACGTTTTCTTCTCCATCCAGCTCATTGGCTACAAAGTATTGGTTGAGTTGCTCCTCAAAGGTTTCCCAATCATCTCCCTCCGAGAATTTCTCCAGGATGCCCACTGTTCTCTGCATCTTTGGATTCATTATCTGTATCTCGTCGCCAGTTGTTATGTATGGAGAAAGAGTCAGACTGTACACTATGAGCTCAAAGTAAAGTGTGACCTTAGTCTTTATTGCAGGTCTCCAGAGTGCCTCTTCAACCTGTGAGGCCTACTTAAATACCTGTGCTCCCAAGGGATAATGGGATCCCTTGGGACTGCAGGGGATGAGCCCTCTGGTGGCTGTACAGAGTATATACAAATTTACACATATAACAGATAGATTTTTGGATATTAAGGGAATCAAGTGACATGGGGATAGTGCAGGCAAGCGGAGTTGAGGTAGATCAGCCATGATCTTATTGAATGGCGGAGGAGGCTCGAGGGGCTGAATAGCCTACTCCTGCTCCTATTTCTTATGTTTTTATGTTCCTTTATTTCTTGATATCATGTGGAATGAATCAAATTGACTGAAGACTGGCTTCTGTGATGGTGCGAAGCTCAGGAGGAGGCCAATATGAACATCCGCTCAGCACTTCTGGCTGAAGATGCTTGCAAACGCTTCAGCCTTGTCTTTTGCACTTGCGTGCTGGGCTCCGCCATCATTGAGGATGGAGATATTCATGGTACCTACTCCTCCCCCTTAGTTGTTTAATGGTCCACCAACATTCACGACTGGATGTGGCAGGACTGCAGAGCTTTGGTCTGATCCATTAATTGTGGAATTGCTCAGCTCTGTCTATAGCCTGTTGCTTCCACAGTTTAGAATGCTTGTAGTCCTGCGTTGCAACTTCCCCAGGTTGGCATCTCATTTTAAGTACGCCTGGCATGCACTTCTGCACACCTCACTAAACCAGGGTTGGTCCCCTGGCTTGATGGTAATGTTAGAGTGAGGGATATGCTGGGCCATGAGGTTACAGATTATGGTGGAATACAATTCTGCTGCGGCTGATGGCTCACATCGCCTCATGGATGCCCAGTTTTGAGCTGCTAGATCTATTCCGAATCTATCCTATTTAGCTTGGTGGTAGTGCCTCTGCCAAAGAGCCGACTGAATTTCAGCACAAGCGTTGACACTGCTCACCATCGAAGATAGGCCTTTGCCGCTCGTTTGCCACCTCCCCCAGCACGGTAACGGGGGCGGCACCCACAACCGAATTTTGACCCCTTAATAAGACCTCAGACAAAGGTAGGAAATCCATGAAGATGTTAAAATACAACCTAGACTTCTAAATCCCCCCCCCCCAATTGTTGACTCTGCGATGTACCTGGGGAGGGGAAGAGGGCATGAACATTCATTACCACCTGTGAGCGCTCCCCACCGCCCCCCCCCCCCACCCACCACCCCCGTCCCGCCTTCATTTCAAAGGGCCCGAACCTTCGGTGCATAATACGCCCACTCATATGCGGGTGTATGTAAATCGTATGCAAATGAGGCGAGACCAGCCTCCTCCACACGCGCACCACGTGCCCTGTATGAACGCTGGCTTTAACCTTTACCCCCCAAAATTCTAGCTTGCAGATACATTTGTGCCTGAACACTTTTCATCAATATTTACTTTTTATTGTAATTTTTTTCATTACAACCCTCTTGACCCTGGCGCCCCCCTCACCTACGATCCCTGAGCAGGTAACCATTTCGCCAAACCGTAAGTCCGGCTTTGTCCACCCCTTAACCTTGCCATGTCCTCTCTATCTCCGTAATCTCATTCATAGTCTGTGTACTTCCCTGTATCTCTTCCCAAAAAAGTCACCTAACCACCTTCCAAATTCATTTCCCTCTGTGGTTTCCTCTGGAAAATACTGCCCCAAATCGTTGTAAATGTCACTTTCAAACTGCTAACTGAGTCGCCTTTGGCTTTTCATTTGACATGGTTCATCTGCAGCTAATGATGAGGAGCGGCGAGAGTGGCGGAGGTGTGACAGATGAGGGTACGGAGCCCAGAAGAGCCGAGGGCCCAGGCTCAGCACGGGCCAGCCCACACTGCGATATGTGTACGCACTAGGTCCATGCAGCAGAGCAGGTCTCCAGTCATCTTGGTTAATCTTTGCCACTGGATAAAGGCCTAGCTCTGTCAAGCCCGTGTGGTGGCTCATATGCAATGGTCACCACACATTAAAAAAATCCACGCACAGGCATCCTCCACCCCTTCAACTGGAGTTCAGGCTGGGAATATCGGGTCCTTCATTGAAACATCTGTGAACTCATGTGGAAGCAAGTCATCCTCATTCGAGGGACCGCCTATGACGATGATGGGTGCCTGCAATATAGAGCTGCATCTAGTGGACTACTGCTCCACCGAGTGGACTACTGTGGTAATGCAACTGCTGATGTTTAATAATAAAAGGTCATGTGACCAGGTTACCTGACAAATTCCTGATTGGAGCCATCTTGTGTGTGTGTGCTTTAGTGATGTCTTAAAGAGTATGTCACATTGGCGACAAGGTTGGGATAATCGGATTCTGTAGCTGAAATTTTTGTTGGTGGATGATCCAGCTAAACAACAGAGCGATGTAGAGAGGTTCTTTATTTTGCAAACCAGTTAAAAATCCAAGGTAAATTACAAGCACATTTGGCTGAACTGAAGAGTCCAGATGGCCGCGCCTATGGGAATAATAGGGCGCTTAAATGAGTTCCATCGTAACCAAGAGACATTCAGAGCATATGTGGATTGGCTGGAAATGTTTTTCACCATGAATAGTATCGAAGTCCCCCATGATGAAAACCCATGATTTTAGAAAGAAAATGGATTATTTTCTTGACTGAAGCAGGTCCCGAGGTGTAAGAAACTTTGAAAAATGTGCTTGTTCCCGTCAAGCCAATTGCATCACTGACATAGATTCTAACCAAGTTCCAACTATGGACCTGAGCCCCTGGAAATCGCTGAACATTATTATTTTGGAAAACAAGATCAGTTAAATGACGAGAGTATCAGCGAGTATATTGTAGCATTAAAAAGCTACCCATTCACTGTCATTTTGGAAATTTTCAGAACCGAGCATTCCAAATAAATTCAGGTCCAAATTATTCAGAGATCTTTATGACCAGCACCTGGAATGTGCTTGACCAAGAGTTTTGCACAGAGTTACTTAGGGTGGCCAGGTTTAGATAAAGGTATAAAGTACATCGTTAGTCAGTGTACAACATGTCAATCAGTAAGCAAGAAACCACCATCAGTACCATTACAGCCATGGAAATGGCTTCCCAGGATGTGGCAAAGGTTACATATAGATTTTGCTGAGCTAGAAGGACAACAATTGTTCATTGTGATTGATAGTCATTCAAAGTGGGTAGCCATGTTTCCGATGCAGAAAATAACAAGTAAAACAATGGACAATTTGCAAAGGTTGTTTTCTTCATATGGCCTCCCAGAAGAAATTGTGTCTGAAAATGGGCTGCAATTTTGTTAAGACAAATTTGCACAGTTCATGAGCAGAAATGATATGAAACATACCAAGGTTCCACCATACCACCCTGTTTCCAATTATGCAACAGAGCGCAAAGTACAAGTTGTAAAATTTGCTCTTATCAAGCAAATGTTGGATCCAAATCCAAAGAATCTATAGTTGTCGTTGGACCACAAATTAGCAAATTTTCTAATTACTTATCGTAATACTCCTCATACAACTACTGGCAGAACACCAGCAGAGTTGTTTCTCAAATGACAGCCATGAACCAGGTTCTTGTTGTTAAAGCCAAACTTGACAGTCAGTAGAAGAAAAACAATGAAGACAGAAGGAGAGTCATGATAGAGGTAGAGTAAGAGAGAGATGTCTGAACTTTAAGAACCATCAGCACAAATGGTTAAAGTGGTTACCAGGAAGAGTAGTGAAGATATGTGGCCCTTGCACATATTTAGTCAAGATGTTTGATCATGAAAAAGTTAGGTTTGTTCACATTGACCATATTTTACCGATAGATGTGGAAGGAGTTGAAAGTTGGAATGATTCGATTATTTCTGATGAGTCAGATAGTCTTGTTACAAGTAGGGTACAAGTAGCAAATCCTACATCAGATGTACTAGAAACAAGTTGACGAGAGTGTCAGAATTTAAATCTGAGTCTGAGCCAGGCAGACAAACAGTCTGAAGTTGTTGAGACTCCAAATGTAGATCAAGGGCTACCCTTGGAGAAAAACTCTCCTTAGGCTCAGCCTAGAATGAGTCTAAGTACTACAACAAGTTTGGGAAGTTCTGTTCAAATGCGAAAGTATCCTCTTCGAACCAGAAAACCTGTGGTTAAGTTTGATTTGTAAATATAGCAAAATAAGTCCATATATTTTGTTGTGTATAACCATGCAAATTATTTATGATGATTATTTTGTTATGATTACTTCTTCATTAAGGAGGAAGTAATGTAATATAGAGCTCCACCTAATGGACTACTGTGGTAATGCAACTGCTGATTTATCATAATAACAGGGTCATATGACCAGGTCACCTGACAAGTTCCTGATTAGAGCCATCTTTTGTGTGTGCTTTAATGATGTCATAAAGAATATATCACAGTGCCACACAACACGATGGAGGGTTTCCTCACTTTATCTCCACAAGGATTATGCATTGGTCACTGTCACCAATGCTGTCATGGACAGATGCATCTGCGACAGGTATATTGGTGAGGTCGAAGTTAAGTAGGTTTTTCCCTCGTGATGGGTATCTCACCACCTGCCACAGTCCTAGTCTGGCAGTTATGTCCTTCAGGACTTGGCCAGCTCAGTCAACATTAATGTTGCTGAGCCACTCTTGATGATGGACATTGAAGTCCCCCACCCAGAGTACATTCTGTGCCCTTGTTACCCTCAGTGCTTCTTCCAAATCATATTCAACATGGAGGAATACTGATTCATCAGCTGAGGGAGGACGGTAGGTGGTAATCAGCAGGAGGTTCCCTTGCCTATGCTTGACCTGAAGCCATGAGGCTTCATGGGGTCCACAATCAATGTAGAGGACTCCAGGTCCACTCCCTCTTGACTGTATACCACTGTACCACCACCTCTAATGGGTCTGCCCTGCCCATGGGGCCGGACATGCCCAGGGATGGTGATGTAAGAGTCTGGGACATTGGCTGAAAGCTCTCATTCTGTGAGTATGACTATATCAGGCTGTTGCTTCACTAGTCTGTGAGACTGCTCTCCCAATTTGGACACGTCCCCAGATGCTATTAAGGAGGACTTTGCAGGTTCAACTGGGCTGGGTGTGCCACTGTCATGTCCGAAGCTGGTGCCGAGGTCGATGCCAGGTGGTCTGTCCAGATTTATTCTTATTATTGTTTTTCATAATGGTTGTATACAACTGAGTGGCTTGCTAGGCCATTTCAGAGGACAGTTAAGAATTAACCTCATTGCTGTGGGTCTGGAGTTACAGATAGTCCAGACCATGTAAGGACGGCAGATTTCCTTCCCTAAAGGATATTAGTGAACTAGATGGGTATTTATGACAATCTGATAGTTTCACGGTCACCAATACTGAAACCAGCTTTTTAATCTAGATTTATATAACTGAATTTAAATTCCCCAGCTGCCGTGGTGGGATTTGAACTCACTTCTCTGGGTTATTAGTCCAGGCCTCTGGGTTACTCGTCCAGTAACATAACCAATATACTATCATTTCTGGTGGGTCCATGTCGCGCCTTCAAAGCCGCCCAAGTTAAATGCATGAGGGAGCGGATTCTCGACGCGCTCACTATTTCTGGGATTTTTTTTACTGCCGACCCACACACTCAGCAACGGGAAAGTTCTGGCCATAGTTTGTGCAATCATTGAAACATCTTAGAGTAAATTATCTGCTTATGTAACTCCTTACAATCTTTTGTCCCTTCTGTGGGAGCTGTAAAAGAAAACAATAGAACCACAATTGTAAGTCTTTTGTAGTCTTCTTGTCGTTCCAGTCAACATGAGGTTGACAATACAGCATTTTACCTTATTCGCCTGTAGGTTAATTGTGTGGAGATTAGAAATGTTGACTAGCCCAGTGGAGGGTTTTCCTCCAAGATTGGATTAAAGATGTATTCCAAGGGTAATAATGCAGTACCAAGTGTCAGTGCTGCCCTCCATCATGACCTGTGTGAAGCAGTTAAGATTAAGTCTGGAAGGGATATTAAATTTTCGACCAGCATTATCAGCCCTCACTTTGTGAAAACAGAGAACTACCAAAGCAATCCTCACTCTTTTCAGTTAATAACAACCTGTTTTTTTATGACTAGTTGTATTTTATGGAAAATCAATTTATTCATTTTTTCCTCATAGATGGGAAAGACAAGCAGATGCAAAATAGAAATAAATCCTATTGATTGATCCTAGATCAAAGACACTTGTGAGTACTTAAGGTCACAATCTCTATTGGGATTTCTTGTGAACAGTTGGATTGGCATTTTATTCTGTTTTGCTGTCACTGGGTAGATTTTCTATAAATGTGAAACACTTTTGCTTACCTCCATCACACCATGGTGTCCTGCATGACACAGTTGTTTCCTGTATGTACGGCCCAGCAGGTTTCCTCTGGGGAATTCTTTTAATACTTCAAAATATAATAGCAACTACAATTTGTCAAGATTTTCGTCCTGAAGTGGAGATTAAATAATTAACCTCGACACAGTCTGGTAGGAATCAAACACACGTAAGTTTATTTTACTTGCGAGGGAGAAAACAGGCCGCAAGCCAGTCCCTGCTGAACTCTCCTTACTCATTTCTCTCCGAACAAAGAACACACAGGGTTTTTATACAGTTACTCGGCCTATAATGGACGGACATTCAATACATGGGACATACATTGATTCGAATGGTCAAAACCCTTGTCGCACAAAGCAAAGGTACGATACTGCCCACCCTTGTCCCCAGTCCTTTCCCACACTACTCTCTGTGTCCTGGGAGTGACAAAACACATTGGACTGTTACCTTACCTCTCTTGCGCCTTGCTATGAGTTATACCAGATGGGCCCCCTGTCAGGCTGCCACATATTAATTGTGCTTCGTTATGTGACCTTTGATTTTCTAAGACCAGGTCCCTCACCCATTCTGTTATTTCAGGCGAGTGGTGCCTATTTTGTCACTGCAACCCAGAGATAACTCACAGCTGTCCTGCTGCTTCAGCTGCATAGAAGCTGTCGCTACCCTAGCTTTTGCACGTTTAACCCTTTATCCATGTCTGATAATATGTCCAGTGTGACTTATTGTCCCACTTCAGCTCCAGTCACACAAACCTCCTGGTGAGCTGACCGGGAAGTTCTGTTAACACTTTCCGTATTGTAAGATCGAAATATCTGGCATTAACTTGACAGCAAGACCAATTCTTTTAAAACAATTTGTAATAAGTATTAAACACATCCACATGTAAATAGCCTATCGAACACAACAGCAGTCTATTAGTATCGTACGGACTCTACTTAATTACAACAGATACAATGTTGTTACAATAAAAAAGGTATAAAAAGGTATACTTTACTTTCCTCTGGCAAAGCACATGGCCTGCTCCTTTGTCTGTAAAGGAACATTCTGCTTTTTGCCATGTGCTTAAGAAAAGAGAGTGATCAATCTTTGCCTTGAGTTTTTATACCTCTTAAGGCCATAGTTTTTCAGAAAGCCTTAGGATTGGGTCTCAGTTCCAGGGCCGTTCCTGATTGGCTTCTCCTCATACATGTGTCTGTCTGGAGGGCTGGTGCCATTCCTTGATCAGGTTAATGGCTTTCCAATTAACATCTTTTCTAGTTTGGTGAGTTTCAAAGCCTTGCTTCCTTTGTAACTTGCGCTCTGCCCAGCCAGGAGACATGAACTTGGGGAAGGTATCCATTTTGTTTCTTTCAACAGTGCAGCCTTTCCATATTATCTACACTTGTAACATGTAGGCATGCAGGTACAGCAGGCGGTTAAGAAAACAAATGGCATGTTGGCCTTCATAGCGAGGGGATTTGAGTACAGGGGCAGGGAGGTGTTACTACAGTTGTACAGGGCCTTGGTGAGGCCACACCTGGAGTATTGTGTACAGTTTTGGTCTCCTAACTTGAGGAAGGACATTCTTGCTATTGAGGGAGTGCAGCGAAGGTTCACCAGACTGATTCTCGGGAAGGCGGGACTGACATATCAAGAAAGACTGGATCAACTGGGTTTGTATTCACTGGAGTTCAGAAGAATGAGAGGGGATTTCATGGAAACGTTTAAAATTCTGACGGGTTTAGACACGTTAGATGCAGGAAGAATGTTCCCAATGTTGGGGAAGTCCAGAACCAGGGGTCACAGTCTAAGGATAAGGGGTAAGCCATTTAGGACCGAGATGAGGAGGAACTTCTTCACCCAGAGAGTGGTGGACCTGTGGAATTCTCTACCACAGAAAGTAGTTGAGGCCAATTCACTAAATATATTCAAAAGGGAGTTAGATGAAGTCCTTACTACTCGGGGGATCAAGGGGTATGGCGAGAAAGCAGGAAGGGGGTACTGAAGTTGCATGTTCAGCCATGAACTCATTGAATGGCGGTGCAGGCTAGAAGGGCTGAATGGCCTTTATTTTCTATGTTTCTATGTTTCTATGTTTCTATGTTTCTATGTTTCTATGTACATGTTATGCCGGTGATGCCGGGTTTCTATATGATCATTGAGATTCAGGTGGACTAAGGAGAGCCTGGTTTTGAGTGCTCTCTTCATTAGCAATTCTGCAGGGGGAACCCCAGTAAGCGAGTGGGGTCGTGTGCAGTAGCTGAGCAGAATCCGAGATAACCAGGTCCGCAGGGAACCGTCCGTCACACGTTTCAAGCTCTGCTTGATGGTTTGGACTGCCCGTTCCGCTTGACCATTGGATGCAGGCTTACACGGCGCAGACCTGACATGCTTGATGCCATTGCGGGTCATGAACTCGTTGAATTCCGAGCTGGTGAAACATGGTCCATTGTCACTAACAAGGACATCGGGCAAACCATGGGTGGCGATCATGGCCCGGAGGCTTTCAGTGGTGGTAGTGGACTTACATGATGACATTATTATACATTCAATCCATTTAGAGTAAGCGTCCACTGCTAGTAGGAATATCTTTCCTAGAAAGGGGCCAGTGAAATCTACGTGGACCTTGGAGCACAGTTTGGAGGGCCATGACCACAGACTCAGTGGGGCCTCCCTTGGTGCATTGCTCAACTGTGAGCAAGTATTATATTGGTGTACGCATGACTCCAATTCCGAGTCAATGCCGGGCCACCAAACGTGCAACCTGGCGATAGCCTTCATCATGACTATACCTGGGTGGGTACTGTGAAGGTCGCGTATAAACGTTTCCCTGCCTTTTTCTGGCAAAATTACATGATTCCCCAATTGGAGACAGTCCGAATGGATGGACATTTCATTCTTACGTCGGTGGAACAGCTTCATTTCATCTTGCATTTCCCCTGGAACCGTCGACCAGCTCCCATGGAGGACACAGCTTTTTACTAGTGATAGCACCAGGTCCTGATCTGGCGAGCCGTGACGGGTGACCCCTTGCTCTCAAAAGCATCCATTACAAGAAGCAGGTCTGTGGGTTGCGCCATTTCCACCCCAGTGGTGGGCAATGGTAGCCGACTGATGGCATCCGCACAATTCTCAGTGCTTAGTCTGTGGCAGATTACATAATCATACACAGATAACGTTAGTGCCCATCTTTGGATGCGGGACGAAGCATTGATGTTAATATCTTTGCTTTCTGAGAACAGCGAAATGAGCGGCTTGCGGTCGGTTTCGAGCTCGAACCGGAGTCCAAATAGGTATTGGTGCATTTTCTTAACCCCGTATACGCATGCTAATGCTTCCTTCTCAACCATATTGTAGGCTCTTTCAGCCTTAGATAAGCTTCTGGATGCATATGCAACCGATTGCAGTTTGCCTGACCCATTGGCTTATTGTAACACACAACTGACCCCAATCGAAGATGCATCACAAGCTAGTACTAAACGTTTACTCGGGTCATACAATATAAGTAACTTGTTGGAACATAGCAGGTTTCTGGCCTTGTCAAAGGCTGTCTCTTGAGATTTACCCCAAACCCAGTCGTCACCCTTGCATAGCAATAAATGCAATGGTGCCAGCAAAGTGCTCAACCCCGGTAGAAAGTTAACAAAATAGTTGAGGAGTCCCAGGAACGAACGCAGCTCTGTCACATTCTGTGGTCTGGGTGCATTCTTGATGGCCTCCATCTTGGAGTACGTGGGTCTGATGCCGTCCGCCCAATCTTTCTCGCCAGAAATTCGACCTCTGGCACAAGGAAAACTCATTTGGAGCGTTTCAGCCTGAGTCCCACTCTGTCCAGTCAATTGAGAACTTCTTCCAGGTTATGCAAGTGTTCGGTGGTGTTGCAGCTAGTGATCAAGATGTCGTCTTGAAACACCACGGTGCACGGAACCGATTTCAGCAATCTCTCCATGTTCCTTGTGGAAAGTATTTTTATCTAAGCCGATACCATACGGTATTTGTGTGCCTTTTGATTAAAATGGAGTCCTGGCCCTTCCAGAACTTTCTGCATTTTAGCAGTCAGCTTGCATAAACAGCTAAACCTGCTGTTAGATGGCTGATGGCCATCAGACAGCTAGGAGACAAGTCATGCTGAGACAAGTAACCTCCCATGGTGCTCTCCTATTGTCTACACTACAGGAGTTCCATGTCACCCCACCCTTATCTTCTAGCCATTATCTCTTTTCCGAGACCTCATCCATTTGATGCAAACAGATAAACTGACCAGGAAATTGAAACAATCCTGACACAATACAAGACAGGTGATAGCCCATTACCTATGACTCATGGAGTAATGGCCGTTTGGCTTTCTGATAACCCTGACAAAAGGAAATATCTGGATACCATGTCAGGACCAGGATATAGTAATTAACTCTTTATCTGTATTCACTGACTGTGAGACAGAGCAATACACAGGGAGAGGCCAGAACTTTGGTTTTACTGTATAAATATCTTGTTAAACTGAACCATTTCGGAGGTGTTCACTTAGCCCTTGACTGAGTGTGACCTACCCCTTGCGAGCAAGTAAATTAAAAAGGAAACTTCTACTGGAGCTGTAAGTGTCGGAGTCATTCTTTTCGGAGGTCGAGATTTCGACAGTTATTGGAGGTTCCACCGAGATGCATACTCTCTGTCCTGTGAGTAAAACGGATACAGGCATAGTGCCTCTCCAGTGAAAGGCTTCAGTGGCCAAACAAGGTGAGCCTTTTGCTCACAAGAGGTTTCTTCACTGTTGAATCGCATATGTAATCTGTTGTCCACAGTGGAGGTACTGCATCTACAAGACTCGGCATTTAAAAGCTAAAGGTATTTTTTATAACCATTTCTTTCTCAGCTCGCCAGCAGAAGAGAACAGGTTCTGGAAAAAATCTCGAGACAGCCCGGGGAAGGTTTCAGTAGGTAAGGGAGTGCTAGTCGATCGAAAAGGGTTCCAGGTTCTTATGTGATAAGATTTTTATTGTTTTTAATTCGGAAGGGGTTCTTATGTGATAAGACTATTAAAAAAAAAGAAAAAAGAAACGCTAATCGATCGAAGGTTCTTATGTGATAAGATTTTTATTGTTTTTAATTCGGAAGGGGTTCTTATGTGATAAGACTATAAAAGAAAAAGAGCGCAATCGATCAAAGAGTTTGGGTACGGAACCTTAAGTTTTATCAGTTTTTATTAGGATAAGTTAAGGACTCGGTCTGTAGTGGCGTACAACGCAGACTGAGAATTTGTTTAGAGGTTATGATTTGTGTACTCACGGGAATATTGTTTGTTGTCCTTGTATTACTGTTGTGTGCAATACCTTTGTGAGTCATTGCCATTAGAGAAACGGGAAGAGTCACTAGGGAAAATTGTGATTCGAAAAAAAAACACAAGGATTGATTAAGAAAAGAAACAGTAACTGATTGATCAACTACGGTTGGTTCGTGCCAACATATCTCACACACCCAGACTGAGCCCGAATTAAGAGCCTTTTCAGGCCACGTAACGGCCAGGAGAAGTGGGCGTAGAGAACTCGGTTGGCCGAAAGGATTGTGAGATCAGAAACTGTGGGAAAATCTTATCATCCAGAATGGGTGCCGGAGCAAGTAAACCACCACCAAAAGGCACACCAGCCTATGTCATGCTCCAGAATTGTGGTCAGTCTTCAATTGACCAAAGAAACAAAAACCGGTAAAGTGGACTAAGGGTGAAAACAGGCCATTTCCACCCGATGGTTCATTTAATTTAGAGAGAACAACATGTCTAGAGGAGTGTCTTATAAACAGAGATCCAGGTAAAAAAAAAGGAAAGTAATAGAAAAGGCCTGGGTTCCGATTCTTCAAGCCCATGTAAAATTAACAGAGGAAGTAAATCAAAAAAAAAGAGAACCTGATAAGTGACTTATGGATTAAAAAAAAAATGAAGCTAGCAAAAGAAAAAGCTTTATTGAATGGAGAGAGACTTGTGAATGTCTTGTCTTTGAATGAGAGTGCTTCTGTCTTTTTTTCCTTGTGTCTGGAAACCTGTTTGGAAAGGTTGTGGAGCTGCCTGTTTGTTTTAGCTCCACCCACTTTTTCAAACAAAGTGAAGTTTTTTAACCCTTCATAGTGTTGTCCTGTATGTGGGAAGTTTAAGACATTTTAAGTTAGAAGCGCAGGTGTGGATTTATTCAGATGAGAGGTTACGGAGCTAGGAAATGCACAAAGGATAGGTTTGTTGAGACATGGTCCCGGTGGTTAAAAGTTGTAATGCCTTTTTTTTGGAAAAAAAGCCTTTGTGGGTCTCTCGAGGTGCAGGCTGGGGGAGTACACTCATTGTCCTTGGTGTAAAATCTTGGTACAAAAGCTTCTAGCTCAGTAAGAGGATTTTTTTGATAAAGAGTGACAGTACAATATTTGAATTGGGATTTTGAGATATTTCAGGTGATCTCCTTGATCAACATTTTGAGTGCATTGGAAAAATCTTGGGTTTGGAAGCCTTTTAATAAGATTAGAAAACAAGTACTTTACATTCTGTGATCTGTGAATCACTATAAGCATAAATGAGAAGTCCGTGTAACACACAGATTCGTCCAGTTCAGAAGCCCACACAAATGGAGGTTTGTCCATGACCTACGAGCTGTGAATGAATCTACTATATTCTCACAATGCTTAAAGGATGTGGAATGAAGTATCCCGGAATGCTTTCCAGAGTCTTAAGCAGTCCCTCACTTCAGCACCAGCCTTGGGATTACCAGATTACACTAAGCTATTCAACTTATTTGTGCATCACAAGTCGGGTTTTGTACAATCTGTTTTGACTCAGTTACATGGGGACAGGCAGCGACCGGTAGCGTATTTCAGTACCCAACTAGACCCAGTGGCACGCGGACTACCAGGATGTCTTCCTTTATTGGCAGCAGCTTATTATGCTATGCAACAGGCTCAGACAATAACTCTAAATCATCAGACCATTTTGTATATCCCACACTCTGTCGAGATTTTACTTACTAAATGTGCCACCCAACACCTAACCTCCGCAAGAACCACTAAATACGAGGTCGAACTGTTATCAAATCCGAACCTTATCATCAAAAGATGCACTACCTTAAATCCAGCCACTCTACTCCCCACGGAAGACGACGGCGAACCCCATTCATGTGAAATGGTAACCGAATTAGTGACTAAACCACGTATCAATTTAACAGATGTACCAATGTGTAACCCTGATCTAATGTACTATGTTGACGGATCAGCCTTACGAAATGATAGGGGCCAACCTAGAGCGGCTTATGCAATTGTGACCCAGTTTAATGTTGTCGAAACAGCCTCTCTTCCAGACTCCTTTTCAGCCCAACAAGCCGAATTGTTTGCGTTAACTCGAGCCTGTATTCTGGCTGAAGGACACACAGTTAATATCTACACTGACTCCAGGTATGCTTTTGGGGTATCACATGACTATGGACAAATTCGCGGGTACCTGACTTCTTCAGGAACCCCTATCAAAAATGCAGAACAAGTGGAAAATCTCCTGCGAGCCATTCAATGCCCTTTGAAACTTGCCATTATCAAATGCCAAGCACATACAGGCCAGTCGAATGAGGTGACACTTGGGAATGCCAGAGCTGATAATGCAGCTAAGTCAGCAGCTCTGTCGAAAGGGGGGATGCAGGTGTCATTGTTCCCACTAAGGAAAGATAATTGCTCAGACCCGCCACCCACTATTAATGACGTGCTGGCCTTTCAGACACAGGCCAGTACGGAGGAGGTGGTGACCTGGACGAAGGATCAATGTTATAAAAATCCAGAAGGAATATGGGTTCACCATGACGGCCGCGTGGTGGCCCCTAGATCCTTACTTACAAATGGATTGCCCGATGTGTTCATACATTCACACATGCAGGCAAAGGGGGATTGGCAGATTATATTTTGGCAACTTGGTATGCACCAGGTATTTCGGCAATTGCAAAACAAATCTGTGAAAATTGTGTTACCTGTCAGACAATGAATCCGGGTAAGACGGAAAAAGTAGAATCTGCCTCCCACCCAAATCCAGTCGGGCCTTTTGTACATTTACAAATGGATTTTATTGAATTACCTATGTGTATGGGATTCAAGTATGTATTAGTTATTGTAGATGTGTTCTCTAGATGGATTGAAGCCTTTCCATGTAAAAAGGCCGATGCCACTACTGTTGCTAAATGTTTGTTAAAGGAAATCGTACCGCGCTTCGGAATCCCTGCTAAGCTTTCTAGTGATAACGGGTCACATTTCACGGGAACTGTTATAAGAGAAATGTGTAAAGCTTTACAGATTAATCAACGTTTTCATTGCAGTTATCATCCACAATCAGCTGGACTTGTTGAAAGATATAATGGAATGCTTAAAAATAAGCTGGCAAAACTATGCAATGACACTGCTGCCCTTCGCTTTGATGGTAATGCGATCTGCAACCAACAGAACAACAGGCCTGTCACCGCATGAGATAGTTATGGGACGTCCCCAACGACTACCTTTTACAGCACCATTTACTGCAAAACAGATGGACATCCACAAAATGGAGGAAAATATGTTGAATTATTGTATTGCACTAACCAAATGTATTTCCAGCTTTCATTCACAGGTAAAGGAAGCCCAAGTCAAGCCAGCGGAAGGGAAGTGTCATAACCTGGAGCCAGGGGAATTCGTTTACATCAAGATTTTTAAAAGGAAAAGCAGTCTACAGCCAAGATTCGAAGGACCATACCAGGTCTTGCTGGCGACCAATACTGCAATCAAGGTAAAGGAAAGACCAACATGGATCCACGCATCCCATTGCAAATGGGCACCCGACCAGGAGGAAGGGAAGAAGGAATCAGAGGAACAGAAAAAGGAAGACTGAATAAGGAACTGTATGGACTATGGGGACTGATGGTGCTGGGCTTGACAGGGTTTTACTTCACATTATTGATTACACCAGGGGTACAGACCCGCCACCGAAGGGAATTGCACGTAAACGTATTTATGGCTCTGAGTCATAGGTATGCTCAAGAAAGAAACTTGTCGAGTTGTTGGATATGTTCCCATGTACCTGTCCACTCCAGGGGGGGTATTCCCCTGAGATCTGTCCCCTTTAACGAATCAGAAATGGTAGAATGGTTGACAGTGCAAAACAGGACAAAACTAACTAAGGGGCCAGAAACGAAGGAGCAAACAGAATGGAGGTCGGCAGGGTATAAACTTACAGCCTTCCAGGGATGGTACCAGCCCAATTATGATAATAACCATCAGCCTCCCTTCCTAAGCATTACTCCCAGAATAGGAAATCCTGAAGGTATAATATGCCTAGTGAGTAATGAAACTAAAGGACCAGAAATGGGACGCAGCAAGTGTTCCCAAATGACTAAATGGCAAGCCACAACTAATCCCACTGAGAGAAAGATAGCAACCGTTGGCTGGACAACGGTCCATAACAAAGCCCCAGGTGAAGGGTGGGAAGGTGAGACCACTCGAGTAGGGATAGTGCGAAAGGACCAGGAGCTGACGCCCTATAATTGCACCTACTTTATTTGTGGCCATAAAGCCTACCCATGGTTACCAGCCAACTGGACAGGGTCCTGTTACTTAGGATATGTGGTACCCCTTATCAGATCAGTAAGGACTCTAAGGGAGGCCTATGGAAGCCACAGATTTAAACGGGATTTGACGTGGCTAAACGGAATATTCAAGGTAATGGTGCCACCCTATGGAATAGCATCGACCGAATGGCAGTTACGGGAACTGGCTAACTTAGTAGAATCAGTAGCCAACGCAACTTCCCAAGCCTTTGAAGGGATAAATGACGAAATGGTAGCTATTTGAACAGTGGCTCTCCAAAATCGTATGGCCTTAGATCATCTCCTAGCCAAGGAGGGAGGAACATGCGCATTAATAGGTGAAGAATGCTGTACGTATATCCCAGATAAATCAGAAGATATCGGCAGTCTAGCTGAAAACATCGGGATGGTTGGGAGCCCTGGGGAAATCTGTGGTACAGGGTTTGATCATATTCCTGCTGATAGTCTTCGCCCTGTATCTACTATTTACCGTCATTAAGTGTTGCTGTGCCAGGGTGGGAGAAACTATGTTACCTACCGAGACCACGGCTAGAGTTATGGTAGCAACAACTGCTGAAGGCTCTTGTGTGGAAATGGAAATGGGGAGACTGTACAAGATCAGAATGGATTGAGTTGTCCTTGTGAAGGACAAAATGGGGGAATGTGGAAAGTATTTTTATCTAAGCCGATACCATACGGTATTTGTGTGCCTTTTGATTAAAATGGAGTCCTGGCCCTTCCAGAACTTTCTGCATTTTAGCAGTCAGCTTGCATAAACAGCTAAACCTGCTGTTAGATGGCTGATGGCCATCAGACAGCTAGGAGACAAGTCATGCTGAGACAAGTAACCCCCCATGGTGCTCTCCTATTGTCTACACTACAGGAGTTCCATGTCACCCCACCCTTATCTTCTAGCCATTATCTCTTTTCCGAGACCTCATCCATTTGATGCAAACAGATAAACTGACCAGGAAATTGAAACAATCCTGACACAATACAAGACAGGTGATAGCCCATTACCTATGACTCATGGAGTAATGGCCGTTTGGCTTTCGATAACCCTGACAAAAGGAAATATCTGGATACCATGTCAGGACCAGGATATAGTAATTAACTCTTTATCTGTATTCACTGACTGTGAGACAGAGCAATACACAGGGAGAGGCCAGAACTTTGGTTTTACTGTATAAATATCTTGTTAAACTGAACCATTTCGAAGGTGTTCACTTAGCCCTTGACTGAGTGTAATCTACCCCTTGCGAGCAAGTAAATTAAAGAAACTTCTACCGGAGCTGTAAGTGTCGGAGTCATTCTTTTCGGAGGTCGAGATTTCGACATCCTCTGGAAGATGGCCTCAGCTGGGCGAATCCCAAAGGGGCATCTGTATTTTATGAACAGTTCTTTGTGCATGTTGGTGCACGTCAAGGTTCAGCCAGCTCCTGTGTCATGTAAGCAGAGGTTAGATCCAGCTTGGTGAATGACTTCCCCCCTGCTAGCATTGCAAATAGGTCATCCGCTTTGGGTAGTGGGTAATGGTCCAGTAACGAGACTCAGTTGATTGTTACCTTGTAGCCCCGCAGATTCTGACCGTCCCGTCGCTTTTCAACACCGGAACAATAGGACTGGCCCACTCATTGAACTAGACTGGTGATATGATCCCCTCTTGTTGAAATCTGTCCAGCTCGATCTCGACTTTCTCTCGCATCATGTATGGAACCGCTCGGGCCTTGTGATGAACGGTTCGTGCATCAGAGACTAGATGGATCTGCACTTTGGTGCCTGTGAAGTTGCCGATGCTTGGCTCAAATGACGACAGAAATTTGTTTTAACACCTGGGCGCACGAGGCGTCATCCACCGAAGGCAGTGCTTTGATGTCGTCCCAGTTCCATCGGATCTTTCCTAGCCAGCTTCTGCCAAAAAGCGTTGGGTCATTGCCTGGTACAATCCATAGTGGTAAATCATGCACAGCTCCATCGTACGATACCTTCATTGCTGCACTGCCAATGACTGGTATGAGCTCTTTGATGTAAGTGCGCAGCTTGGTGTGGATTGGGCTTAGTTTTGGCCTTTGTGCCTTGTTGCCCTACAGTTTCTCAAAGCCGTCTGGCTCATAATTGACTGATTCGTCCCTGTGTCCAATTCCATGGAAACTGGAATTCCGTTTAATTTGACTTTTAACATTATCGGAGGGCTTTTGGTGGTGAAGGTGTGTACCCCATACACTTCTTCATCAGCCTCGGGTTGAGTTGCCTCTCATACTTGTTCAGCGTGATCCATGCCGGATCGGTCGTCCTCTGCTGACTCTGCCACGTGGTGAGTCACAGCACGTCTGCACATTCGCTGGAGGTGCCCCATTGTTCCACAGCCCTTGCACACGTAGTGCTTGAATCGACATTGATGGGCTCGATGATTATCCCCCCCCCTCCAGCACCAACATGGTGCTAATGGATTCGCATTCATGCTCCAAGGCGGACTCTGAGTCATCCTAGGTCTGGCCTCTGCAGGCGTGTAGGCCCTGCCATGTACAGTTCTGCCTGCTGAAAGCATTATTTTATGCTGAGTACTTGCCGGTGAGTTCCAATGGTGCAATGATATCTGTTTAGTGTTATCGTTCATGGACATAAAACCCTGGGCTATCGTGGTGGCCTTGCTCAGGTCGAGGGATTCGGCAGACATCAGTTTGCGAAGAATGACCTCGTGGCCGATTCCAAGCACAAAAAAGTCCCGCATCACTTCCCCCAAAAATCCAGCAAATACGCACGGTCCCACAAGGCGTCTTAGGTCGGCAACATAGCTCGCTACGTCCTGGCCCTAGGAACGGTGGTGCGTATAAATGTGATACCTGGCCAGCAAGATGCTCTCCTTCGGCTTGAGGTGTTCCTGAACCAGTGTACACAACTCTTCATATGCCTTCTCCGTTGGTTTTGTCGGTGCTAGCAGATTTTTGATGAGGCCATATATAGTGTACCCGCAAACGGTGAGGAGAATCGCCCTGCGCTTGACCGTGGTTTCTTCCTTTTCCAGCTCATTGGCCATGAAGTACTGGTCAAGATGCTCAATGAAGGTTTCCCAATCATCACCCTCAACAAATCTCTCAAGAATACCAACGGCAGCCATAACCGCGTGAAAGTTCATGATCTGTTACTCGTCAGCAAATGCTATGTTCAGAATAACTCCACAAAACTGTATATCTTAAGTTCAAACTGTTGTGACTTTGGTCTCTTTATTGTAACTCCAGAGTGCCGAAGCAGCATGGTAGACTGCCTTTTATACCTGCTTGCCCAGGGTGTTCAGGTGACCTTTGGGTCTCCCACAGGTGTGTACCCCTGGTGGCAAGTCTTACACATTGGTAGTGTTTACATACATAATATCTGGAGTCCATTATTAAAGAAGCAGTAGCAGGAAATTTGGAAACGCAAAATTTGGTCAGGCAGTCAGCAGGGATTTATGAAGGGGAAGTCATGTTTGACAAATTTACTGGAATTCTTTGAGAATGTAACAAACAGGGTGGATAACGGGGAACCAGTGGATGTAGTGTATTTGGACTTCCAGAAGGCATTTGACAAGGTGCCACATAAAAGATTACTGCACAAGATAAAAGTTCACGGGGTTGGGAGTAATATATTAGCATGGATAGAGGATTGGCTAACTAACAGAGAACAGAGAGTCGGGATAAATGGTTCAATCTCTGGTTGGTAACCAGTAACTAGTGGGGTGCCGCAGGGATCAGTGCTGGGGCCCCAACTATTTACAATCTATATTATCGACTAGGAAGCAGGGACTGAGTGTAACGTAGCCAAGTTTGCTAACGATACAAAGATGGGAGGAAAAGCAGTGTGTGAGGAGGGGACACACAATCTGCAAAAGGACATAGACAGGCTAAGTGAGTGGGCAAAAATTTGGCAGATGGAATATAATGGCGGAAAGTGTGAGGTCATGCACTTTGGCAGAAAGAAATCAAAGAGCGGGTTATTAATTAAATGGAGAAAGATTGCAAAGTGCTACAGTACAGCGGGACCTGGGGGTACTTGTGCATGAAACACAAAAGGATAGTATGCAGGTACAGCAAGTGATCATAAATGCCAATGGTATCTTGGCCTTTATTGCAAAGGGGATGGAGTATAAAAGCAGGGAAGTCTTGCTACAGCTATGCAGGGTATTGGTGAAGCCACACCTGGAATACTGCGTGCAGTTTTGGTTTCCATATTTACGAAAGAATATACTTGCTTTGGAGGCTGTTCAGAGAAGGTTCACTAGGTTGATTCCGGTGATAAGGGGGTTGACTTATGAGGGAAGGTTGAGTAGGTTGGGTCTCTACACATTGGAATTCAGAGGAATGAGAGGTGATCTTATCGAAACGTATAAGATCATGAGGGGGCTTGACAAAGTGGATGCAGAGAGGATGTTTCCACTGATGGGGGAGACTAGAACTAGAGGGCATGATCTTAGATTAAGGCGACGCCTATTTAAAACAGAGATGAGGAGAAATTTCTTCTCTCAGAGGATTGTAAATCTGTAGAATTTGTTGCCTCAGAGAGCTGTGGAAGCTGGGACATTGAATAAATTTAAAACAGAAATAGACAGTTTCTTAAATGATAAGGGGATAAGGGGTTATGGAGAGCGGGCAGGGAAGTGGAGCTGAGTCCATGATCAGATCAGCCATGATCTTATTGAATGGCGGAGTAGGCTCGAGGAGCCGTATGGCCTACTCCTGTTCCTATTTCTTATGTTCTTATGTTCTTATAAAGAAGCCTCCTTGTGCTACTTGAGAGTTATCAGAGGAAGTCAAGTGATTACTGACTTTTTAAAACAAGATGGGCATAAAGGTAGACATACGGAACTACTGAGCATGCTTAAAAGGTGCAAATATGATAGGGTAATGAATCACCTCCCAAATCATGGAGTATTGATATTTCTCTGGGGGATTCAGTATGAGCCTGGCCTTTGTTAACCTGAAAGCAGTAAATGCACTGCATAAATTCAGGATCCACTGTACAGATATCCACTCCAGAAGGAACAACGAAGGACGTATTGAAAAGTCTACACCAGAAATTCACCCATTAATGAGAAATTAATTTGAGCAGGAGGAAGCTTTGTGCATGGAAACCCAGATAGAGCAGCATGTCTAATTATTCGTATTGCTTTTGTTTTTACTCTCCTTTAATTTAATTTGACCTTCATCTTCGCTGAATGAAAAGCATTGATCAATAACAATTGTTCCCAAGCTTCCCACTTATTTTGATCAGACCCTACTGTGTACAATTGGATATGCTGTATGCTGTGTTCTCAGTCATATTATCCAGGCTAATAGGTGCATAGGCTCCTTGAGAAAAAAACTAAACTGTTGTAAATACTGAACACCATTTAATACCTTGTTGACATGAGCTTCCATGTGGAATATTCTAATAGAAAGTTATAGGTTTTTATTACCTGACTCATATATATAATAATTTGTCATGCATAACTTGACCTTTAAATTGTCTTTGTGCTTTGCAGCCCGTGAACTTGTTTAATATCTGCATATATTGAATCATAAAGCACTGAATATCATAAAGAATGTTGAAAATTAAGAATTATCATGCACAGCATTGACTGAGAGAAATAACATTAAGGAAGAATTCAAATTTAGTAATACTTCAAGATTTTAAAATGCTTAAATCAAAATGCTTTTTATAATTTCAGTAATGTTTTTAAAGCCATCTCCTGAAATATTATGAAGGAAAAATGCACCCTGAATGCATTCAGTGTATGTTGTTATGGGCTACATTACAACTAGGTTTTATTGCAGTAATGTTCTCACACTCATGAATATTTTGATGTTGTAAGGGGTTCTCGGGGAGTGTTGTTGTGCCTTGGGTGTCTCTCTCTGGGTTTCTGCCCTCACAACTTATGCCTGGCTGTGAGGTACCCTGAGTGCTGCAAGAGCACCCCTGGAGAGACTGTGTCCATAGCTTATGAAGGAGGTTTTGAGACTCGTGCGTCCGCACAGCTTATGCCTAGCCTGTGAGGCACCTGTGAGTGTCAAACACTCCTAACCCCTTCTTCCCTAGCCTGTGACACACAGTTGAGCGTTTTCGATCTCTCTGGGCTTCTGCCCTCACAGCTTATGCCTGGCCTGTGAGGTACCATGAGTGCTGCAAGAGCACCTCTGGAGAGACTGTGTCCACAGCTTATGAAGGAGGTTTTGAGACTCGTGCATCCCCACAGCTTATGCCTAGCCTGTGAGGCACCTGTGAGTGTCAAACACTCCTAACCTCTTCTTCCCTAGCCTGTGACACACAGTTGAGCGTTTTCGAGGCGCTCCTAGCTTCCCTTACACTGTTCTGACATAAGACTCATGATCAGGAGATGTAATACAATAGAACTGAGACAAGGTGATTCCAAGAGGAACTTAGGCTTCCAATTTATTTGACAAGGTGTATCTTAACAAACAGCAATACACCAACAAAACAATCCCCCTAAATGGACACAACGTAAATCTTTACACAAGTTTAGCAGTAAAATGCCCAACCTCCCACCTTTCCTGGCCTAACTGAGTTGGGAGTTCCGGGGACCAGAGGTTATACTCACTACTGTGCCTTCTGCAGTCTGGTGGTTTGTTTCTTCTATCTTCGGTGTCTTCGGACACTGGTTTTCCTTCAGTGTCGAGAGGCTTGCTGGTTGTTGGATCACGAGGGCAGGGAACCACACACACTGCATCAGAAACCCCTTTTTATAGCCAGATTATCCAGTCTGCCTCTCCTGCTGAAATCGAACCTTCCCATTGGTGGGCTTTGTGATTTTGAAAAATGCAGCAGTTTTAGATTATTGCGGGTTTTTTCCACTGATGTTAACCTACTCAAGGTTTGAGGGGTGTTGATTGCGTTGGCCTCCTGTAGCCATTGTGTAGGCCCTTGGGTTCCCTAGTTTCTGAAGGTCTGCATAATTTTCCTCCAATTCAGTTTTCTAACCTACTCAAGGTTTGAGTAGGTGTTGATTGGGTTGGCCTCCTATAGCCATTGTGTAGGCCCTTGGTTTGTTTTGGGGTTCCCTAGTTTTCTGAAGGTCTGCATAATTTCCTTCCATAGTGTAAACATGGGGAAGACAATAGCCCGATAATGGCGATGAGTCAGTTCCACAGTTTTCGAGCAAGTGCTCTCCCATTGGCTTGAAAGCCCCATGCTTCGGGCTGACTCTGTCCCACCATTGGCCCTCCGGTGTCCTCCCCCGTCCAATCACTGCTCTGCCAAGGTCAAACCGTCTCGGTTTCAATTTCACATTGCAGCACAGACAGATCCCACAGCCCTTTTCCTTCTGGGTAAAATGAGGGAGTTTTCGTCCTCCCCTACAATGTGAATATTGATTTGTCATTCTATACTTCAGGTTTTTTTTATGTTTGGTCACCAAATTGATCAGGTTGTGTTGCCATAGCCCATTTGTCAGAGCCATGAATAGACGAGGGATAAAACTATTGTTCCACTTAATTACCTTGCAAACTGGCCTTTTAGCTTCCTGGGCCTTTTTCTTCCTATAAAATCTAAAGTTACAATATAACAATTTAACAGTTGGGGATTTAGGTAGAACTTTTTCTCAGGCGATTAAATTGTTGGAGCACAGTCCATGATGGTGTATTTTGGATATTTTCAACCTGGAAATTCGATAGCATCCAATATGGTGGACATGGCGCAGGTTCTCACTACATGCCAGAAGTGCACTGCCCACCATATTGGTAAAGGCAGAAAAAGATGTATTCGGGGTCTATGCCTGAAACCGGTATTAGGAACTTTGCATTTGCAAATTGAGAGCCTTAAGCCCTCTGTATAAAATTGGGTTACCCTAAACGTGGCTAGTGCCAGCTGCATTCAGGAAAACAAGGACTACATGAGGGGTAACCAGAGATCCTTAAAAAGGATTGCTGCTCCTAATTTCCCCCTCTCTCCCAATCACTTAACCCCTCTTCTTTCAATTGTCCCTCCCTCTCACGATCGTTGTCCCCCCTGTTCCAATCACTCCCCCTCCTCCCTCCTGATAACTTCAGACCCCCTCACCCAGAAGCTACCTACCCAGCTGACGACCATTTTGATGTACTCCAGCGCCTCACTCACCACATGCTGCATTTGCCCAGCAACATGTGGCGCTAACCAGCAGGAAGGATCATTCACCAGCAATCTTTAATAGGACCATGTAGAACTTAAAGTTTGTAATTTCAGCTGCTGGTTAGTTGTTAGCTGCCATGGAAACTGTCAGAGCTGTGGGCAGAAGCTCCATCATGGTGGGTGCCACTATCACATTCATGGAGTTGACCACCCATGTTGGACAGAATCATCTCCATGCTCTGCGCCAGGGGTTCTCAACATTTTTGCTTCTAAGGCGCCTCCCCTCCCATGTTATACAAATTTCATAGACCCATCTAACACAACATAGGTATTTTTTCTGTGTAAAGATTCTCTCAACGCCACTCCCACTCACCATGTTACTGCAGCTGCTATCCCAGCACTGCAGAAAATACTGGTCCCCACGCCCATCCCACTCTCACTTTCCCTCCACATGAGCCCCAATCCCCTGACCCCCTAGTCTCCCTTGTTCCCTCGCAACTGCTGACTCCCTCATCGACTGTTTCTGGCATATCAGCTAGTACCAGTTCTCTGCTTGACTGTCAGTGAAACTGCCTTTTTTCTCACATCGCCAATATTTTTATAACTAATAAACAAAAGTGTACAATAAAAATGAAAAAACAAAACTTTTTTAACACCAGTACGATTTTCACTTTAAGAAGGATGGCAAGGCCTTAGAGAAGGTGCAGAAGAGATTTACTAGAATGGTACCAGGGGATGAGGTACTTCAATTATGTGGACAGACTGGAGAAGCTGGGATTGTTCTCCTCAGATAAGGTTAAGAAAAGATTTGATAAAGGTGTTCAAGATCATGAATGATTTTAATAGAGTAAATAAGGAGAAACTCGAAGGTCGGTAACCAGAGGACACACATTTAAGGCAAGAACCAGAGGCGACTTGAGGAAATGGAGTTGAGGTCGAAGATCAGCCACAATCTTAATGAATGGCGGTGCAGGTTTGAGGGGCCCTATGACCCACTCCTGCTCCTAATTCTTATGTTCTTATGAAACATTCTTTTACACAGCGAGTTATGATGATCTGGAATTCACTGCCTAAAGGATGGAGGAAGCAGATTCAATTGTAAATTTCAAAAAGGAATTGGATAACTACTTGAAGGGAAAAAAAATGCAGGGCTACAGGGAAAGAGCAGGGGAGTGGACTGTTTAGATAGCTCTACCAACGAAACAGCATAGGCACAATGGGCCAAATGGCATTCTTCTGTGCTGTATCATTCTATAATTCTCCCAAATTGTTCTCAGCAGTGTCCAGATTAATATTTTATTTCTGGCGACTCCAGGACAATCCTGAAAGGTTAAAATCCTAGCTGGAGGCCAACATGGCCGGTGAACAATCAGGTATGCCTCATGCCTTCCTTGGTGGAGCAAGACTGCTAACACTCAAGGTATAGGCTTGCAGGTGAAGAATGAATGAGATTAGGCACCAAAGGGCAGCCAGCACCCTTGTACTGAGAGAGTCAACACATTCAAGTGCAAGAAAACCCGGAGGAGGAGGAACAACAACCCACGCAGTGTGTGTGGGTGAAATATAAAGCAAAACCTGGCAAGAGGAGTACGGAGGACAGAGAGCTCGAGCCGAGGAATCTGCGCTCAGCGACCAGAGACCGCCATCTCTCTCCCTTCTCAGCGAGCCTGGGCCTGGGCTCAGCGGCAACTGCCACCTTCATCACACAGACATTTGAGTCCGAGTCGGGGCCGGAGCTGCCATGTTACTCAGCTCGAACCCACCTTTACGCGACTGTGTATTTTAATTTTTTTAATCTGATTTTTTTCTTTAATCCCCTGAAATCTTCTCACGGATCCCTAAGGTTGAGAACACTTGCGCTGCTCAAAGCCTTGACACAAGTTGTAGCTGCACTCCTCTATGCTCTGAGCCATAGTGCACCAGTTCACAGGCCGGTTGCCTGGCACACCTAGCAATTCCTGGTGTATGCCTATCAGCCTTCTTAGGTAGCCTGGGCCCACGAAGTCAGCATCTGCGTCCTCTGCGCCAGAGCTAGTTTGCGATCTTGCCCTCCATCAAGCTGGCATCTGTGGGATCCTATCGCCCTGCACATTTGTGGCCAGTGATTCACCACATGAAGATACCTTCTCTAGCCTATCCTCTAAAGTATATGTGGTGGTAGTATCTGAGCTGGTACATGCGAGAGTGAGATCAAGTGATGCAGCATCTAACTCAAATATTGTTGAACAAACTTGATTGAGTTTTTTTATGAGGTAAAGAGAGGGTGGATGAGGGCAGTGCAATTGATGTTGTGTATATGGACTTTCAAAAGGCGTTTAGGACCGAGATGAGGAGAAACATCTTCACTCAGAGAATTGTGAACCTGTGGAATTCTCTATCACAGAAAGTTGTTGAGGTCAGTTCATTAAATATATTCAAAAGGGAGTTAGATGTGGCCCTTACGGCTAAAGGGATCAAGGGATATAGAGAGAAAGCAGGAATGGGGTACTGAAGTTGCATGATCAGCCATGATCATATTGAATGGTGGTGCCGGCTCGAAGGGCCGAATGGCCTACTCCTGCACCTATTTTCTATGTTTCTATGTTTTATAAAGTACCAATTATTAGGCTTGTTAGCAAAACTGAAGCCCATGGGATAATAGGGGTAGTAGCAGCATGGATACAATAATGGCTAAAGGTTGGAAAGCAGAGACGTGGTGCATGGCCGTTTTTCGGACTGGAGGCAGGTATACAGTGGAGTTGCCCAAGGTCCAGTACTGCTGTTTTTGATATACATTAATGATTTGGACTATTTGCACAATTTCAAAATTTGCGAATGACACAAAACTTGGAAGTGTAGTAAACAATGAAGAAGGTAGTAATAAACTTTGAGACAGGCTGGTAGAATGGGTGGACACATGACGAATGAAATTCAGAGCAGAAAAGTTTGAGATGATACATTTTGGTAGGAAGAATGAGGAGAGACAATAGATGTTAAATGGTCCAATTTTAAAGGGAGTGCAACAAGAGGGATACCTGGTGCACAAATCTTCAAAGGTGGCAGGACAGGTTAACAAAGCAATTAATAACGCGTATGGGAAATCCATGCTTTATAAATAGAGTCATGGGGGCTGTGGCCCGCCTGAACATCTCCACGGAGGGGCCGCCATTTTAGACATTGCCCTTCCTCAGTTTTGGAGCGGTGTACGCGCCAACCCCTTACTGAAAGGCGGCAACCCTAGCCCAAAATAGCCACGTGGGAAATTACCCCTTTTGAAAATTGCCCCGCAGGAGTGGTGCCACCGCTGGTCAGTATCACTGACAGCTTTTGCTGTCGGTGCCCTTTCTGTGGCTTGGAGACGAGCCGGCCTTAAAGGAGAGGTGGCACTGACGGCGACTCCATTTTTTTTTTTAAGGCCGACAGCCAGGTCGGGCCGACAATTATGGCCGCGGATTCGGCCGGGCCGCCAACAGGCAGCCTGGCACCACCTCTTGGGTGCCAGGCTGCTGGCCGGGCCAAAACCCTCCCCGGTGGCCCAGTGTTTTCCACTAAAGTGGCTGCAGAGTTCGTAGCAGCCCTCCCCTTTAACTGATGGGGAGGGACGTTGTGATGCGCCAGCTCGATGACATCATCAGCACGACACTGATGACTTGCAACATCGCTACACCGCCCCACCACCACTTCTACCCCACTAGTGACAGCCACTCCGTCCCGTGATGAGACCACTTCCGCCCCGCTCCAAGTGCTGAATTTCTCCCGATTGGCCGCCCCATGCATTGGGACGGCCAGAACACATCGAAAACAGGAGATGCGACTCATTTTGGGTGGTGGGCAATTTCGGCCCCGTAGAGTATAAATGGCAAGAAGTTATGCTAAACCTATATAAAACACTAGTTTGGCTTCAGCTGCAGTATTGTGTCAAATTCTGGGCACCACAGTTTAGGAAGGACATGAGGGGCGGATCTTCTGGTCATTGCACTCCATTTTTTGCCCTGGAGCGGTGGCAATGGCGGCTGTGAGGTCTTCTGGGTGGGCGGTCAGCCTCCAGCGCCCCACAGGGGTTTTCGGGGCCAATTTTGTGGCGGTGCGGAGCAGTACCACCCGGAAGAGTTGTTACGCAACAAATGGTTTGGATTTGGAATGCACTGCCTGATAGGGTAGTGGATACAGAATCAATAGTAGCCTTCAGAAAGGATTTGGATAAATACTTGAAAGAGAAAAAATTGCAGAGACATGGAGAAAGAGTGGGGGAGTGGGACTAACTGGATTGCTCTTCGAAAGAGCTGGCACAGACTCGATGGGTGGAATGGTCTCTTTCTGTGCTGTACTGTTCTATGATTCATAAAGACTGGCCCCCTCTTCCTCCACTGGCAGAGGTATGTCCACATCTTCAGCATCTTCACCTGAAATGAGAGAGAGAAGGGTTAGCTTTTAGTATGAGGGGAGAGCAGAGAGAAAGAAGTGGCTGATGAAAGCATCTGCAGTTTGTCATGTAGAGCGTATAGGGTGCTCTATATAAGAAGAGAAAAGGAGAATAAGCTGTAAAGAAAGCCTCCACAATCTCTCCTCAAGTGTTGCCAGTCACAACGTCCATGACGCTCCCCCTGCCTGTGATAGCTAACATGTTTCCTTCAGGAGTAAGAGGGGGTGCAGACAGGCTCGGCCCCCTCTAGTGGCAGCTTCCTGTCTGAAGTTGTGTGTGATCTATTCCTGCAAGAAAGGGAATGTATTAGTGACTGTCGTGGCATGTTCAGAGGTGCCTGTTATGGTGGACAGGAATATAGTGCGCAGATGTAAATTGTGGTAAATGAGGGTTGGAATAGTAGTGTGCGTGTCTGAGGAGAAGGAGGTGTAGGGAAGTGTAGTGCAGTGATTGTAAGAGAATTAAGGGAAGTGGGAGAGGGGAGTATTATGAATACTGAGCCTGGAGGTAGTGGAGGTGTGTGCAATGGTGCAAAAGTGAGCAGTACTGTTACCTTGACAACTCTGGTGAGGTCATTGATCTTCTTCTGGCATTGCAGCCATGTCATGACACTTAAGTTCCTGGTATGCCCTTGCGATGGAGTAGATGCCTAGATGGCTTCCTGCCAGCTGGGTGAAAGAGGCTGTCCATCCTCATGTATGCTGCCTGGCTACACTGTAGGACAGAGTATAAACCAAGAAATAATGGAGGCTTGTAAGAAAAGTACTGCAATAGTCATGGGCGATTTTAATCTTCATATAGATTGGACAAATCAAATTGGCAAAGGTAGCCTTGAGGAAGAGTTCATAGAGTGTATTCAGGATTGTTTTTTAGAATGATACATTGTGGATCCTACCAGGGAGCAGGCTATTTTAGATCTAGTAATGTGTAATGAGATAGGATTAATTAATGATCTCATAGTAAAGGATCCTCTGGGGAAGAGTGATCATAGCATGTTAGAATTTCAAATTCAGTTGAGAGTGAGAAACTTGGGTTACAACCTAGTGTCCTGAACTTAAATAAAGGCAATTACAAAGGTATGAAAGCGGAGTTGGCTTAAGTGGACTGGGAAAATAGATTAAAGCATAAGACAGTAGATTAGTAGTGACAGACATTTAAGGAGATATTTCATAACTCTCAGTTGTGAGAAACAAAAACTCCAAGAGAAGGATGAACCATCCATGGCTAATGAAGGAAGTTAAGGATGGTATCAAATTGAAAACAAAGGCAAAGAATGTTGCGAAGATTAGTGATAGGCCAGAGGATTGTGAAATGTTTAGAAACCAGCAAAGTATGACCAAAAAAAATAAGAGAGAAAAGATAAATAATGAGAGTAGACTGGCAAGAAATATAAAAGCAGACAGTAAGAGCTTCTACAGGTATATAAAAAGAAAGAGAGTAGCTAAAGTAAATGTTGGTCCCTTAGAGGATAAAACTGGGGAATTAATAATTGGAAACTTGGAAATGGCAGAGACTTTGAACAAATATTTTGTATCGGTCTTCACGGTAGAAGAACAAAAAGCATCCCAATAATAGATAATCAAAGGGCTATAGGGAGGGGGGAACTTAAAACAATCACTATTACTAGAGAAAACGTACTAGGGAAATTAATGGGAATAAAGGTGGTCAAGTCCCCTGGACCTAATGGCCTGCATTCTAGGGTCTTAAAAGAAGTGACTGCAGAGATAGCGGATGCATTGGTTGTAATCTACCAAAATTCCCTGGATTCTGGAGAAGTCCCAGCAGATTGGAAAACCGCAAATACAACACCCCTATTTAAGAAAGGAGGGATACAGAAAGCAGGAAATTATAGACCAATTAGCCTAACATCTGTCATTGGGGAAAATGCTAGAGTCCATTATTAAGGAAGCAGTAGCAGGACATTTAGAAAATCATAATACAGTCAAGCTTAGTCAACATGGTTTTATGAAAGGGAAATCATGTTTGACAAATTTTCTAAGTTCTTTGAAGATGTAACGAGCAGAGTGGTTAAAAGGGAACCAGTAGATGTAGTGTATTTGGATTTCCAGAAGGCATTCGATAAGGTGCCACATAAAAGGTTACTGCACAAGATAAGAGCTCATTGGGTTGGGGGGGGGGCGGGGTAACATATTAGCATGGATAGAGAATTAGCCAACGAACAGAAAACAGAGAGTCGGGAAATGGGTCATTTTCAGGTTAGCAAGCTGTAACTAGTGGGGTGCCACAGGGGTCAGTGCTGGGGCCTCAACTATTTACAATCTATATTAATAACATGGATGAAGGAACTGAGTGTAATGTATCCACATTTGATGATGATACAAAGATAGGTGGGAAAGCGAGTTGTGAAAAGGACACAAGTAATCTGCAAAGGGCTACAGACAGGCTATGTGAGTGGGCAAACATTTCGCAGATGGAGTATAATGTAGGAAAATGTGAGGTTATCCACTTCGGTAGGAAGAATAAAAAAGCAAATTATTATTTAAATGGAGAGAGACTACAAAATGCTGTGGTACAGAGGGATCTGGGAATCCTTGGGCACGAAATACAAAAAGTTAGCAAGCAGGTACAGCAAGTAATTAGGAAGGCAAATGGAATGTTGGCCTTTATTGCAAGGGAGACGGAGTATAAAAGTTGGGAAGTCTTGCTACAACTGTACAGGGAGACCACACCTGGAGTACTGTGTACAATTTTTGTCTCTTTATTCAAGGAGAGATATACTTGCATTGGAGGAAGTTCAGAGAAGGTTCACGAGGTTGATTTCTGAGATGAAGGAGTTGTCTTATGAAGAAAGGTTGGGCCTATAAAAATTGGAGTTTAGAAGAATGAGAGGTGATCTTATTGAAACGTATAAGATTATGAGGGAGGATTAGACACAGAAAGGATGTTTCCCCTCATGGGGGAATCTAGAACTAGGGGGCATAGTTTCAGAATAAGGGGTAACCCATTTAAAACAGAGATGAGGAGGAATTTCTTCTCTCAGAGGGTTGTGAATCTTTGGAATTCTCTATCCCAGAGAGCTGTGGAGGCTGGGTCATTGAATATAGTTAAGGTGAAGAAAGACAGATTTTTGAACGATAAAAGAGTCAAGGGTTATGGGGAGCGGGCAGGGAAGTGGAGTTGAGGCCAAGATCAGAATTGCCATGATCTAATTGAATAGCAGAGCAGGATCGAGGGACCAAATGGCCTTCTCCTGCTCCTATTTCTTATGTTCTTATCTTCTTATCTTATTATGTTCAGTGCCTGAATGGCAGTATTACATCGGATATACGGTACAGAAACAGGCAATTCGGCCCAACCAGTCCATGCCAGCCTGGTTATGCTCCACTTGAGCCTCCTCCTGTCTTTCCTCATCTAAATCTATTAGCATAACCCTCAATTCCCTTCGTACTCATATACTTATCTCGCCTCCCCTTAAATGCATCCATATTATTCACTTCAACCACTCCCTGTGGTAGCGAGTTCCACATTCTCACCACTCTTTGGGTAAAGAATTTTCCCGAGAATCTGGGGGTATGATCTACAAGTCTAGTAGCCATTTCTCTCCTTCCAGGTGTTTCATTGGTGTCTGCAGCCAGAGCGCACCTCCCATTTGATAAATTCTGGCTGTCTTTAAGTGGATTCAAAGAGGCTCAATATCTGCCTGCCCCAAACAGGTGTGCAGTCAATGAGTAATGCTGGCAGCACATCTGTGTAATGATAATCAGCATACAGCAGGAATATATCGTACTACCTGAGACAGCGTTAACAGGCGCACCCCATTTCTGTGCCCCAAACTCTGGGGTGCCCCATGCCTCTATGCGCACCGACTGCGCGCCCCGCCACTCCCCCTGCGTGGCCCAACTCATGCCCAAACCCTTGGGGCACCGTGCTGCTGATTGTGCCACCCCCCTGCATGTCCCCACCTCTGCATGTGCTGCCCCTCTGCACCCTGCCCCCTGTGCATCCCGCCCTCTGTGCGATCAAATTTCTAGGCCATTTTTTTCTAGATGTATTCAGTTTTGCTGCTTCTGTCTGATTGGCCAAGAAACATGGACTAATATTGCTCTCCTACCCTGGAGAAGGCCTTTGGTTGAAGAAAAGTGTAAACAAACAAACACCTCACCATTCCATTCTTTTTCTGAAATAAATAACTTTGATGAACTGCAAATTTCATCTGCCACAATGTGCTGGATGTTAAGGAGGAGGGCGAGTTCGGGGTGGGGGAGGGGGGATCCGAGGTGGTCGGGAAACTCGGGAGGCCAGTAATCCGGCAGGCCCCACCAACTTTAACGGCAGGGCCTGATTTGCATGCGTGGCCTTGGTTTCCCGCCTGCAGCCAGCCAGATTGAAAGACTGGCTGGCTGGGGGTGGGTAGGCCTGCAGCACTAGGCTGCACAGAGGTGGGAGGGAGGGTTTGCCTGGGGGCTGGGCTGTTAAAAGGATCGGGTGTGGGGGGGGATTGAGCAGAGGATCGGGGGTCGGGCTCGATGATGGGGGGGGGCGGGGTGCGGGGGGAGGAGGCCTGGGGGTGATTGGACATCTCGTGGGGATGTCTCTGATCACGGGGGCTAGGTTAGGTAGGGACCCTGGATCCAAGAGGTAGATGTAAAGGCACTTAAATCCTGGATCCAGCAGTCCTCACCTTGCTGTAACTGGCGAGTTTTATGAAGTGTGTAAAACCTGTCCACATGCAATTGTAACCAAAATAGAGGTGAAGCCTCATTATAATATTTAAATTGAGGTCTCTCCTCCTGGGAGCTGTTTGGCTACCCACCCCGTTACTGCTTCCCATCCCGCCTCTATTAAAACTGGAAGTGCGTGGGTTGGAGGCAGGTTCAGGTCGGGAATCCGATCTTTAACAATCTAACGAGCCCCACACTCCAAACCCAACTTTTTTTTTACGTTACCATTCCTCCAATATGTGCTGTAAGCTTTCTGTCATCATATTGTAAACAGGATAGAACAGGATACTAAAGACTCGTGTTTGTCTCCTTTGAAAGTTGTTTAACTCAAATCTCAAATGATGCTAAACTTTTATGATGCACTTGAGCACCAGAATTGTAATCCAAGCCCAAGAAGGATTTTGATCCTTTGTCTCCTTGATGGCAACTGGCCTGAAATATGATCATTGCTTAACTTATATGGGGCACAATTTTCTTCTTTGCCGATTTTTGGCGCCCAGGAGGATTAACAGCCGACTTTTTTTTTGTGCCCGATTGCGCCGGAAAAAAAAGTTGCAACTTTCGCCAAAGTAAAATTTTATTTTGGCGCTGCAGTACCCGAAGTTAAATCTGCGGGTGGAGCTTCAAGTATGCGCCAAAAGCTGAGGTTGCCAGGGTAACGAGATACACACAGAGGACTGAAGTTCCACCTACCTGTGAGTTGAAGTTCCACAGCCAGGGCTTGCAGCGGCAGGGGAGCAGGGGACGGGGGACGGGAGAGGAGGTTTGCCCGGGATTGCAGCAGGACCGGGAGGGAATGTGGGGGCATTCGGCCCGGGATTGCAGCGGGGCGGCCAATCAGCCCGGATTTGAAGCAGGGCCGGGAGCGGGGGGCCAACACCAGAACAAGTAAGTAATCTTTAATGTAAAGAGATGCAAGGAACATACTAAACATGATCATTATAAACTATCTTTTTGAACAAGACTAAACTGCAAAGAAACAGCTCCAATACAGACCTGAGCGCCGATTTCCTTAACTTAACGTAGGGTTTTACTGATTGGTACTTAAAGCCACTCTGAGCCGTCCTTAAAAAAAATCGGTGTTGGGGAAAATCGCTTAAATGGCCAAAAACGGCGCAGAAATCAGTTTTCACCCAGACCTGTGCCAAAAAATCTGGCGTACATAAAAATCCGCCGTTGACAGTTGCCGCTGGCGTACAAACTTTGAGGAAAGTTGCAAAATCATGATTGCTCGAAAAAATTAGTCAACGCCAAAAAAACGGTGCCCGCTGGTGGCGAATATTGAGCCCATGGTCTTTCCTTCCTGGAAGTTCAATAAAACTGCATTGTTACTGACAATGAAAGCTATCTCTTCTCAGGAAGGAGTTATTCTTAACAAATTGTTTTTGTTGTCACCTTTCTGGAGAGGAGAGTATTGTACATTAAAATAATTTCCCCAGGATCTTTTTGAGCAAGTCACACTACAAGTTGCAAAGAATAATGATTATGTTTAACATACCGCCTCCCTGTTTCTCTCATGTTTTACTAATTTACAAATTCTAATGGCTTCATCGGAAGAATTTGGTGAATTAGCAAATCCAATATTGTGAAGCAGCTGAATTAAAAACAGTGGATACAGTCATTAACCCAAGAGTGCTTCATTACTCTTTTAGTTTCATCTGTCGTGGTTAATCCAGTTCCCTTGCACTAGCAGCTCATTCTTTGAACTACGTCATCATCAGTCCATGTTTATTTTCTCTTTATTAAATCAAAATAAAGAAGAGAAGAAACAAGGGGGTAGAAATTCACCTCCACCCGAAACGGGGAGTACCTATCGCTTTTTGCCGTTGCAGCGGCTATTGGAGTGAAATTTAGCATTGTTGCTGAACAAAGGAGCAGAGCAGTATTGGTGGCGGGAATGTGCTGTTTGTAACGGTGTGGGTGCGGAGTGGCCGATTGGGCCGCAAAATTCAGCTGGTGCCGATTTACTCCTAACAAGCCAGCTGCTCCCTGGCCTTCTTAAAGGGCAGAGTTTGCAGCTCGGCCCTGAGCAGGTAATCGGATTGTTGCGAAGACACGGCGAATCCAGGAGGAGCAAGGAGGATCAAGGAGGACCAGCAGATTTTCTGATGCAGAACTCGAGACCCTCATCGAAGGTGTGGAGGAAAGGAGGTGCGTTCTTTACCCCAGTACATTAATGCCTGGAGCGAGATCACTGTGGAGGCCTCGGGGACCTCCAAACATGACCGCACTGTGACCCAATGCCGCAAAAGGCTCAACAACATAATTTGTCTGATGAAAGTGAGTACATGTTTCCCCAACTCCTCGCCTTCTATCTGCGAGCCTCTCCTTCACCTTCTCTTATTTCCAACCTTCACTGTATAGACACTGAAGCAACATTTGATTGTTGAGGCCTGTATATATATATAGATATAATATATATGTGTGCGCGTTCTTGCAATGGGGGCTCCTTTTCATGTCAGAGTTACAGCTGCATGTAATGGACCCACACTTGCACTCATTGCCGAGGCCCCATGACACAGCTACTCAGTAAGCCTTATTTGCTTGGCAGGCGAAGGTTTCTCACAACCATATTGAGCAACAGAGGACTAGTGGTGGCGAGCCAGAGATCCAGCAGCTCACTCATCTGGAATAAAGGGTCCAGACATTAGTGGGCCCACATGCTGCCTTCCCTGTGGCTGCCAGTCATGTCAATCCCACTGGGGGCAGCATCGGTAAGTTAAGTGCCAGCACCAACCATGCATTTGCTTATGATAGTGTGCTAGTTGCAGGTTGCATAGTGCAATGCCCTACCTCACCCTCATGGGAGTCCCTGTGCCATTTATGATTACAGATGAGACCCCGAGTGTGAGCCAAAGCCAGCTAACAGCATTAAGTGCATTGGCAGCCAAAGGCAGAGAGAGACCGCTGATGTGAGTGGGAGGCAAAGCCAGGGCTGTAATATAGCTCCACCTAGTGGACTAATGCTCCACCTAGTGGACTACTGTGGTAATGCAACTGCTGCTGTAAATACAATAAAAGTCACATGATGTATTTGACCCATCTTGTAAAGTGTGTTTGTAAGTGAAGCTGTAAGAATATATCACAAGGACGACAGCATTAAGGGCACTTACAAGCCAAAGCCAGGGAGAAACCGCTGATGCGAGCGGGAGGCAAAGCCACGATATCACCCTAGAGGCTACTCCATCTGTCGGCGCCATGCCCGATGAGGAAGAGGGGGACACAGCTGGCAGCACCGCATCACTGCTTCCTACACTCGCACGTGGCAGCTCAGATACTGGGAGTACCCGGTTGGAATTTTAGACTTAGCAGAGGGATCTGCACTGGGTGATGCACAGGGGCCTAGCGGACTGCAGCATGGTGAAGGGCAAAGCAACCTTGGGTTCCAGCTCTCCAGGAGGGCGAGGTCGCATGCTGATTCTGCTGAAGAGGACTCAGACAAGCCCATCGATGTTGGGGTTTATGAAAGAAGGGTGGAGGTCATGCATTCCCAGATGTTGGGGGCAATGGAGAGCCTGTCGCAAGTGGTGAGGAGTGTGGAGGAGTCTGCCTCCTGTATTGTGGACAGCTCTGCGCACACCATAGAGCCCATCATTGCCAGTGTGCAGGCGATGGTGGACTCCCAGAGTGACCGTGCAGATCCAGCTGTGATGCCGCGACTTGTTGGGGATGTGGCAGCTGCCATTACAGCATAGGCACAAGGGAATGAGCATCTGAGTGCTGCTTTGGAGAGGATGGCCATGGCCCTGGGAGCTCAGAATGCTCTCATGCACTCTGGGCAACAGGCCATGGAGCGTCTTACTACTGTTGTCTCTGGTGGCATTGAGACTGTGTCTGCTCTCATGCAGTCTCAGCTGAATGCCACACGAGTTCTGACTGTTGCTGCTATGCTCATTATAAAGGATGAAATTGAGTCCTGTGTACAATGAGCAAGTGTGACTTTAGCTCCTTTAATAAGACTCCAGAGTGCAGGTAACTCGTGGGTGGCCTGCTTATATACCGTGCACCCAAGGGATTCTGGGATCCCTTGGGACTCCGAAAGGTAGGCCCTCTGGTGGTAATGTAATACAGGTTACAAGGGGTTAAATACATAACACCACTCCCCCGTGAAGTCAACAGTACACTTATTTACAAGATGAGACAATCTGGGACTTTTCGCTCCCTTGTCGATCGTCTCGGTACAAATGCGGGTGTGGGTTGCATGTGGGGTGGGGTGGGTTGGTTAGTTCTTCACTGGGCTGTTGGGCAGCCAGCCTTGCCGGACTGCTGGGGATGATGAGTTCGGCTTTGTGGTCAACTATGATGTCAGTTGCCACTTGTGTGTGTGTTGGAGGGTCAAAGTTGGTGGTGTCTTGTTCGTAGCTGTTGGTGAACCGCAATTTGATTTGGCCCAAATGTTTTCTGTGTGTTTGTCCATTGGCCAATTTGACCTGAAACACCCTACTCCCCTTATTGGCTGTGATCGTGCCAGCAAGCCAATTTGGGACCATGTCCATAATTGAGCACAAACACAGGATCATTGATCTCAATATCGCGTGACAAATTTGCATGGTCATGGTACACACTTTGTTGATGCCGCTTGTCCTCCACGTGATCATGTGAAATAGCTGTTTAGTGTGTGTAGTGGGAGTCAGTGTTTTTGCTGGGTAATTTAAGGGTAACTAGTGGGATGGCAGGGCAGCTCGTTCAAACGGAATGCAACACCTGTGCCATGTGGGAATTCCTGGATGCGTTCCGCAACGGGGATGACCACATGTGCAGGAAGTGATCCAGCTCCTCCAACTCGAGCGCTGAGTCTCGGAGCTTGAGCGAGGACTGGAGGCACTGAGGAGCATCCGAGAGAATGAGAGGTACGTGGATAGCTCGTTTCAGACGTTGGTCACCCCACAGATTAAAAGGGTACAGGAGGATAGGGAATGGGTGAACATCGTACACAAGAGTATGGCGAGGCAGGTAGTGCAGGAGTCCACTGAGGCTATCCCGCTCTCCAACCGGTACTCTATTCTGACTACTGGCGAGGGCGGTGATGCCTTTGGGGAGTGCAGCCAGGGCCAAGTCCACAGCACCGTGGGTGGCTCAGCTGCACAGGGGGGGAGGAAAAAGACGGCTATTGTGATAGGAGGTTCAATAGTTAGGGGAGCAGATAGGCGCTTCTGCGGCAGCAAAAGTGACATCAGCATGGTGTGTTGCCTCCCTGGTGCAAGGGTCAATGATGTCACTGAGCGACTGCAGGGCATTCTGGGGAGGGAAGGGGAACAGCCAGTGGTTGTGGTCCACATTGGTACCAACGACATAGGTAGAAAGAGGGGTGAGGTCCTGAAAGCTGAGTTTAGGGAGCTAGAAGTAAGATTGAAAGCCAGGACCTCAAAGGTGGTAATCTCGGGATTACTGCCAGTGCCACGTCCTAGTGAGGGTAGAAATAGGAAGGCTAGTCAGACAAATATGTGGCTGGGGCATTGGTGTAGGAGGGAGGGCTTTAGTTTCCTGAACAATTGGGACCGCTTCTGAGGTAGGTGGGACCTGTACAAGTCGGACTCGTTACACCTCAACAGAGACGGGACCAATGTTCTCGCGGGTGGTTTTGATAGTGCGGTTGGGAGGGCTTTAAACTAGCTTGGCAGGGGGATGGGAACTCAGGAGAGGGCTCTGAGCTAGTTAGTGGGTGAGAGCTCAGATGAACAGAACCCCAAGAAAGGATGCAAAAGGCAGGAGGCAACAGAGCAGAGTAGCACTGGGGTAAGTGTAAACCACAAGGTGATAGGAAGGGACAACATGTATGAATATAAAGGGGCTGCAGGAGGGGTCAAAACAAAAAATCATGGTTTAAAAACTAGTATTAAAGCACTTTACCTAAATGCACGCAGCATTCGAAACAAAGTAAATGAGTTGACGGCACAAATCATTACAAATGGGTATAATTTGGTGGCCATTACAGAAACGTGGTTGCAGGGTGGCCAAGACTGGGAATTAAACATACAGGGGCATCTGACAATTCGTAAAGATAGACAAGAAGGGAAAGGAGGTGGGGTAGCTCTGTTAATAAAGGATGATATCAGGACAGTTGTGAGAGACGATATTGGCTCTAATGAACAAAATGTTGAATCATTGTGGGTGGAGATTAGAGATAGTAAGGGGAAAAAGTCACTGGTGGGCGTAGTTTATAGGCCCCCAAATAATAACTTCACGATGGGGCGGACAATAATCAAGGGAATAATGGAGGCATATGAAAAAGGAACGTCAGTAATCATGGGGGATTTTAACCTACATATCGATTGGTCAAATCAAATTGCACGGGGTAGCCTTGAGGAGGAATTCATAGAATGCATACGGGATTGTTTCTTAGAACAGTATGTTACAGAACCTACAAGGGAGCAAGCTATCTTAGATCTGGTCCTGTGTAATGAGACGGAATAATAAATGATCTCAGAGTAAAAGATCCTCTCGGAATGAGTGATCACAGTATGGTTGAATTTGTAATACAGATTGAGGGTGAGGAAGTAGTGTCTCAAATGAGCGTACTATGCTTAAACAAAGGGGACTACAGTGAGATGAGGGCAGAGTTGGCTAAAGTAGACTGGGAACACAGACTAAATGGTGGTACAATTGAGAAACAGTAGAGCTCTTTCATAGTGCTCAACAAAAATATATTCCAGTGAAAAAGAAGGGTGGTAAGAGAAGGGATAACCAGCCGTGGATAACCAAGGAAATAAAGGAGAGTATCAAATTAAAAACCAATGCGTACAAGGTGGCCAAGGTTAGTGGGAAACTAGAAGATTGGGAAAATTTTAAACGACAGCAAAGAATGACTAAGAAAGCAATAAAGAAAGGAAAGATAGATTACAAAAGTAAACTTGCGCAAAACATAAAAACAGATAGTAAAAGCTTTTACCGATATATAAAATGGAAAAGAGTGACTAAAGTAAATGTTGGTTCTTTAGAAGATGAGAAGGGGGATTTAATAATGGGAAATGTGGAAATGGCTGAGACCTTAAACAATTATTTTGCTTCGGTCTTCACAGTGGAACACACAAAAACCATGCCAAAGATTGCTGGTCACGGGAATGTGGGAAGGGAGGACCTTGAGACAATCCCTATCACTAGGGGGGTAGTGCTGGACAGGCTAATGGATCTCAAGGTAGACAAGTCCCCTGGTCCTGATGAAATGCATTCCAGGGTATTAAAAGAGATAGCGGAAGTTACAGCAGATGCATTCGTTATAATCGACCAAAATTCTCTGGACTCTGGAGAGGTACCATCAGATTGGAAAGCAGCTAATGTAACGCCTCTGTTTAAAAAAAAAGGGGGGCAGACAAAAGGCAGGTAACTATAGGCCGGTTAGTTTAACATCTGTAGTGGGGAAAATGCTTGAAGCTATCATTAAGGAAGAAATAGCGGGACATCAAGATAGGAATAGTGCAATCAAGCAGACGCAACATGGATTCATGAAGGGGAAATCATGTTTAACTAATTTACTGGAATTCTTTAAGGATATAACGAGCATGGTGGATAGAGGTGTATCGATGGATGTGCTGTATTTAGATTTCCAAAAGGCATTCGATTAGGTGCCACACAACAGGTTACTGCAGAAGATAAAGGTACGCGGAGTCAGAGGAAATGTATTAGCATGGATTGAGAATTGGCTGGCTAACAGAAAGCAGAGAGTCGGGATAAATGGGTCCTTTTCGGGTTGGAAATTGGTGGTTAGTGGTGTGCCACAGGGATTGGTGCTGGGACCACAACTGTTTACAATATACATAGATGACCTGGAAGAGGGGACAGAGTGTAATGTAACAAAATTTGCAGATGACACAAAAATTAGTGGGAAAGCGGGTTGTGTAGAGGACATAGAGAGGCTGCAAAGAGATTTAGATAGGTTAAGCGAATGGGCTGAGGTTTGGCAGATGGAATACAATGTCGGAAAATGTGAGGTCATCCACCTTGGGGGGGAAAAAAAACAGTAAAAGGGAATATTATTTGAATGGGGAGAAATTACAACATGCTGAGGTGCAGAGGGACCTGGGGGTCCTTGTGCATGAATCCCAAAAAGTTAGTTTGCAGGTGCAGGAAGGCGAATGGAATGTTGGCCTTCATTGCGAGAGGGTGGAGTACAAAAGCAGGGAGGTCCTTCTGCAATTGTACAGGGTATTGGTGAGGCCGCACCTGGAGTGCTGCGTGCAGTTTTGTTCACCTTACTTAAGGAAGGATATACTAGCTTTGGAGGGGGTACAGAGACGATTCACTAGGCTGATTCCGGAGATGAGGTGGTTACCTTATGATGATAGATTGAGTAGACTGGGTCTTTACTCGTTGGAGTTCAGGAGGATGAGGGGTGATCTTATAGAAACATTTAAAATAATGAAAGGGATAGACAAGATAGAGGCAGAGAGGTTGTTTCCACTGGTCGGGGAGACTAGAACTAGGGGGCACAGCCTCAAAATACGGGGGAGCCAATTTAAAACCGAGTTGAGAAGGAATTGCTTCTCCCAGAGGGTTGTGAATCTGTGGAATTATTTGCCCAGGGAAGCAGTTGAGGCTAGCTCATTGAATGTATTCAAATCACAGATAGATAGATTTTTAACCAATAAGGGAATAAGGGTTATGGGGAGCGGGTGGGTAAGTGGAGCTGAGTCCACGGCCAGATCAGCCATGATCTTGTTGAGTGGCGGAGCAGGCTCGAGGGGCTAGATGACCTACTCCTGTTCCTAATTCTTATGTTCTTATGTTCTATGTTCTAAGGGATCACCACCTCAGTACCCCTTCCCTGCTAGGACATCAGGCAAGCCGTGCGTGGCAAACATGGCTCGTAGACTTTCAATAGTGGCTGTGGACGTGCTTACAGACATTATCGCACATTCAATCCATTTTGAGTAAGCGTCCACGACAACCAAAACATTTTGCCTAGCAATGGGCCTGCATAGTCCACATGGATCCTTGACTATGGTTTGGAGGGCCATGACCACAAACTTAGCGGTGCCTTTCTGGGTGCATTGCTCAGCTGAGAGCAGGTGTTGCACTGGCGCACGCATGACTCTAAATCTGAGTCGATGCCAGGCCACCACACATGGGATCTGGCTATGGCATTCATCATTACAATGCCTGGGTGGGTGATGTGCAGTTCACATATGAACATATCTCTGCCTTTCTTGGGCAAGACCATGCAATTGCCCCACAACAGACAGGCCGCCTGCAGGGACATTTCGTCTTTGCGCCTGTGGAACGGCTTAATCGCTTCCTGCATCTCCGTTGGGACACTGGACCAGCTCCCATGGAGGACACAGTTTTTTACCAAGGACAGTAAAGGATTCTGGCTGGTCCAGGTCCTGATCTAGCGGGCCATAATGGGGGACTTTTCATTCTCGAATGCCTCCATGACCATGAGCAAGTCCGCTGGCTGTGCCATTTCCACCCCGGTGGTGGGCAATGGCAGCTGACTGAGAGCATCTGCACAGTTCTCTGTGCCCGGTCTGTGGCACAGAGAACTGCGCAGCATGAGCGTCCATCTTTGGATGCGGGCAGAGGCATTGGTGTTAATCCCTTTGCTCTCAGAGAATAGCGATATGAGCGGCTTCTGGTCAGTTTCAAGCTCAAACTTGAGGCCAAATAAATACTGGTGCATTTTTTTTGCCCCGTAAACGCACGCCAGAGCCTCATTTTCAATCATGCTGTAGCCCCTTTCGGCCTTGGACAAACTCCTGAACGCATAAGTGACCGGTTGCAAGATCCCCAATTCATTAGCCTGTTGTAGCACACACCCGACCCCGTAGGACGACGCATCGCAAGCTAGCACTAATCTTTTACAAGGGTCATACAGGACAAGCAGTTTGATTGAACACAACAGATTTCTGGCTTTCTTAAAGGCAGCCTCTTGTGAATTCCCCCATACCCAGTCATCTCCTTTGCGCAGTAGCGCATGTAGGGATTCTAACAGGATGCTTAACCCAGGTAGGAAATTACAGAAATAGCTAAGGAGTCCCAGGAACGACCGCAGCTCCGTCACATTCTGTGGTCTCGGCGCGTTCTTGATGGCCTCCGTCTTGGCATCGGTGGGTCAGATGCCGTCTGCCGCAATTCTTCTTCCCAAGAACTCGACCTCCTGTGCCAGGAAAACACACTTCGAGCATTTCAACCTGAGCCCCACGCGATCCAACCGACTAAGAACCTCTTCCAGATTCTTCAAGTGCTCAATGGTGTCCCAACCTGTAACCATGGTGCGAGGAACCGACTTTAGCAGGCTCTCCATGTTCCATTGGAAGATTGCCACGGCCGACCGAATCCCGAACGGGCACCGGTTATAGCTGAACAGACCTTTGTGTGTGTTGATGCAGGTGAGGCCTTTCGAAGACTCCTCCAGCTCCTGCGTCATGTAGGCTGAGGTCAGGTCCAGCTTGGTGAGTGTCTTTCCTCCAGCCAGGGTCGCGAATAGGTCGTCTGCCTTGGGTAGTGGGTACTGGTCCTGTAGCGAAAAATGTTTAATCGGTACTTTATAGTCCCCACAAATTCTAACCGTGCCGTCCTCTTTAAGTACCGGAACAATTGGACTAGCCCACTCGTTGAATTCCACCGGCGCGATGATGCCTTCTCGCTGCAGACTGTCCAGCTCAATTTCCACTTTCTCACACATCATGTACGGTACCGCCCGTGCCTTGTGGTGGATGGGTTGCATACCGGGAACCAAATGGATCTGCACTTTTGCCCCCGAGAAGCTTCCAATGCCTGGCTCGAACAACGATGGGAACTTGCTTAGAACCTGGGCACATGAAGTGTTGTCGACAGACAAAACGCTCAGATGTCGTCCCTGTTCCAGCGGATTTTTCCCAGCCAGCTTCTGCCAAACAATGTGGGGCCATCCCCTAACACAATCCACAGCGGAGTTTGTGTACTGCTCCGTCATAGGAGATTTGACTTCTGCACTGCCAATTACAGGGATTAGTTTCTTGGTGTAAGTTCTTAGTTTGGTGTGAATGGGGCTGAGCTTGGGCCTGTGTGCCTTTTTGCCCCACAGCCTGTCGAAGGCCTTTTTACTCATTATGGACTGACTTGCATCCGTGTCCAGTTCCATAGATACTGGAATACCATTCAGTTCAACTTTCAACATTATTGGTGGACATTTCGTAGTGAATGTGTGTACCCCGTATACTACTGCCTCCTCGGTACGAGTCTCCAATTCAGCCTGATCCACAATGGATCGGTCTTCCTCTGCAACGTGGTGGTTTGCAGGGTTTGCAGCTCGCCTGCACATTCACTGGAGGTGTCCCATTGTTTTGCAACCGTTGCACGCATAGTGCTTGAAGCGGCACTGATGGGGGCGATGATCACCTCCACAGCGCCAACAGGGTGTTAACTGCCTCGCATTAACGATTGATGGCGGACTCTGGATTATCTGAGGTCGGGCAGCAGCAGCCGGCGTGTACTTTCTGCCATGTATATTTCTGCTCGAAACCGACGTTACTTTATGCACAGTACTGGCTGAAACTTCTTTGTTCTGCGAAATCGGCTTGGTGTTGTCGCTGGTGGACATAAATGCTTGGTCTATTGTTATGGCTTTACTTAGATTCGGAGTTTCTACAGTCAACAGTTTGCGAAGGATTGTCTCATGGCCAATGCCCAGTACAAAAAAGTCTCTAAGCATTTGTTCTAGGAATCCCACAAACTCACAATATCCTGCGAGGCACTTTAGTTCGGAGACATAGCTCGCCACTTCCTGGCCCTCCGATCGTTGACACGTGTAGAACCGATATCTCGCCATCAAAACGCTTTCCTTAGGATTTAGGTGCTCCCGGACCAGCGTACACAATTCTTCATAGGATTTCTCTGTTGGTTTTGCCGGAGCTAGGAGATTCTTCATGAGGCCACAGGTTGTTGCCCACAGACAGTTAGGAGGATTGCCCTTCTTTTGGTAGTGTCCTTGTCCCCTTCCAGCTCGTTGGCCACGAAGTATTGATCGAGTCTCTCCATGAAGGCCTCCCAATCATCCCCTTCTGAGAACTTCTCCAGAATACCAACTGTTCTTTGCATTTTCGCACGGTTGTTCGTTACCTCATCGTCAATTGCTATGATCATAATAAAGGATGGAACTGAGTACTGTGTACAATGAGCAAGTGTGACCTAGGGCTTTTAATAAGACTCCAGAGTGCAGGTACCTTGTGGGTGGCCTGCTTATATACCATGCTCCCAAGGGATGCTGGGATCCCTTGGGACTCCGACAGGTAGGCCCTGTGGTGGTAGTGTGATACAGGTTACAAGAGGTTAAATACATAACAGTTGCCATCCTGGCTGGGTCGACCACGGTCACGGGGGACCATACCGGTGTCGCACCACACCACCGACCTGTGCGTCCTCAGATTGGTGGTTATGGTCATGTGCTGCTTCCAGGGAGTGATCAGGATGATGATGACGTGCTCTCTCAGAATCACAGCAGTCCTGACCTCAGACCTGTCACTCCGGCATTGCTGACAGGCATGGAATCGCCCGAGCCAAGGTCGACTGAACGCACCAAGGAGGGTGCTGGCCAGTCTGCAGCCGGCCCTTTCAGGGCCAGAGCTGGTCGAGGAGGTCCTAGAAGGACATGTGTAGCTTCATCACCTGAAACACAGCAGCCTTCCCAGACCCATGATGCAGCCACAGGAGAGACACTGCGGCGTAGTTCGAGAATAGGCTTGTGTAAGTGGGGTTATAAGGAGATGCACAAGGGTGATAAATGATTAGGAGTATGTTTTTTGCATTTTTCTTTCTTGTGTAATAAATCTTTATTTTGTGTTCCCAGATCTGTGTAGGTCTCTCCCTTGGCCAATGATGTGTGAAAGCACTCATAGATGTTGGCCATGGAAATGCACAGATGAAGGGTGAAGTGGCCATGAACTCATTGGAAACGAGCAGCAATGAGACGGTTCTGCATTTCCCTTGCAGGGTTTGGATGGCGACGCCGCCTCCTGCATGGCCGGCGGCCCGTCTCCTGGTCCTCCTCCAGCATCTCCTCCTCCTGCACATCGTGCTCCTGTGCCTCCTCCTCCTCCTCCTCCTCCTCAGGTGGTACTGCTGGCTCGTTCTCCAATGGTTGTGCCAGGTTATGAAGCATTCAGCAGAAGACCACGAATCGGGAGACCCGCTCAGGCGAGTACTGCAGCACTCCTCCTGAGCGATCCAGGCAACAGAATCTCTGCTTAAAGATCCCAATGCAGCAAGAGCATGAGGGAGAAGGCAATGAGGCAGCTGCCACAGGAAGACGCGAGCATAGAATTGGGGGGAGAAGGCCCTATCGTGCAAGGGTCTACAGTTCAATGAGAGTCATTGCAGGCTTGCTACAAAGCTGTTCTGGGGATGCGAAGGGGAGTCAGCAGCCAAGTGCACAGTGGGTAGCCCTTGTCACCAACGAGCCAGCCGCATTCTGAGTTTGGGCCAGCACACACACCGGGCACACTGGTCTGGCGCGGGATGAAAGCATCGTGTCTGCTGGCAGGATACCGAGCATTAATGATTTAGACGAGGGGATTAAATGTAGTATCTCCAAATTTGCAGATGACACTAAGTTGGGTGGCAGTGTGAGCTGCGAGGCGGATGCTATGAGGCTGCAGAGTGACTTGGATAGGTTAGGTAAGTGGGAAAATGCATGGCAGATGAAGTATAATGTGGATAAATGTGAGGTTATCCACTTTGGTTGAAAAACAGAGACAGACTATTATCTGAATGGTGACAGATTAGGAAAAGGGGAGGTGCAACGAGACCTGGGTGTCATGGTACATCTGTCATTGAAGGTTGGCATGCAGGTACATAGAAACATAGAAACATAGAAAATAGGTGCAGGAGCAGGCCATTCAGCCCTTCTAGCCTGCACCGCCATTCAACGAGTTCATGACTGAACATGAAACTTCAGTACCCCATTCCTGCTTTCTCACCATACCCCTTGATCCCCCGAGTAGTAAGGACTTCATCTAACTCCCTTTTGAATATATTTAGTGAATTGGCCTCAACTACTTTCTGTGGTAGAGAATTCCACAGGTTCACCACTCTCTGGGTGAAGAAGTTTTTCCTCATCTCGGTCCTAAATGGCTTACCCCTTATCCTCAGACTGTGACCCCTGGTTCTAGACTTCCCCAACATTGGGAACATTCCTCCTGCATCCAACCTGTCCAAACCCGTCAGAATTTTAAACGTTTCTATGAGGTCTCCTCTCACTCTTCTGAACTCCAGTGAATAAAAGCCCAGTTGATCAAGTCTTTCTTGATAGGTCAGTCCCGCCATCCCGGGAATCAGTCCGGTGAATCTTCGCTGTACTCCCTCAATAGCAAGAATGTCCTTCCTCAAGTTAGGAGACCAAAACTGTACACAATACTCCAGGTGTGGCCTCACCAAGGCCCTGTACAACTGTAGCAACACCTCCCTGCCCCTGTACTCAAATCCCCTTGCTATGAAGGCCAACATGCCATTTGCTTTCTTAACCGCCTGCTGCACCTGCATGCCAACCTTCAATGACTGATGTACCATGACACCCAGGTCTCGTTGCACCTTCCCTTTTCCTAATCTGTCACCATTCAGATAATAGTCTGTCTCTCTGTTTTTACCACCAAAGTGGATAACCTCACATTTATCCACATTATACTTCATCTGCCACGCATTTGCCCACTCACCTAACCTATCCAAGTCACTCTGCAGCCTCATAGCATTCTCCTCACAGCTCACACTGCCACCCAACTTAGTATCATCCGCAAATTTGGAGATACTACATTTAATCCCCTCGTCTAAATCATGAATGTACAATGTAAACAGCTGGGGCCCCAGCACAGAACCTTGCGGTACCCCACTAGTCACTGCCTGCCATTCTGAAAAGTACCCATTTACTCCTACTCTTTGCTTCCTGTCTGCCAACCAGTTCTCAATCCACGTCAGCACACTACCCCCAATCCCATGCGCTTTAACTTTGCACATTAATCTCTTGTGTGGGACCTTGTCGAAAGCCTTCTGGAAGTCCAAATATACCACATCAACTGGTTCTCCTTTGTCCACTTTACTGGAAACATCCTCAAAAAATTCCAGAAGATTTGTCAAGCATGATCTCCCTTTCACAAATCCATGCTGACTTGGACCTATCATGTCACCATTTTCCAAATGCGCTGCTATGACATCCTTAATAATTGATTCCATCATTTTACCCACTACTGAGGTCAGGCTGACCGGTCTATAATTCCCTGCTTTCTCTCTCCCTCCTTTTTTAAAAAGTGGGGTTACATTGGCTACCCTCCACTCGATAGGAACTGGTCCAGAGTCAATGGAATGTTGGAAAATGACTGTCAATGCATCCGCTATTTCCAAGGCCACCTCCTTAAGTACTCTGGGATGCAGTTCATCAGGCCCTGGGGATTTATCGGCCTTCAATCCCATCAATTTCCCCAACACAATTTCCCGACTAATAAAGATTTCCCTCAGTTCCTCCTCCTTACTAGACCCTCTGACCCCTTTTATATCCGGAAGGTTGTTTGTGTCCTCCTTAGTGAATACTGAACCAAAGTACTTGTTCAATTGGTCTGCCATTTCTTTGTTCCCCGTTATGACTTCCCCTGATTCTGACTGCAGGGGACCTACGTTTGTCTTTACTAACCTTTTTCTCTTTACATACCTATAGAAACTTTTGCAATCCGCCTTAATGTTCCCTGCAAGCTTCTTCTCGTACTCCATTTTCCCTGCCCTAATCAAACCCTTTGTCCTCCTCTGCTGAGTTCTAAATTTCTCCCAGTCCCCAGGTTCGCTGCTATTTCTGGCCAATTTGTATGCCACTTCCTTGGCTTTAATACTATCCCTGATTTCCCTAGATAGCCACGGTAGAGTCACCTTCCCTTTTTTATTTTTACGCCAGACAGGAATGTACAATTGTTGTAATTCATCCATGCGGTCTCTAAATGTCTGCCATTGCCCATCCACAGTCAACCCCTTAAGTATCATTCGCCAATCTATCAGCAGGAGGTTAAGAAGGCAAATGGCATGTTGGCCTTCATAGCGAGGGGATTTGAGTACAGGGGCAGGGAGGTGTTACTACAGTTGTACAGGGCCTTGGTGAGGCCACACCTGGAGTATTGTGTACAGTTTTGGTCTCCTAACCTGAGGAAGGACATTCTTGCTATTGAGGGAGTGCAGCGAAGGTTCACCAGACTGATTCCCGGGATGGCGGAACTGACATATCAATAAAGACTGGATCAACTGGGCTTGTATTCACTGGAGTTCAGAAGAATGAGAGGGAATCTCATAGAAACGTTTAAAATTCTGACGGGTTTAGACAGGTTAGATGCAGGAAGAATGTTCCCAATGTTGGGGAAGTCCAGAACCAGGGGTCACAGTCTGAGGATAAGGGGTAAGCCATTTAGGACCGAGATGAGGAGAAACTTCTTCACCCAGAGAGTGGTGAACCTGTGGAATTCTCTACCATAGAAAGTTGTTGAGGCCAATTCACTAAATATATTCAAAAAGGAGTTAGATGTTGTCCTTGTTACTAGGGGGATCAAAGTGTATGACGAGAAAGCAGGAATGGGGTACTGAAGTTGCATGTTCAGCCATGAACTCATTGAATGGCAGTGCAGGCTCGAAGGGCCGAATGGCCTACTCCTGCACCTATTTTCTATGTTTCTATGTCTCTATCAACTGCCATGATCTTGTGGTGGTGGTCGCACACCATTGGACATTGAGGGAGTGGAATCCCTTGCGGTTTCTGAACATCTAAGGATTGTTTTGTGGCGCCCTCAATGTGACGTGGGTGCAGTCTATGGCGCTCATGAACCCTGGGGAAACCCACAATTCACACAAATCCGGTCTGCCGCTCCAACTGCTTCTACCTGCTCATTGGGAAGGAAATGCAGTCGCTCCTTCTCTTATAGAGAGCATCTGACACTTGACGGATGGAGCGATGCGCGGCAAAATGCGAAATGTTCGTTATGGCTGCCGTAGCAGCTTGAAAGATCCAGTGGCATAGAAATTGGGTGCTATGGTCACCTTGGATGCGACGGTCAGAGCTGTCCTCAGCCTTGTTTGAGGCTGGAGGTCTGGCCGCAGGAGATTGCACAGTTCCCTGAAAAAGTCTCTGGAGACATTGGTCATCCCTCAGGTCCATGAACAAAAACTGCTGCCTGTAGACCCTTGCTCGATAGGGCCTTCTCCCCCCACATCTGTGCTCGTGTCTTCCTATGGCAGCTGCTTCATTGCCTTCTCCTTTATGCTCTTGCTGCTCCTTGCCCTCTGCAGCCTGCTGCTGGCAAACATCTGTCTCCTGTGCATTCTGCCTTCTTTCGGTTTCTCTCTGGTGCAGGGGTTCAGTGTAGCTGACCCTCCTCCTGACAGCAGCTCTCTGTGTTGAGGTCTGTCGCCATTTCCATGGCCTTCTGCATGTTGGGCAGCCACGCCTGCTGCGTCCTTTGCCCGCAGTCTCTGGAGCGTTGGAGACGGCGCCGCCTTCTGCGTGCCTCCCTGCCGCGCATAATATGCAGGTGGCATTCCGCAGCCATAATGGACAATGCTCAAACAGATCAAAATTAGTGAATTAAAAATAATATTAATTTTGATAGCTTGTAATTTTGTTTCTGGGATGTTTACAGGGCAAGTTGATGGAATAAGATCAGAGATCTCAGTTAAAAGCTCCACCACTACCGCACTTGTAGATTTGTTGATAAACTTTCCCCTATAATTTTGAATTATTCATTGCCTCAAGGACCATACTGAGTGTTTTGTTCTTCCCAGGCTATATTTAGCTGAGATGTTGTATGTAACACAGCAGGAAATTCATTTTTGAAATCAAACGATATGTAAAGTGGTCTGTCTTTCTTTTGCACTTACTGTCCTTCCTCAGGAAATTTTAATCGATGTATGGTGTATACTTGTCAAATATGAAGGAAACTAGCTCCCATTTCTGAGCACATTCGCTGGCTACTCCACTAAACATGTAACAGAAGCTCAATTAGTTACCGTGTATTCCCAGGGCTCAGTCCCTTTGGCATGATTCATGTTTTATAACTTTCTTGTTCCTCCTTTATACCCTTTCTCTCAGGCCTCTGACAATGTTATTCTACAACCACCGTGAAGAAATTTGTGGGAGTGGTCAACATTGCCTTACCCTCAATTTGCACTCCCACTGTATAAAATATCACAGCTACCTCTTGGTAAGAAATCACATATCAATGGGCAATGTATGGGAGAGTAATGTAAATAACCTGACCAACAGATACTTGCTCATTATATTCAGCATATGTATTAGTTAAAAATATTCGGTTTTCATTGAACAGAATCTTGACTTGAAAGTCTTCAATTAAACCTTCCTTTCAGGTAACCTTTATATATTAAACGCACCAGGGTGCAGGAAGAAGTGGCATCCTCTCAATACATCTGCTCCACAGAACAGGCCTTTCCCTTTACCACAGTCCATAGCTAGTGGTTGGTATTCATCAGAGATTTCCAAACTAAAAGTAAGAAATTCTTTGTCAGGACCAGTTTGGATAAAGGAGAAACCCTGTTCTATGTGGCTACCACCACCCAAAGTGTGCATGAAATTGAGCTTTTTCGGTTCCGCAGGGGAGCCTGAAAATTAAGATGGCTCCTAAAATTAGAGCCTGCTTTAAAAATCAAAGATGAATTCTGTGGGTAAGCGCATCTTTGCGGTGATCTTTGTTGATGAGAGATTCCATGTATAATCTTTTCTAAGTGATGCACCCCATGGCCCCGATTTTAACTGCCCCCATCTGATGAAAATTGGGCGGGGAGGCAGTTAAAATAACGTGAGCCACTTACCCGTACCGATCCTGCTTCTTTCCCACCTTGTCCCCAGATTGACCTGCTCTTTTGAGCAGGCGGGCAGAACATCCACAAGTAGAAAGAGGGGTTCTGTTTTAAATCTGCAGATCAGGTCCGATTATTCAACAGGACCTGATCATAGAATCATACAGCACAGAAGGAGGCCATTCAGCCCATCATATCTGTGCTGGTTCTTTGTAGAGCTATCCAATTAGTCACACACTCCTGCTCTTTCCCCAAAGCCCTGCAAATCTTTCCTTTCAATTCCCTTTTGAATGTTGTTATTGAATCTGATTTCAATACGCTTTCAGGCCGTACATTTCAGATCACAACAACTCACTGGGTAATTTTTGTTTTCCTCATGTCACCCCTGGTTCTTTTGCCAATGACCTTAAACCTCTATCCTCTGGTTACCGACCCTTCTGCCACTGGAAACAATATCTCATTAACTCTATCAAAACCCTTCATGATTTTGAACACCTCCATCAAATCTCCTTTGAACTTTCTCTGCTTTAAAAAGAACAACCCCTTCTCCACGTAACTGAAGTTCCTCATCCCTGGAACCATTCTAATAAATCTCTTCTGCATCTTCTCTAATGTCTTGACATCCTTCCTAAAATATGGTGCCTAGAATTTATTTTTTCATTCATTCATGGGATGTAGGTGTCGCTGGCAAGACCTGCATTTATTTCCCATTCTTAATTGCCCTTGAGTGGCTTGCTTGGCCATTTCAGAGGGCAGTTAACAGTCAACCACATTGCTGTGGGTCTCCAGTCACATATAGGCCAGAGCGGGTGAATTCACTCCAGATCATTCCTCCACACCTCTTGATTACTAGTCCAGTAACATTACCACTATTCTACCGTTCCCCCAGAATTGGATACAAGACTCCAGCTGGGGTCTAAGCAGTGTTTTATAAATGTTTAGCATTCCTTGCTCTTTTACTTCAGGCCTTTATTTATAAATCCAGTATGCCTTTTTTAACAACCTTCTCAACTTGTTCTGCCACCTTCAAAAATGTGTGTACATACAAGCCCATGGACTAGATTTTACACTTTTGTGCTTATCCCCAAAAATGGGCGTTATTTCCGGCGTGGTCGGTAAAAATGGGTTTGCAGATCGCCGGCTTCTCGCCCATTCTCAAAGCACCTAGTCCCCATTTTTGAAATTGGGCATTACCGCGAGCAATATGGGCGGTAGTGTTAAATCTCGCTGACCTTCTGCTGTAAAGTGTCGCTGTCCTTAGCAACGGCATGGCAACGCTCGATTCCCGCGATGTAGGAGGTCAAGGATCATCATGACATGCGCAGAAGAGGAGACAGAGAGAGAGGGACTGTGTGGACGTGATGTGGCTGCTTTGGGAGGAAGGAGGGAGAGTTTAGAGCTTTAGAGCAAATAGGGAAACAAAAATTAGCTGTTATCAGCCACATATTTGCCCAAATTTGGCCTTTAATGGAGGGAGAGGAGGAGGCATCACAGCACGCTGTGGAGACTGACGCTGGCGAGAGCAGTGAGGTGGAAGAGGAGCACGTTGGAGGGCGCAAAAGAGCGAGGAGGTTCTCGGATGAGGCAAATGCCTCCCTCCTGCAGGAGGTCAAGTTACGCTGGGGTGATTTGACACAGGAAGGGCGTGGGAATCCCACCCCAAAGGCCTACCAGAGGATATAGACCGAGATAGCAGAGGTGGTCTCGTTGATGACCAATGAGGTGCGTGAGGGCAACCAATGTTGCAAATGATGGAACGACCTTGTGGGATCCGCAAGAGTAAGTATTACATTGATTTACATGTACTTATGTATTTATATAATTTGATTTGTAACAATCATGAGTGACTATCAGCAGATGTGAGGTCTTTCACTTTCACCGGGAATGTTTTACTCAAAGCCTGCGATCACGGTGCACATCTTTAGGTAAAGAATGATAATTATCATAATAAACATGATTACACCTGTCGGTTATGTTTGTATCAGTCTCTGTGACGGTATCTAGCAATGATATCACGCAATGATCTCATGCCATGTCGTCCTGTCACCTTTTACAGAAGAAGCTATCGACGATGAGGTCTGTGCAGAGGCGAACGGGTGGAGGGGGGCCACCAGTCCCCAGTGACATCACTGACATGGAGGAGCGGGCGCTTGCGCTCGTGGGAAAGCACACCCGGACAGCCATGGAAGCATCTGCAGACCCTGAAGTGATGCCACGAGAGTAAAGTTTACACCATTGGGTGATGTAAAGTCAATAGCTGCCACACCAACTCATATCCAACCAATCATATATGATAGTTGATTTCTAAAATTGTCCTAGAAATAATGCTGGTCTAATGAAAATCATTGCAATGCAAATGTGTTGATGGTCATGAAATGTGATGTCTGTGATGATTTTGATAGCATATGCACAAAAAAAGCACCACCACTGTGAAAAGGACTCACCTTGTGACCCTAGCACCCCCTTCTCCTCTAATAACCTCATTTGTGTTTTGCAACTCAGCCAGCAGCGCGGCCCCATGCAAGACCAGAGGCCAGAAGGTGGGGGCGCGGGGCCTGACTCGCCGGGCGATCCTACATCTGGTGCTGAGGAGATTTGATTCTCGCCCGTCAATTCACTGGGTCTGTTCTCTACGGATGAGAGCGCGGACTTTGAGAAACCTGCATCACCATGCTCCAGAAGCCATTCCACCCCAAGGCCATCTAGTGGTCCTCCGGTCATTCCCGCCTCCACTCTGGAGGTACAGGCCCCAAGCACCTCGCTACAGGGCACCCCATTTGTCCCCAGGATGGTGCCGACCCCGCAGACGCCTCGTGGACGTGGCAGGTCTGGTCCACGAGTGCCACATGAGAGCGGAGAGATGATACAGTTATCCAGGAGGACTGTAGACATTGGTGACCAGCTCATCGAAGTATTGGGAGGCATATCCCGACAACTGGCCACCATGACTGAGTACATTCCACGAATGGCAGAGGCCCTGGATGCAATTGCCAGGAACACTGCTGGCACAGGCCTCCCAGTGGTCCCAGAGCGCGGCACTGCACTCCTAGGTTCCGCACCACCACTGTGAACGACAGATGAGAGCAAGGACCAAGATCCTGCTTCTACATCAGAGAAGTTTGCCCCCTCAGCACCTCCCGCTCCCGTACCCATGCAGCTACCGCCTCTGCCTTCATCCCCCCCAATGAGGCACCGCCTGAGGAACTTCTCAGCCAGGCGCCATGGAGCAAGGAGAGGAAGGGGTGGAGGTGGGGAAAAGAAGGGAAGGGGGGGAAGGAAAGTGAGGTGCATGTCCACAGGTGATGGCTGTGTTATATCTCCATCTGGGTGAATGCAATTTGTTGTAATGTATGGGGGGGAGAGGACCAACCTCCTGCTTTGCCTTTGTATTCTGTGTTGTTGGGCATGTTGAACATTTGATTGATTTCAATGATGGAAAAAGTGGAGTGTGGGCAGGGGTTGAGTGTTACTATCTGTGATACTTATGATTTCAGACCAATGTTGGTATAAACATTTTTTTATTGAACATAACCTTGTTGCGCATTGTCTCAGATAGCTGGACTGTTACACACTGGTGATTCCTTAACATGAAAGGGTTAAATAAAACTTATCAATCAACGTAAACTTTAACTGGCACCAAGTTGATGGGCACCATTAATGTCTGAGCTGCACACACACAGCAGTGTGTCAGCGTTGTCACTCACAGCAACGTTCTTTCAGGCAAATCGTTCAGGTATCAGCTCCTCACGTAAGAGTCTTGCAGCTATGTAGCCACCACGGGCCCTGTCCTGCGGTCTGGAGGGGGTCGTGGGCATGGTTGCATAGCCAGCCTGATTGTCTGGCCCTAGGTCAGCGTCCAGCCCCTCGTCGTCCTCTTCCTCTCTCTCCTGAGGTGGAGCATCAGTCCCTTCTGGCAATTCTTGGCCCCTCCTGATAGACAAATTGTGCAGCATGGAGCTCACGACCACGAATTTATCCAATTGCTCAGGGTTGTATTGTAGCTCCCCTCCTGATTGGTCCAGACATATGAAGTGCTGCTTAAGTACAGTTATTGTTTTCTGGACCACATTACATGTGTCTCTGTGGCTCTGGTTGTATCGCTTTTCAGCCTCGGTATGGGTGTCACGCAGGGGAGTCATCAGCCAGGTGGCTAGGCCATATCGGTTTTCACCAAGCATCCAGCATTGTCCTTGTGGCTGACTCTAAAAGATGTCAGAGACAGCGCTCTCGCACAGGATGTGAGCCTCATCGAAGGTGCCCGGACATTTGGCATTCACTGCCATGATGATTTGGTTGTGGTCGACAACTAGTTGGACCTTCAGGGAGTGAAATTCTTTTCTGTTATGAAAATGCTCTGGGTCCTGAGAAGGTGGCCACATGGTACTGTATTGCTCCCTGCACCCTGGGGAACTTAGCAATGCAGTAGAATGCTCCAGCCCTGTCAGTCTGAACCTCCGTGGTCATGGAGAAGCTGATAAAGTCCATCCTTCTCGCGTACAGGGCCTCCGTGACCTGTCTAATGCAGCGATGGGTTTCATGGTGAGACAGAGGGCAAATCTCGATTGCAAAGGCCCGAAAGGAACCGGATGCTTAGAAAGACAGTGCCGCAGTGACCTTGACTTCGACCGACACTGATGTCCTGATGACAGGCTGCATATGTGGCCTGATGAGCTCACATATTTCATTGATCACCACCTTGTGGAAGCACAGCCTCCAAAGGCAGGTATGGTCGGACACGTTGAGGTAAGACCACTTTTCCCTGTATGTGCGGGGTGTGTATGGTCTGGCCCTCCTCCTCATTCTTGCACATCTTAAATTGGGGCATAATGATGTGCATCACACATTGAGCCATCTGCACTCTGCAGTATCGGCGTATTAATCGAGGCTGAGAAATGGCTGGTCCCATTGCAATGAAAGTATAATAATGATTGATCAGAAGCAATAATTTCCTCACAACAATATACCTAGAATAAACCCCCAATAGTCCAGAGTCTGAAAATATGTCTGTTGAGATGGTCACTTCACCTGAGAAGAACTCCAGAGTCAATGCACACTCCCCCGAAGTTGAAGCAGCCTTTTGAATGAAGCGAACTGCGATTTTAAAAATGGCAGCTACACCGCTGGCTTTAGGTCAGAACAGTTCCACTTTTTTTGGGCGAGCGATATTGTGGGCGAGCGATATTGTGGGCGATATGTGTGCGAGGTGGTGAAAGTGACAGTGGCCGATCACCTGGGTGTTAGTTTCGCCAAATGTGCTCTTTACGACAAAAAAAAATGGGTGGGCGGTATTATTGAATCTTGGCGTTTAATTCTGTGTGGAATGTAACGCTGGCCAATATTATGGGCGTTGATTTCGCCCATTCTGATGATTCCGCCCCAAAAAAGTGGGCGGGCGGTAATATTTTTTCCCAGCGTTATGCACATGGGGAAAGTAACACTCAGCAATAAGTTTCCGAAAAATGCCCAGTTTCCATTTTGTGGCTATATGGGCGTTATATATCATGTTAGCGGTAAAATTGGCGTTATGTGGGCGTTAAGCATGCAAAAAGTGAGGAAACTCTAGCCCCATGTCTCTTTGTTCCTGCACCCCTTTTAAAATTGTACAGTACCATTCTCTGGACTGCAGTACTTTAAGGTGTTGTCACCCTCATTCAATACTGAAAACTCGTTTGTGAGTGTCACATTCCTGAAGGATTCCTGCCTGCCTGGCTCTTCCTACCCTGTCCGATGGCCATCCACTTATTATCCTGAACTCCCTGTGACTGTGAGGTGACCACCTCCTGGAATATACGGTCCAGGAAATATTCAGCCTCCCGTAAGCCGGGCAATTATTCCAACCACTCCTCACACTCAGAAATCTGGAGGTACTTCCTGCACGTGTGGTTATGCACGTGGTCAAGCTCTGGGTTGGGGGTGGTGAGGGATCAGGCACAATGTTTGCTTCCTGCCAGACAAAACCTGCCAGGAGACGGATGCTGGGCCAGAGAGACCCAGAAGATAAATTTTTAATTTACTTTTCAGCTTTTCTTGTGAGCCAGGATGGGCAGGAGTACTCCTCCAGGCCTTACAAGGGAGTCTCGTGCCTCACTTGCGTGAGCTATCCCCCGATCGTAGAAAGAACCTCTCTCCCCCAGTCGTGGCCCGGCCATAAAGCCTTATAAAATGTAACCTTCTTGGTAAATATCTCTCTTTGACCCTAGCAAGCACCACCTCAAAGACTGGCATGATGTGTACTTTAGAAGATTGGCGTGAGGAGTGGTCTTTACATGGTGCATCACTGGGCACAAATGTGCAGGAGCCAAGGGAGGGGTTAGTACTGCACAAATGCCTGCTTGCTGGAGGGCGAGATCACATACCAGCTCTACTACAGAGGACTCAGATCCTGACGTCGAAAGTTCCAGGCTACTGAGGAAGGCTGATGGGAATGCATCATGAAATGCTAGATGCAGTAGGCAGACTTATGTACAATGGCTCGGAACATGGAGGAGTCCAGCTCCAACTTATGTCAAGGCCTCACACAGAGCATGGAGATTATTCTGTCGAACATGGACCGAGTGGTGAACATCCTCACCACGATAGTGACGGCAACCATAATGGAGCTCTGCTGACAGCTCTCTGAATCCTTCCAAGCCAGCTTACACTGCTGACAACAGACAGCTGCCACCTTGGCTCTGGAGCCACTGTTGACAGGGGCTTCCAGAGCGTCATGTCACTCCTGCATTCCGTTCTCACGTAAAACTTGAGGCACAATCCCAGGAAGTGGCCTTGGCTGCATGGGAGAGGCACCTGCTATCCACTCTTAGGACGACAGCACACCTGCTACCTTTCCAGCGAGCTCGCACGCAATGGCTCAGAACATGGAGGAGTCCAGCGAGCACAGAGAACAGGAACTAAGGGTTATTCTTAATTATTTCTGAGAACTGTTAGATACAGATGGAATTGAGTTGTTGGATAAAATTTTTTCCAACCACCTGATTTAGAAAACTAATTTATTGGTAATGTTTAAAATGGCTTCCAGGAATAAACAAAGCAAAAATATGTATTTGCTGCATTAATATCAGGTCTTCACCTTACCCTCCCCACCCCCAGTTATTGCAGTTTATCACACCATTTTCAGACTTCATCAACAAAAACATTTACAATCTAAGGAGCTCATTGTATAAAACATTGGCATAGACCAGTTGAAACAACCTTTTAAGAAAAGCTTTGTTTGTCAAGCTGAGGATTGGGAAACTGAGGACCACTCTGCTTTTTACACCATGTATCAGGACTTGAACCTGACAATTCAAGGAAGCACGTTCAGTATCAGTGTAACCATTGACCCAGGATGCTTCACTGAGCTTTGGGCCAAAATTGGACCTTGTGTCGCCCATTTTGCGTGCTTGAGATGGGTGCCAAACTTACCAATATTGGGCTTTGGTTGTGTGTGCCTGATTATACACGGGAAGTGTGTCGCCTACCAGTATCGGGCAACACTTAGTCATCCTGAGTGTCTGCTTAAAATGAGTAGCTAATAATGGTCCTTTGACTGTTTTAGGACACTTTTGTGAAATTGGTCAGTGTCAGTGTCTGATTCACTCATTTTTAAGACTGCCCAGCAAATCATCGTAGGAACAGTCAAGAAACAGTCTGCAGAAATTATACTTAAAGGGATCCTCAACTCCAGGGGGGAGAAATTGATGATCACCCTGTTTGGGGCAGTAACTTTTGAGGGGGGAGAAATTTAGCAGTCTGCGCTAATGTTAGCCCTCTCTCAAAAACTTGGGTGCAGCGTTCTTGGAAGGAAGTGGAGCGCAATCTCCGGGTGCAGGAGATCGGGGCGCAATGCCGTAGCGCAGGCGCTAAACTCTCAGCCAATATGGCAGGAGTCGTTGTCAGCGGCACGCCTCGTCGCTAATGCATTTGCGCCCCATTAGCAGCCCCATGGGTGCGAACGGGATACGCAAATGCACCGAATTCCTAGGCCCAAGTGTCAGCCATTGGCTCAGTGGGTAGCACTCTCGCCTCTGAGTCAGAAGGTTGTGGGTTCAAGACCCTCTTCAGAGACTTGAGCACAAAAATCTAGGCTGAAACTCTAGTGCAGAACCGAGGGAGTGCTGCACTATTAGAGATGTGAACTTTGGATGAGACGTTAAGCCGAGGTCCGATCTACACTCTCAAGTGGACGTAAAAGATCCCACGGCACGATTTCAAAGAAGAGCAGAGGAGTTATCCCTGATGCCCAGGCCAATATTTATCCCTCATCCAACATCACTAAAACAGATTATCTGGTCATTATCACATTGCTGTTTGTAGGAGCTTGCTGTGTGCAGATTGACAGCCGCGTTTCCTACATTACGACAGTGACTACACTTCAAAAAGTACTTCATTGGCTGCAAAGCGCTTTGGGATGTCCGATGGTCATGAAAGGCATTGTATAAATGCAAGTCTTTCTTTCTTTAAGGCAAGTCTCTGGTTTGTCATGTTACGTGCGTATGGCCCCTTTATTTAGCTGTTTTGGTTGCGGTATTTAAAACTTTCAGTGGAGCTTTTTGGAGGTGCAGGAGTGTTTCTGTGCTTTCCATCAGTAGTACTATTTTCATCATGAGTGTTCTACTGGGTCTAGAGTTGGAGATGGAGGATGAGGAGCACAGACCTGGAGATGCTGCAAGAGGGTGAAGGATGCGAGGTTGCAGAACGTCCTGCACCATGCGTATATTTCGGAGCCGCATTTCCTACCTCAGCTGGACTGAGCAGAGCAGTGTGTGCAGCACCTCTACTTCACCAGAGAAGCTGTCACTCAACCATGTCACCAGCTGCAGCACCAACTGGAGCCCGGCACCAAAGGAGGGACAGCACTGCCTGTGGCTTTCAAGGTGACGGTCATCCTTAATTTCTATGCCACAGGTTCATTCCAGCTGCAACAGGAGACATCAATAACCTCACCCAGTTTGCTGGTCACTGCTTCCTCAGGAATGCAATGTTGCGCTTGAATAAGTCATTTGGATGCTCAGTATGATCTTTCACCATAAAACATGACTTACAACATTACAACAGTGACGACACTTCAAATGCACTTTATTGGTTGTAAAGTGCTTTGGGACATCCTGAGGTCATGAAAGCAACTATATAAATGCAAGACTTTCTTCTTTTACATTGTAATATTTTAAAGTTTTATTTGCTTGAATTTTGACCTCTTTAAGGGGCTGTATTAACGAGTGTCCTGTAACTGAGTAAATAATTCACTTGATTGGGTTAGTAAACAATTACTAAAACTTCCCAATAGCTCACCGTGCCCAGTTGCAGCATTATTCTCCATTGCAAACAGCTCTCCAGAGAATTCAGACTGAAATAGCTGTATCGCGGCATACTGGAGAGGCAAAAGTTCAGAGACAAATTTATTGGTGCTGACAGTCACACAACTGCCTCATTTCACAGGCTCTCATTTGTAAGATGTGAACTTTACTAGGTCGAACAGTATTTGTTCTCTGCTCTTTCCTGCTTTCCCTGCTGCCATCTTTAAATATCGATAATGTTACAGCGAGACAGCCTTCCATCAAAATGGAATATTAATAGTTAACAGTGTACATAATGCACCAAGTGTCGGTCAACCAAGCAGTACTCACAGTTGCTACCATCATAGCACAGCAATCAGCCATCCTATATTACATAGAAACATAGAAAATAGGAGTAGTAGGAGGCCATTCGTCCCTTCGCGCCTGCACCGCCATTCAATATGATCATGGCTGATCCTCTATCTCAACACCATATTCCTGCTTTTTCCCCATACCCCTTGATACCTTTTGTGTCTAGAAATCTATCTATCTCCTTTTTAAATATATTCAGTGACTTGACCTCCACAGCCTTCTGTGATCGAGAATTCCACAGGTTCACCACCCTCTGAGTGAAGAAATTTCTCCTTATCTCAGTCCAAAATATTCTACCCCATATCCTGAGACTGTGACCCCTTGTTCTAGACTTCTCAGCCGGGGAAACATCCTCCCTGCATCCAGTATGTCCAACCCCGTCAGAATTTTATACATTTCAACAAGTACCCCTCTCATTTTTCTAAACTCTAGTGAATACAGGCCTAGTCACCCAGTCTCTCCTCATACGACAATCCTGCCATCCCAGGAATCAGTCTGGTGAACCTTCGCTGCATTCCCTCTATGGCAAGTATATCCTTTCTTAGGTAAGGAGAACAAAACTGCACACAATATTCCAGGGGCAGTCTTACCAAGGCCCTGTATAACTGTAGTAAGACATCCTTGCTCCTGTGCTCAAATGCTCTTGCAATGAAGGCCAACATACCATTTGCCTTTCTAACTGCTTGCTGCACCTGCATGTTTGCTTTCAATGACTGGTACACAAGTCCCTTTGTACATCGACACTTCCCAAGCCATCACCATTTAAATAATATTTTGTCTTTATGTTTTTCCGACCAAAGTGAATAACTTCACATTTATCCACATTATAATGCATCTGCCATGTGTTTGCCCACTCACTCAACCTATCTAAATTGCCTTGCAGCGTCTTTGCATCCTCCTCACAACTCACAATCCCACCTAGTTTTGTGCGTCAGCAAACTTAGACATATTGGGCCCAAGTTTCCACATGATTTGCGCCTGATTTTTAGGAGCAACTGGTGGAGAACGGACTATCTTAGAAATCGCAATTCTCCACATTTTTCTTTCTGCAGTTCTAGTCAGGTAGAACAGTTCTACTTTGGAACAGAATTTTTTCTTCAAAAGGGGGCGTGTCCGGCCACTGACGCCTGATTTGAAAGTTTCCACAGTGAAAACGTACTCCAAGCTAAAGTAGAATGGAGCAAGTGAAGATTTTTGTAGAACCGAAAAAACCTGTTCTACACATTAAAAAATCAGGCGCAGGTTACAAATTAGGCGTCCAGAACGAGGTGGTGGGGGGGAGGGAAGTTATTAAATTCTATAATAAATCCTTATTTATACTTATACAAATATTATACAAATAAATCCAACCTGAATAAACATTTATAAGCAAAGAAAAGATTAAATAAACCATCTTCCTACCTGTGTGAAAGTGCTTCAGGCAGGCCTTTCGGGACCAAAGGCTGAACGGGCCGGCCCGAGACTTCGGGCAGGGCCCGTCCCCAGCACCAGATTTACAGGTAGGTGGCATTGGGTTGGGTCGGGGAGGTTCGGTTCGGCGGGGGGGGGAGGAGGGAGAGAGAGAGAGAGGGAGGGAGAGAGAGAGAGAGGGAGGGGGGGAGAGGGAGGGGGGGAGAGGGAGAGAGAGAGAGAGGGAGGGAGGGGGGGAAAGAGAGAGAGAGGGAGGGAGGGGGGGAGAGGGAGAGAGGGAGAGAGAGAGAGGGGGGGAGAGAGAGAGAGGGAGGGGAGGAGGGGGAGAGGGAGGGGGAGGAGAGGGAGAGGGAGGGGGGGGGCGAGATCAGGTCGGATCCAGTACGGGAGCGGGAGTCGGGTCCAGTGGGGGGGGGGGGGTCGGGTCGGGTCGGGGGGCGGGAGCGTAGGTCGGGTCCAGTCGGGCGGGGCGGGGAGCGGGAACAGGAGCGCGGGTCAGGTCGGGTCCAGTCGGGGGGGAGGGGGGGCGGGAACAGGAGCGCGGGTCGGGTCGGGTCAGTCGGGGGGGAGCGGATGTCAGGTCTGGTTGGGGGGGGGGGGGAGCGGGTGTCGGGTCTGGTCTGGAGGCATGGGGGGGAAGCAGGAGCTGGCCGTGGGAGGAGCCTTATTCACACAGCCCCAGTGAGGCCATTGGGCCAGGGCTAGGGGCTGCGTGCTTCGGGCCCCTCCCACACAGTTTCGGGCGCCTGAAGCTACTGCACTTGCGTGCCCACTGTAGCGCACATGTGCAGAGGTCCCGGCACTGTTTTCAGCGCAGGGACCTGGCTCCGCCCCCCCCACAGCTCGTGCTCCTGTGCCGAGGGCCAGAGGACCTGCAGGTAGGTGGAGAATACCGAGGATTTTTTTAGGCGCACTTTGTGGCGCGAAAAACGGGCGTCCAGGTCGGGACTGCGCTGATCTAGGCGCGTGTGGAAACTTGGGCCCATTACTTTTGGTTCCCTCATCCAAATCATTTATATATATATTGTGAATAGCTGGGACCCAAGCACTGATCCCTGTGGTACCCCACTAGTCACTGGCCGCCACCCCGAAAAAGACCCGTTTACTACTCTCTGTTTCCTGTCAGTTAACCAGTTTTTAATCCAAGCCAGTATATTACCCCCAATCCTATGTGTTTTAATTTTGCACACTAACCTCTTATGTGGGACTTTATCAAAGGCCTCCTGAAAATCCAAATACACTACATCCACCGGTTCTCCCTTATCTATTCAATCACTTACATCCGCAAAAAACTCCAGTAGGTTTGTCAAACACGATTTTTCTTTCATAAATCCATGTTGACTTTGTCTAATCCTTTGTCTAATCCTAAAGTGTGCCGTTATCACATCCTTTATAATAGATTCTAGCATTTTCCCTACTACTGATGGTAGGCTAACCAGTCTGTAATTCCCTGTTTTCTCTCTCCCTCCTTTTTTAAAGAGTGGGGTACATTTGCTACCCTCCAATCTGCAGGAAATGTTTCATAATCTATAGAATTTTGGAAGATGATAAACAATGCAGCCACTATTTCCATGGCTACCTCTTTTAGTACCCCGGGGTGCAGATTATGAGGCCTTGGGGATTTATCGGCTTTCAGTCCCATTAGTTTCTCCAGCACTAATAATCATTTCCTTTAATTCCTCTTGCTCACTAGACCCTTGGTTCCCTAGCATTTCTGGGACGTTATTTGTGTCCTCTTCCGTGAAGACAGAACAGAAGTATTTATTTAATTGTTCTGCCATTTCCTTGTTCCCCATTATAAATTCTCCCGTTTCTGACTGTAAAGGACCTACATTTGTCTTCACTAATCTTTTTCTTTTTATGTACTTGTAGAAACTTTTGCAGTCAATTTTTATGTTCCTTTCAAGTTTATTCTCGTACTCTCTTTTTCCGCTCTTAATCAATCTCTTGGTCCTTTTTTGCTGAATTCTAAATTGCTCCCAATCCTCAGGCTTGCTACTTTTTCTGGCAACTTTGTATGACTCCTCTTTCAATCTAATACTATCCTTCGTTTCTTTTGTTAGCCATGGTGGGGCCACTTTTCTTTTTGTGTTTTTGTGCCAGAAAGGAATGTATAACTGCTGCAATTCATGCATTCGTTCCTTAAATGTTAGACATTGCCTATTCACCATCATACCTTTTTAATAAATTTTCCCAATCTATCATAGCCAATTCATTCCTCATGCCTTTGTAATTTCCTTTGTTTAGATTTAGAACCCTAGTTTTGGATTGGACTACTTCACTTTCCATTTTAATAAAGAATTCAATCATGTTATGGTCACTCTTCCCTAAATGTCCCCGTACAACAAGACTGTTAATTAGCCCCTTCTCATTACACAATACCCATTCTAGGATAGCCTGTTCCCTAGTAGGCTCCTCAACGTACTGATCTAAAAAACCATCTTGTACACACTCCAGGAATTCATCCTCCACAGTATTATTACTAATTTGGTTTGGCCAGTCTATATGTAGATTGTCATCTACAATTACTGTAGTCCCCTTGTTACATGCAATATTCTTCGCAAGGACAAAAGTACAATTTAACGGTAAAAATTGTGAAAAATTATTTACTTTTATTAATGATTGCTAGCCTGATTGCACTAAAATAAAATATAGTTTGTTTAAAAAAAAGAGGTATATTTTCCATCAGTGAGAAGTTTACACCAATCCCTCACACACTCGGTGCCCAAACAGTTAAAGATCGTCAATACATAAGTTTATCCCCTTTCCCCTAATACTCTAACATTTGTGAAGGAACACTTTAAACATAGCATTTTACTGGGTGTAAGATGTATTGTAATACAGATGTTAACCCTTACACATAAGAATGTGTTTGATCACGGCTTGCGTCTGCAGAACAGAGCCACGCAAAACTTATTCCCCCAATTGAATTATTATGGTGGTGCAATTTTCTGAAGCACTGGGCCTATTTGTTAAAAAAAAGTTAAATTATCCCTCTGCTCATTTCAGACATGGAGCCCCATCTGCTGGGAGTGCACATTCTCCCACCCCATGTTTTTAGTCCATTAAAATGAATGGATGGGTAATAATGAGTTGTGCAAGTGCAATTTCCTAATAATTACTCCTGCAGGTAAGGCTCCACATCAAAAGTGAGCAAGCAGAAAATTTACCCTCAAATCTAAACATAAAGACCTGTGATGCTTCAATAATAAAAGAATAAAGAAGCTACATGGCCAGATTCAGCTGAAAATATCCATTTGACCTGAGGTAAATATATTTTTATTGAATAACTTGTTTGGAGAATGATTCTGCTGTTTTGCATTATTCTTTCTTATTATAATGGTTAGACAGTCATGACAATTAACCCACTACACTGCCAAGTTATCCTATTCCCCTGTGACAAAGAGAGTCTTTGTCCCGTGAGTCATGTATCCTCTAGCTATGAATATATTAAAAGTTATTCAGCGTGCATTTCCTGTCCAAGTTAGCCTTACTTTCTGTGTCACAATTTTCAAGTCATATTTTCTATGTCAACACTTATAATTGCAAAAGCCTATACAGGGTATTACCATGTACGCTGTAATTGCACAGCTCCCATCACTAGGTGGCACTGCTGCACAGCACTCTCTCATCTCCTGATCTTCCACATCCTCTGCAAGGCCCACTGTCTCCCTCTCAGCTGAAAATCTGCTCTCCTGAATCTTCTTCCCCCCCATAACCCTGTTTCTGCCTCCTATAGGCTAGAAGGTCGATCTCTTTCCCCTGGAGCAGCAACTTCCTACCACATAGCCCCATTCTACCTCTGTTGCCACCGCCTCCTGCCCTGACTTTCATCGGTTTTACCAGCAGTTTACTTTAACAGCAACTTGCATTTATATAACGCCTTTAACGTGGTGAAACGTCCCAAGGCGCTTCACAGGAGTATTATGAGATTAAAAATTTGACACCGAGCCACATAAGCAGAAAGCTTGGTCAAAGAGATAGGTTTTAAGGAGCATCTTGAAGGAGGATAGAGAGGTGGAAAGGTTTAGGCAGGGAATTCCAGAGCTTGGGGCGACCAATGGTTGAGCGATTATAATCAGGGATGCTCAAGAGGGCAAAATTAGAGGAGCGCAAACATCTCATGGGGTGTTTGGGGCTGGAGGAGATTACAGAAATAGGGAGGGGTGAGGCAATAGAGGAATTTGAAAATAAGGATGAGAACTTTGAAATCAGAAGCCAAAATAGGTCAGCGAGCACATGGGTGATGGGTGAGCGGGTTAGGTCACGGGCAGCCAAGTTTTGGATCACCTCTAGTTTACATAGGCTAGAATGTGGAAGGCCAGCCAGGAGTGCATTGGAATAGTCAAGTCTGGAGGTAATAAAAGCATGGATGAGGGCTTCAGCAGCAGACGAGCGGAGGTAAGGGCAGAGACGGGCAATGTTACGGAAGTGGAAATAGGCGGTCTTAATTATGCTGCGGATATTTGATCAAAATCTCATTTCAGGGTCAAATATGACACCAATGTTGCGAACAGTCTGGTTTAGCATCAGACTGAAGTTGGGGAGAGGGATAGAGTCAGTGGCTAGGGAACGGAGTTTGTGGCAGGGACCGAAATCAATGACTTCGGTCTTCCCAATATTCAATTGGAGAAAATTTCTGCTCATTCAGAACTGGATGTCGGGCAAGCAGTCTGACAAGTTAGAGACCATGGAGGGTTTGAGAGAAATGGTAATGAGGCAGAGCTAGATGTCATTAGCGTCCAAGTGGAAACTGGTGCTGTGTTTTTGGATGATGTCGCCAAGGGGCAACATGTAGGTGAGAAATAGGAGGGGGAGAGCGCTATGCAGCTTTAGAATGTATTTAACAACTTAAGCTTCAGCTTATTGGTGTTCCTGCTGCTGATTCAGTGGTGTTCAATGCTCTATTACAGTAATTTATCAATTTATTGGTGGCTGTTCAGCTGTGCTTTAATATTCATCAGTGACCTTTCATTGCTGAGAGTGAGTGGGTAGTCATACACAAAATTTGTGCTGATTTCTGTGGATTGAGTTTTCCTGTTCTCAAACAAACAATAAAACTTTTCATTGTCATTTAATTTCTCCAGTTTATTATGTTAGTTTTTAATCTCCATGTTATTATAGCAGCAGCTTCTGTGTCCACTGGCTTAGGGTTTAACACGCTCACGTTCATTCGGAAAACTGATATAAAATTTTGCAAAGACTGTATGCAATCATGTGTGTAATGCCAGGGGAGATTTTATATATAATTTACAAGTTACAGTACTTTGAAAATGTTGATCAAGCACCACCTTGCAATTTGGTAATGGCTACTGCAGATGAAGTGTTTGGATCAAACCCCAGAAAATGTTTGATCCCAAGTTAATCATGATAATGATAGGTTCTTTGGAGGACAAGGACAAATTGTACACTGATTACATTTCAATCAGACAAAAGGAATTGTGTTTTCCAAATGTTGCCAAGTGTCAAAAACGATATATTAGTCTGCCCATAGCTTCAGTTCACACCTTGTCCATCCAAGTGTTGATTGTCTGGTTGTTGAGAAGAAATCATTTGTTTCACAAAGGAAATCAGGTTTTATATCCCATGGACTTTCACAGGATCTTTAGTTTCTCAACCGCTTGCTGCTAATATATGCCAGCGGAGCGCTCATAACAAATTGTTTCCACATAAGTTACTGAAAAGACTGCAAAGAATGCAGACTTTTTCTTTTCTGGTTCTTAAACCTTTTGGGCCAGAAATTGGTCATTACATAAGGTCCGTCCATTCTTCGGCGGTACGCCAGTGGTGCATCGTTTCAAACCGCCGGCATTACCGCGGAGACCAAAGAGCGCAATATTAGTTGATTTTTTTTCAGCGGTATGCAAGTGGTGTGCAGTGGGTGGTAGGTAACGTTGTAGTCGATCCAAATCGACTTTCTTTTTGATGGACGGTGTGGCACTGCGCATGCGCAAACTGTTTTTTCCCCCGTTTTTTTCAGAGAAGCTTCTTATCCACAATTTCGGGGGTCAGGGGTCAGCCGTGCATGTGCAGTGAGTTGAAGTTGAGGGAGAGAAAGTGAGAAGGAGTAGCAAGCTAGTCGAGGGTTCATTGGTTTAATAACAGATTGCAGAGTTTTAAAATATTCATAAATAATAATTATACAGTTTGAATAATAAGACATATTTTACAAATCAAAAATCATAACATAAATATAATGGAAATGCTAAAAATAGTCGAAGCGCAGGAACATCGAGAAGGGCGGAAGGTTAAGGGCGCCCACCTTCGACTAGACAGAGTTACCTGCCCTTCTCGAGAATATTAGAGAGGTACTCCGACCTAACGAAGGGTGTTCGTGGAAAGCCCTCCCCAAAGGAGTACAACAGAATATGGGACGAGATCGGGGAGGCTGTGTCTTCCACAAGTACTATGGTACGCAGCAGGGAAAGTGCCGGAAGAGGTGGAATGACCTAGTGAGGGTAGCAAGAGTAAGTAATGATTTTATTTATGCACCCCCCATGTGCCATGTAAATGTAGATTCAGTGTCACACAGATGATGTTATTTATCTTAAGGTTACGGCGATATATTTGTGCTTTCAGGCAATGACAAAAGGATCAACGCAGTGTTGTAATGTGTGTGTGTGTATGTCTGCGATGTTGAATGGATTGAAGATTTTTACTTTAATTTACTTCACCTTCTGCAGAAGAAGACATCTGCAATAGCAGCAGATCAGCGGCGTATGGGGGGAGGACCCACAACCCAAGAGCCATTGACAGAGATAGAGATCTGTGCCCTGTCGCTGTCGGGGATAGCAACCGTGCCACCACCAGCATTGGAGCTGACCCACTCACACAGGATGGTAAGTTGAATGCAATCCCCAGTCTGTGTTGCGGTCATGTCATGTCATGTAATGTAATAGTAACTGTAATGTTGGCCTCATGTAATGTACTGCAATGTTTGGAGGCATGTAACGCAATGCATATATGTATTGTCTGTCAGCGATATATAATGCAGTGCTGCAACAGTGGTGGACATTTAAGTAAGACTGCGCTAAGTCTCTGTACTATGTACTCATGTAACCCTGACCCCTCTCCTGGTGCCAAGCATTTTTAAATGTTGTTTTGTGCTTCCAGACTCAGACGATTCAGACCACACCTCCACATGAACCAGACGACAGACCCACTGCCTCCACCTCCGGCATCACCCAGCCCTCTCCCGACTTCACCACTGGCAGAGATGAAGAGGAAGAGCCGCTGATCATGGAGCCAGTGGAGGTGGAGGTGGGGGTGGGGGTGGAGACGAAGGAGGATACACCAGTTCCATGTGGGCCAGCTGGAACATAGAAACATAGAAAATAGGTGCAGGAGTAGGCCATTCGGCCCTTCGAGCCTGCACCGCCATTCAATATGATCATGGCTGATCATTTACCTCAGTACCCCTTTCCCGCTTTCTCTCCATACCCCTTCATCCCCTTAGCCGTAAGGGCCATATCTAACTCCCTCTTGAATATATCCAATGAACTGGCATCAACGACTCTCTGCGGCAGGGAATTCCACAGGTTAACAACTCTCTGAGTGAAGAAGTTTCTCCTCATCTCAATCCTAAATGGCCTACCCCTTATCCTAAGACTGTGTCCCCTGGTTCTGGACTTCCTCAACATCGGGAACATTCTTCCCGCATCTAACCTGTCCCGTCCCATTAGAACCTTATACGTTTTTATGAGATCCCCTCTCATCCTTCTAAACTCCAGTGTATAAAGGTCCAGTTGATCCAGTCTCTCCTCATATGTCAGTCCAGCCATCCCTGGAATCCTCTATCACCGAGTCTATATTCAGGGGATTCTCCCATGGCTCCTCTGATTCTGTGGGACCAAGTGGTGTGCAGCAACGCCCCCCAGTGTTGCTGCGCCTTTGCCGCAGCGACGGAGGTTGGTGCAGAGAAGGTCAGTTGCTGCATGACAGATAGGCACGGGCCAGTTTCAACATAGATCGAGAGCAGCTCAAGGCCATGGCTACGATAGCCGCAAACATCGTGGCTCTATCAGAATGGCAGTCGGAGGATATGTCGCGTCTGATCACCGCGATGGAGCGAACCACCGACTCCGCCGATGCCATGCGGCAATCGATGGGATCGGGATATGGCGTGGAATCCCCCCCGGGTCGACAGCACCTGAGGGTGGGGAGGTGCCAGTAGATTACAGCCTTGAAGCTGTGCCTTCCACATCACGAGCTTCTCCTGAGACCCCATTTATTGCACCTGCAATGTCTGACCCCAACGACAGCAACAGCACTCGGGGTGCGGTGCTGCATGCCGGCTTGGTACTGCCATGGGGAGGTCAGGCTCAGGGGCAGTTGGAAAGAGAAGGGCAGGAGTAAGAAAAGGGGAAATAGTCCCAAGCGTGGTGTAGCTCGTGGTCGAGGTCGTGGTCGAGGACAGTAAAGAGTCTTTTGTTGTACTTGTTCATTGAATAATTGAAGTTTGATATGTAAAAGTTTATTAAAGTTGTTAAAGTTTTGTTAAAGTTGTGATTAAAGTTGTTAAAGTTGTTATAATTGTTTTATAGTTATAAGTTCTACAAAGTTTTTAAATTGTTGTATATTTTTACATTTTTACATAAACGTTTGAATTGAATTTAAGCACTCTCTTGTACAGTGTCAAACTTTTGGGGTAACAGTCATCAGGGTCCCAAAAAGCAGCTCTCCACATTCAAGCAAAGCATTCATTTATGAGCTGCTGACTTAACAATTTTGCAGTGGCATACTCTCCGCATGCTCTCTGCTATGGTGTTGGGGGTGGGGGGGCGGGGTGGTGCCATGGGCTCATCTGGAAACTCCTCCTCATCCTCCCCCCACCCCCCCTCATTTCCCTCCTCTTCCTCCTCCGTCTCCTGTGCTCTCTCCTCAGGTGGTCCCTGCAGTCCCCTGTGACAATTACTGTCCTCGCATGATGGCTAAATAATGCCACATGCAACATACCGCTATGAACTGAGCAACCTGCTCAGGGCGGTATTGCAGCCTGCTTCCCGAGTGGTCCAAGCATCGAAAGCATTGCTTCAGCACTCCAATTGTGTGTTCGATAATATTACGTGTGGCTATATGGCTCTTATTATATCGTTGCTCGGCTTCTGTCTGAGGGTTCCGCAGGGGGGGTCAAGAGCCAGGTGGCGAGGCAGTACCCTTTGCCCCTAGCAGCCAGCATTTACCTTGTGGCTCAGGCTTCAACAGGTCAGACACAGTGCTCTCACGCAAGACGTGCGCATCATGGATATTCCCTGGAAAGTTGCCATTCACTTCCATTATGCCTATGGTCGCAGACGAGCTGCATGTTGAGGGAATGGAATCCCTTACAGTTTCAGTACATCTCCATCTCCTGTAATGGTGCTCGCAGGGCAATGTGTGTGCAGTCAACAGCACCCTGCACCTTGGGGAAGCCGGTAAAGCCAGCAAATCTCAAAGCCCTATCACTCTGTGCCTCCCTGGTCATTGGGAAGTTTATAAATTCCATCCGGCATGCATACAGTGCTTAGGTTACCTGTCGTACTGAGAAATACAGCATATGTCCCCAGCTGGTGCCTGAAAAGAGCCACATGCATGAAAGGAAAGTGCCACAGTCAACTTCATCTCGACAGAGAGTGCAGTAATGTTGGTGGTACTGGGCTGCACGTCTGCCTTAATGAGCTGGCAAATCTCATTAATCACCTCTTTTTGGAAGCGCAGCCTTCTAACGCACTGTCGATCGGTCAGGTCCGAATATGAGCGCTTCTCCCTGAAAATCCTTTGTGGGTAGTGCCCAACTGCCTTTTACTTTTAAACTACAGGCGATTCACCTCAGTTGTTTCATGACTGGAAATGGCACGAAATTCTCAGGATTATTATTTGGCCATATCCATCGACATAGCTGTCTGAAAGTCAAATTCGGGGTTGTCAGCAACCTCCTTCTGATTTCTTCATTTTTCATCCCACAAACAGGTCACACAATGCTTGGTCCTGAAAGTTTCTGAAATGACAGTGAATGGATAGCTTTTTTAAAGCTACAATGTACTCACTGTTACCCTCATCAGTTCATTGATTTTGTATTCCAAAATGATAAGTTTCAGCAATTTCCAGGGACTCAGGACTGTAGTGCTGTTCTAACTTGGTCAGCATCTCAGTCAGTGGCATGTCCTTTGCTTTGACAAGAAGAAGCACATTTTTCAGGGTTTCATACACCTTAGTCATGGTTTTCATCATCGGGGACTTCAACGATACTATTCGTGGTGAAAAACATTTCTAGCCACTCTACATATGCTCCAAAAGTCTCTCATGATAGAACTCATCCAAGCACGCCATTATTCCTATAGTTGTGGCCATCCGGACTCTGGCAATGTCAACAGTTCAGCCAAGTGTGCTTGTAATTTACCTTGGATGTTTAGTTGTTCTGCAAAACAAAGAACCTCTCAAAGTCTCTCTGTTGGTTGGCAGAAACATCCACCAACAAACATTTCAGCTAGGGATCAGAAATCCTATCCTGCATTGCCAATATGATATATTCTTACAGCATCACTAACAAAGGCACTTTACAAGATAGCTCTGAACAGAAAATTGTCAGCATGTGACTTTGCCACATGATCCTTTATTATTTACATCAGTAGTTACATTACCACAGTAGTCCACTAGATAGAGCAGTAGACTACTAGCTGAGCTATATATATTACACTTCTTAATCATAACAAAATAATCATCATACATAACTTGCATGCTTATACACAAGAAAAGAAATTGACTTATTTTCCTGTATTTACAAATCAAACTTAACCACTTGTTTTCTGTTTCAAAGATGATACCTTGGCTCTCGAACAGAACTTTCCAAACATGGGGTCAAACTTAGATTCACTCTAGGCTGAGCCTGAGGAGAATTTTTCTCCAAGGGATGCCCTTGATTTACATTTGAACTCTATAACTTCAGACTACTTGTCTGCCTGACTCGGACTCATTATTAAATTCTGACTTTCTCTTGGACTTGTTTCTAGTACATCTGATGTAGGATTTGATACTGGTACTCTACTTGTAACAAGACTATCTGACTCATCAGAAATAATCGAATCATTCCAACTTTCAACTCCTTCCACAGCTGTAGGTAAAATATCAATGTGAACAAATCTAACCTTTCTATGATCAAACATCTTGACCAAATATGTGTGAGGGCCACACATCTTCACCATTCTTCCTGATAACCACTTTAACCATTTATGGTGATGGTGATTCACTCTAATCTTGTGATTCAATTTCAGACATCTCTCTCTTACTCTACCTCTATCATGACACTCTTTCTGTCTTGATTGTTTCTCTTCTACTGACCATGCCAAGTTCAGATTTAGCAACAAGAACCTGGTTCGTGGCTGTCATTTGAGAAACAACTCTGCTGGTGTTCTACCAGTAGTTGTATGAGGAGTATAATGATAAGTAATCAGAAAATTTGTTAGCTTGCGGACCAATGACAACTGCTGTTTCCTTGGATTTGGATCCAGCATTTGCTTGATGAGAGCAAGTTTTACAATTTATACTGTGTGCTCTGCTGCACCATTTGAAGCAGGGTGGTACGGTGGAACTTTGGTATGTTTCACACCCATTCTGCTCATGGACTCTGCAAATTCTTCTAAACAAAATTGCAGCCCATTAACAGATACAGTTTCTTCTGGAAGGCCCTATGAAGAAAACAATCTTCGCAAATTGTCTAGTGTTTTACTTGTCGTTATTTTCCGCATCGGAAACGCCCATAACCACTTTGAATGACTATCAATCACAATGAACAATTGTTGTCCTTCTAACTCAGCAAAATCTATATGTAACCTTTGCCATACCCTGGGAGGCATTTCCATAGCTGTAATGGTACTGATGGTAGTTTTTTGCTTACCGATTGACATGTTATATATTGACTCCATAGGCAGTCCCTCGAAGCGAGGATGACTTGCTTCCACGCCAAAAAGGTATGAGTTCACAGGTGTTTCAATGAAGGACCCAATATTCCAGACCCCAAACTACATCTTGAAGGGTGGAAGATGCCTGTGCATGGATTTATTAACGTGTGGTGGCCGTTGCACACCAGCCACCACACGTGCTTGACAGAGCAAGGATTAACCAAGACGACTGGAGACCAGCTCTGTTGCATGGACCTAGTGCACACATATATCACAGTGTGGGCTGGCCTGTGCTGCCCCTGGGCCCTCGCCTCTTTTGGGCCCCAAACTCACACCTGATCTGGGCCCCGATCACATCCCTCTACGGACTGTACTCTATGGGCTAGAAGTTCCTAACAGCCTGCCAGCGCCCAATTGCCACCCAAAAAACCACTAAGATTCCCACGATTATCGTCGGCGAAAACTTTCCCCCCTTAAATAAAAAAATCCGCCGAGTGAAAAACATGGGCATTACACCCGCAATCTGGGCAATAAAGTGGAATTTAGGGTCAATTGCGCGATTCCTAAAGAAAATGGGCGATAAATAAAAAACTCACTAAAAATTTACCCCGAGGCTGCGGGTTGGGCCAAGCAGCAGAAAAACGCTAAAAATATATATTTTTAAATCATATAAGAAATCATAAAAACATTCTCAAGACCCTTTTAAACTAAATCACCACAACAGAATTTTTAAATAATGAATAAAAAAACAATTACTAACTTTTATTTTGCAAAGCTACTCATCTGCCCAGCTCCGCTGATCCTCATGGGCGTTTTTTTCCCTACTTACCCACGGATCACTGCTGAACCAAATATCGTGCCAGGGCGATCTGAGGAAGGTGCCAGCCAGTGGTCCACTCCCCAGCGGTACCTCAAAACCATCGGCATAACTCAGGTAGGGAATTTTCGCTCACCTGATTATCGCCCACAATGGCCAATACCACCCAGAAACCAGACGGTAAGCCATTGGAAATTCTAGCCCTATATCTTTATCTAAATCTGGTCACCATAAGTAACTGTGTGCAAAACTCTTGGTCAAGCATATTCCCAGGTGCTGGTCATGAAGATCTCCTAACAATTTGGACCTGAGATTATTTGGGGTAACTACTCTTGAACGCCACATGATACAATCTTTAACCACATAATTAATTCTTACGAATGACGTATGAATGAATATCTTTCTCTGATACCTGGTTTAGCCATCCATTTGCTATGTAATCATATACCTTTGACATAACTGGGTCACGTTTGGTTGCTCTACCAATCTCTTCAGTTGTGACTGGCAGTTCATCAACATATGAAAAATAGAATACTTCTTCCCTATCGGGTGTAACTTTTGTTGAGGATGGCAACCTAGACATTCCATCAGCATTACGTTCTGACTTAGGTTCATCAGCAATGGGTGTAGCCCAATTACTTACATCTATCTTAGCGATAATGCTCTCAGTTTCTAGTCTTTTGAGTTCTTGTTCAACCTTCTCCTCGAGTGCGTATGGTATAGGACGTGGCTTGCAGTAAATTGGTCTTGCGTCCTTCTGCACTCTGGCACTTGCCTTGAAGTCTTGGATCGGACTGCCTGTTTCATGAAACACCTTTGGATACTGCTTGATGATGTCATCTGATGTCATTTTCGTTTCCACACGAAAAATCTCATTCCAATCCAGCTTCAGTGATCCCAACCAATTTCTACCTACAAGGCAGGCTTGTCTCCTGCCACTACTATGAAAGGCAAGCTTTGAAACTGATCCTTGTATTTCACCGGTTATGATGATTTAGATGAGGGGATTAAATGTAGTATCTCCAAATTTGCGGATGACACTAAGTTGGGTGGCAGTGTGAGCTGCGAGGAGGATGCTGTGAGGCTGCAGAGCGACTTGGATAGGTTAGGTGAGTGGGCAAATGCATGGCAGATGAAGTATAATGTGGATAAATGTGAGGTTATCCACTTTGGTGGTAAAAACAGAGAGACAGACTATTATCTGAATGGTGACAGATTAGGAAAAGGGGAGGTGCAAAGAGACCTGGGTGTCATGGTACATCAGTCATTGAAGGTTGGCATGCAGGTGCAGCAGGCGGTTAAGAAAGCAAATGGCATGTTGGCCTTCATAGCAAGGGGATTTGAGTACAGGGGCAGGGAGGTGTTGCTACAGTTGTACAGGGCATTGGTGAGGCCACACCTGGAGTATTGTGTACAGTTTTGGTCTCCTAACTTGAGGAAGGACATTCTTGCTATTGAGGGAATGCAGCGAAGGTTCACCAGACTGATTCCCGGGATGGCGGGACTGACCTATCAAGAAAGACTGGATCAACTGGGCTTGTATTCACTGGAGTTCAGAAGAATGAGAGGGGACCTCATAGAAACATATAAAATTCTGACGGGGTTAGACAGGTTAGATGCAGGAAGAATGTTCCCAATGTTGGGGAAGTCCAGAACCAGGGGTCACAGTCTAAGGATAAGGGGTAAGCCATTTAGGACCGAGATGCGGAGGAACTTCTTCACCAGAGAGTGGTGAACCTGTGGAATTCTCTACCACAGAAAGTTGTTGAGGCCAATTCACTAAATATATTCAAAAAGGAGTTAGATGAGGTCCTTACTGCTAGGGGGATCAAGGGGTATGGCGAGAAAGCAGGAATGGGGTACTGAAGTTGAATGTTCAGCCATGAACTCATTGAATGGCGGTGCAGGCTAGAAGGGCCGAATGGCCTACTCCTGCACCTATTTTCTATGTCTATGTTTCTATACATCTTACAACAGGAATTTGCTCTGCTTTTACATAGGGACAGCTTTGAGCGATGTGTTGTCCCAGGCACCGATAGCATGACTTCATGTTACCTTGGCCATTTGCTGAGGTCTTGGGGCCCAACTGCCTTTTACTTTTAATCTGCAGGTGACCTCAGTTATTTGACGATTGCAAGTGGCACAAAATTCTCGGGATTATTGTTTGGCCATATCCATCGACAAGCTAAATCAAAAGTCAAGATAGGGGTTGTCAACAACTTCCTTCTGATTGCTTCATTTTTCATCCCACAAACAAAGTGGTCATGCAATGCTTGATGCAGAAAGTTTCTGAAGTGACAGTGAATGGATAGCTTTTTTAAAGCTACAATATACTCACTGATATCCTCATCAGTTAATTGATTTTGTATTCCAAAACAATAAGTTTTAGCAATTTCCAGGGGCTCAGAACTGTAGTGCTGTTCTAACTTGGTCAGAATCTCAGTCAGTGGCGTGTTCTTTGCTTTGACGAGAACAAGCACATTTTTCAGGGTTTCTTACACCTTGGTTATGGTTTTCAACATCGGGGACTTTAACGATACTATTCGTGGTGAAAATCATTTCTAGCCACTCCACATATGCTCCAAAAGTCTCTCGGTCATGATAGAACTTACCCAAGTGCTCTATTATTCCTATAGTTGTGGCCATCCGGACTCTGGCAATGTCAACAGTGAGCCAAGTGTGCTTGTAATTTACCTTGGCTGTTTAGTTGTTCTGCAAAACAAAGAACCTCTCAAAGTCTCTCTGTTGGTTGGCAGAAACACCCACCAACAAACATTTCAGCTCGGGATCAGAAATCCTATCCTGCGTTGCTAATATGATATATTCTTACAACATCACTAACAAAGGCACTCTAAGATAGCTCTGAACAGAATACTGTCAGCACATGACTTTGCGAGAGGAAGCTTGCAGGAAACATAAAAACTGACTGCGAAAGCTTCTATAAATATGTGAAGAGAAAAAGATTAGTGAAGACAAACGTAGGTCCTTTGCAGTCGGATTCAGGTGAATTTATAATGGTGAACAAAGAAATGGCAGACCAATTCAACAAATACTTCGGTTCTGTCTTCACGAAGGAAGACACAAATAACCTTCCGAATGTACTAGGGAACTGTGGGTCTAGTGAGAAGGAGGAACTGAAGGATATCCTTATTAGGCGGGAAATTGTGTTCGGGAAATTGATGGGATTGAAGGCCGATAAATCCCTGGGGCCTGATAGTCTGCATCCCAGAGTACTTAAGGAAGTGGACCTAGAAATAGTGGATTCATTGGTGATCATTTTCCAACAGTCTATCGACTCTGGATCACTTCCTATGGACGGGAAGGTAGCTAATGTAACACCACTTTTTAAAAAGGGAGGGAGAGAGAAAACAGACTGGTTAGCTTGATATCAGTAGTGGGGAAAATGTTGGAATCAATCATTAAGGATGAAATAGCAGCGCATTTGGAAAGCAGTGACAGAATCAGTCCAAGTCAGCATGGATTTATGCAAGGGAAATCATGCTTAACGAATTTTCTGGAATTTTTTTGAGGATGTAACTAGCAGAGTGGACAAGGGAAAACCAGTGGACGTGGTGTATTTGGACTTTCAAAAGGCTTTTGACAAGGTCCCGCACAAGAGATTGGTGTGCAAAATCAAAGCGCATGATATTGGGGGTAATGTACTGATGTGGATAGAGAACTGGTTGGCAGACAGGAAGCAGAGAGTTGGGATAAATGGGTCCTTTTTAGAATGGCAGGCAGTGACTAGTGGAGTGCCGCAGCTGCTCAGTGCTGGGACCCTAGCTTTTTACAATATACATTAACGATTTAGATGAAGGAATTGAGTGTAATATCTCCAAGTTTGCAGATGACACTAAACTGGGTGGCGGTGTGAGCTGTGAGGAGGACGCTAAGAGGCTGCAGGGTGACTTGGACAGGTTAGCTGAGTGGGCAAATGCATGGTAGATGCAGTATAATGTGGATAAATATGAGGTTATCCATTTTGGAGGCAAAAACACGAAGGCAGAATATTATCTGAATGGCGGCAGATTAGGAAAAGGGAAGGTGCAACGAGACCTGGATGTCATGGTTCATCAGTCACTGAAAGTGGGCATGCAGGTACAGCAGGCGGTGAAGAAGGCAAATGGTTAGTTGGCCTCCATAGCTAGGGGATTTGAGTATAGGAGCAGGGAGATCTTACTGCAGTTGGACAGGGCCTTAGTGAGGCCTCACCTGGAATATTGTGTTCAGTTTCGGTCTCCTAATCTGAGGACTTGCTATTGAGGGAGTGCAGCGAAGGTTCACCAGACTGATTCCAGGGATGGCTGGACTGACATATGAGGAGAGACTGGATCAACTGGGCCTTTATTCACTGGAGTTTAAAAGGATGAGAGGGGATCTCATAGAAATGTATAAGATTCTGACAGGACTGGACAGGTTAGATGCGGGAAGAATGTTCCCGATGTTGGGGAAGTCCAGAACCAGGGGACATAGTCTTAGGATAAGAGGTAGGCCATTTAGGACTGAGATGAGGAGAAACTTCTTCACTCAGAGAGTTGTTAACCTGTGGAGTTCCCTGCCGCAGAGATTCGTTGATGCCAGTTCATTGGATATATTCAAGAGGAAGTTAGATATGGCCCATACGGCTAAGGGGATCAAGGAGTATGGAGAGAAAGCAGGAAAGGGGTACTGAGGGAATGATCAGCAATGATCTTATTGAATGGCGGTGCAGGCTCAAAGGGCCGAATGGCCTACTCCTGAACCTATTTTCTATATTTCTATGTTTGCCACATGATCCTTTATTATTTACATCAGTAGTTGCATTACCACAATAGTCCACTAGGTAGAGCAGTAGTCCACTCAGGGGAGCTCTATTACAAAAACATTTAAAAACATACCTTGCTGGGCATCTTTTGGCCCTGGCTACTGTTCCTGGCAGATTTGGCCAGGCCGGGAAGCCACCATACCTCTACTGCTCAGACCTCAGGGTAAAATGCCAGATCAGGCCTTGGTGACATAATTGGAGCCTGACCTGCAGATTTAAAGAGGACCCCACTGGCTTGAGGTTGGTTGTCCTTGCCACCTGCAATTTAAAATTGGAGCTAGTCAGATTGGGGTGGGAAAGGCGTGGGTATGTCCCCCGCTCCATTTTAACCGCCCCCTCCACTTTGTTTCCGCCAGACCGGGTTGGGGGGTGGGGGGGGGGCGGGAGTTGAAATAGAGGCCATAATGGATTAATTTCTGTTTAGCAGAATAGACCCATGGAATGTTCACAAAATGTACTTTATTTCTATCGCAGATGATTCTGCATCATCCACACTCTAGGTTTGTTTGTGCGAAGTTACAGCAGTTTTGTGCTCTGAGGCCCCAATCATTAAGAACTGAGGTGAGATTGCCCTAACTTCATTTGAGCCCCACAGCTATCAAAGACCTTCTTCAAGTAATCTGTCCTGAAGATCCTCCAGCACCTATTTCTTTCTCATGGCTGCTGTGGAGAAGTTAATCCTCCTGGATAGCCATATGGGGAGGGGAATATAAATAATGCTAGGAGTTGGAATATAAGCACATTTATGCATTACTATAAGATTGATAATGACAAACTACAGGCACTATTTAATGGTAAAGCTAACGATACCTGGCACCTGAAACTGAACTTAAAATACAGAACATCAATCTCAAAATGAAAAAAAAACATGGCAAAGAACAAGTGAAGTAGGAATTGTGATTTTTTTTTCTTCATGTGTTGCAATCTGAACAAATTGCCTGTCGTTTTCAATTTATACCTCAGTACAGATTGCGATTACTGTTGTAACTGGTTCTATATAAAGGGACTAGCTATGACACCACAAGCAGCCAGCTGCACTGACGTAAAGCCATTGGGTATCACGTACTATAGTCTCACCAGCACCTCCCAACTACCACCCCATGCCTCTCACACCCTTCTCCTGCATTCCTTTTTAATGACACAATAGCTGTAAACTATAGTAATCGTTACAAGTAAGCAAGTTAGTGCTGTAACTGAGGCATTATGGGTTCTTTTCGAATGTAGAGACAAGGGATCGCCAGAATATAACTTATTTACCTGTTTTACCGGTGCGGAAGTTCCACGCCGATGCGGAATTGCCCTTACCAGCTTCTAACAAGGCCCTAAAAATCTTCACACTGACCCAAAATAGATTGCACCATTTTCTCTACCTTCAATGTGATGCAGAAATCTCTTTGCTCATCTTTATTTACATAACATAGTACATAACCGTACAGTAATCATGAGAGCTTGTGCTGGAATTCTGGGGAGAATAATGTGAGGGCCAAGGATCAAACTCAACTCAACTACATTTTATTCAATCAAACAAAACCAAAGACAAACTTTTAGCAGCTCAATTCTGATTTAATTCACGTTGATTTTTTTTTCCAAATATCAAACAAGTGTAACTGTACTTGTCCAAGATTAATTTTTAGACTACGGGGGCGAAATTGGTCCATGCCCCGATTGGGGGCGGTAACCTTTCGGGACCGGGACTTTTAGCGCCCGGTGCGGAAGTTCCACCCCGATGTGGAATTGCCCTTACTGCTCCTGAAAGGAAGCGGAGCGCAATCTCCCGCGGTCTGCTTCCTTTAAGGGCGGATCCCGTGGGGGGGTGCTACTGGGTCGCTGAAGGAACATCCGCATAGCGCTGACGCGCTTCAATTAAAGGGGAGGGTCGCTGTGTACTCTGCACTGCCTCTAATGGCCACCACTGGGCCACCAGGGCAGTGTGCGACTGGGCCAGCAGCCTGGCACCCAAGATGGAGTGCCAGGCTGCACGATGGCAGCCCAGACCACGCGAAGGTTGCCATCGTCGAGCCGACCCGAGAGTCGGCCGACAAAAAAGGATGGCGGCCCAGGGCATGAGCGCCCTCCCCTTTAATCATCACCCCGCCGGCCTTGCAGCCCATGGGGTGAAAAGGGGTCGGCGTGGGGGAGTGAGGAATCGCCGCGCATGGCGATGACATAATTGCTGGTTGCGCAGTGGCCGTCACTACTTCACCAACCTTCCGGGCAATTTCCCGGGAGGCAGTAGCACCCCCCTTCCCCGGGCAAAAACTGACACCTAGAAGCTCTAACGGGGCTATAAAAAGAGACAATTTCACTCCCTATAACTTCTTTGCATACATATATTTCCCATTTGCTAACATTAGTATAAAGTGTGTTTCTCTGCTTTATGCTGTTTTTTCTCTCCATTAGAAAACAGAGAAAACCTTTTAAAAAAATATGTTTTCTGTTTTTCCTCGATCTGTTCATGCCACCTGCTGGGGAGAGCACAAGCAGACGGATTGCTCCAGATTTCACCAATCTTACTAGCCATTGAGGTATATGACAGCAACCCTGGGCTGATTCTACCTCAAATGTTGCCTTCTTGTAGCAAAGTGCCCATCCTCCCTCAGCACCTCCCCATCAGAGCGTGACAGATGATAGGCATTCCGCTAATGCACACATCGGTGTTTTGGAATTTCATCTTGCTGCATTATCGCACATCCTTTTGTCCCCTCCTTTCCCAAAAGAGTGAACTCCTGTGGGGTACAGTTCTTAAAGGTTGTGTATCCATCCGCAAGTTAACCTAGTGGCCATTGTCCCCATATGAGCCTCGACGCTGTTGGCGGGTTATTCGGTTGTGGAGACATCGTTAGTGGCATTTCTCCAGTGCCTTGAGGTGTCTATCTTAGGCCATCTTAGACTGGGTGTTGTGTAATGAGAGAGGATTAATTAGCAATCTCGTTGTGCGAGGCCCCTTGGGGAAGAGTGACCATAATATGGTGGAATTCTGCATTAGCATGGAGAATGAAACAGTTAATTCAGAGACCATGGTCCAGAACTTAAAGAAGGGTAACTTTGAAGGTATGAGGCGTGAATTGGCTAGGATAGATTGGCGAATGATACTTAAGGGGTTGACTGTGGATGGGCAATGGCAGACATTTAGAGACCGCATGGATGAACTACAACAATTGTACATTCCTGTCTGGCGTAAAAATAAAAAAGGGAAGGTGGCTCAACCGTGGCTATCAAGGGAAATCAGGGATAGTATTAAAGCCAAGGAAGTGGCATACAAATTGGCCAGAAATAGCAGTGAACCCGGGGACTGGGAGAAATTTAGAACTCAGCAGAGGAGGACAAAGGGTTTGATTAGGGCAGGGAAAATGGAGTACGAGAAGAAGCTTGCAGGGAACATTAAGACGGATTGCAAAAGTTTCTATAGATATGTAAAGAGAAAAAGGTTAGTAAAGACAAACGTAGGTCCCCTGCAGTCAGAATCAGGGGTAGTCATAACAGGGAACAAAGAAATGGCGGACCAATTGAACAAGTACTTTGGTTCGGTATTCACTAAGGAGGACACCAACAACCTTCCGGATATAAAAGGGGTCAGAGGGTCTAGTAAGGAGGAGGAGCTGAGGGAAATCCTTTTTAATCGGGAAATTGTGTTGGGGAAATTGATGGGATTGAAGGCCGATAAATCCCCAGGGCCTAATGGACTGCATCCCAGAGTACTTAAGGAGGTGGCCTTGGAAATAGCGGATGCATTGACAGTCATTTTCCAACATTCCATTGACTCTGGATCAGTTCCTATTGAGTGGAGGGTAGCCAATGTAACCCCACTTTTTAAAAAAGGAGGGAGAGAGAAAACAGGGAATTATAGACCGGTCAGCCTGACATCGGTAGTGGGTAAAATGATGGAATCAATTATTAAGGATGTCATAGCAGTGCATTTGGAAAGAGGTGACATGATAGGTCCAAGTCAGCATGGATTTGTGAAAGGGAAATCATGCTTGACAAATCTTCTGGAATTTTTTGAGGATGTTTCCAGTAAAGTGGACAAGGGAGAACCAGTTGATGTGGTATATTTGGACTTTCAGAAGGCTTTCGACAAGGTCCCACACAAGAGATTAATGTGCAAAGTTAAAGCACATGGGATTGGGGGTAGTGTGCTGACATGGATTGAGAACTGGTTGTCAGACAGGAAGCAAAGAGTAGGAGTAAATGGAGACTTTTCAGAAGGTTCTGTGCTGGGGCCCCAGCTGTTTACACCGTACATTAATGATTTAGACGAGGGGATTAAATGTAGTATCTCCAAATTTGCGGATGACACTAAGTTGGTTGGTAGTGTGAGCTGCGAGGAGGATGCTATGAGGCTGCAGAGCAACTTGGATAGATTAGGTGAGTGGGCAAATGCATGGCAGATGAAGTATAATGTGGATTAATGTGAGGTTATCCACTTTGGTGGTAAAAACAGAGAGACAGACTATTATCTGAATGGTGACAGATTAGGAAAAGGGGAGGTGCAACGAGACCTGGGTGTCATGGTACATCAGTCATTGAAGGTCGGCATGCAGGTACAGCAGGCGGTTAAGAAATCAAATGGCATGTTGGCCTTCATAGTGAGGGGATTTGAGTACAGGGGCAGGGAGATGTTGCTACAGTTGTACAGGGCCTTGGTGAGGCCACACCTGGAGTATTGTGTACAGTTTTGGTCTCCTAACCTGAGGAAGGACATTCTTGCTATTGAGGGAGTGCAGCGAAGGTTCACCAGACTGATTCCCGGGATGGCGGGACTGACCTATCAAGAAAGACTGGATCAACTGGGCTTGTATTCACTGGAGTTCAGAAGAATGAGAGGGGACCTCATAGAAACGTTTAAAATTCTGACGGGTTTAGACAGGTTCGATGCAGGAAGAATGTTCCCAATGTTGGGGAAGTCCAGAACCAGGGGTCACAGTCTAAGGATAAGGGATAAGCCATTTAGGACCGAGATGAGGAGAAACATCTTCACCCAGAGAGTGGTGAACCTGTGGAATTCTCTACCACAGAAAGTTGTTGAGGCCAATTCACTAAATATATTCAAAAAGGAGTTAGATGAAGTCCTTACTACTAGGGGGATCAAGGGGTATGGCGAGAAAGCAGGAATGGGGTACTAAAGTTGCATGTTTAGCCATGAACTCATTGAATGGCGGTGCAGGCTAGAAAGGCCGAATAGCCTACTCCTGCACCTATTTTCTATGTTTCTATATTTCTATGTCTACTGTACATGGTCCATGTTTCTGAACCATACAGGGGGGCGAGTATTACTGCAGCCCTGTAAATCATGAACTTGATGACAGTTTTGAGGGCCTGGTCTGCCCTGGGAGAACAGATGCACCAACATTGGCGGACTCGACCAGGCCAACATCCCCAGCATTGAAGCACTGACTACACTTGATCTGCTCCACTGGGCAGGCTACATCGTTCGCATGCCAGACACGAGACTCCCAAAACAAGTGCTCTACTTGGAACTCTTTCATGGCAAACAAGCCACAGGTGGGCAGTGGAGACATTACAAAGACACCCTCAAAGCCTCCCTGATAAAGTGCAACATCCCCACTGACACCTAGGAGTCCCTGGCCAAAGACCAACCCAAGTGGAGGAAGTGCATCCGGGAGGGCGCTGAGCACCTCGAGTCTCATCGCCGAGAGCATGTAGAAATCAAGCACAGGCAGCGGAAAGAGCATGTGGCAAACCAGTCCCACCCACCCCTTCCCTCAATGACTATCTATCCCACCTGTGACAGAGACTGTGGTTCTCGTATCGGACTGTACAGCCACCTAAGAACTCATGTTAAGAGTGGAAGCAAGTCTTCCTCGGTTCTGAGGGTCTGCCTATGATGATGATGATGATGATGATGATGATGATGATGATGTGGGGAGAAGTGGGCATCAGTTAACTCTGATCCAGTCTTCACCTGATGTCCACATACACACATTTTCCAGCAGAAGTCACTGGATAACAATCAGAAGCGGCAACCTTGGTTGATTTGGAGCATTCTCAGTGAACATTTGGTTTTAATGACTTAACATAAATGCTGGCGATTGTATGCAATAGATTTCCTGGAGAGGAAGATTGTGTTGATAAATTCAAAAGGGAATTGGATGGATACTTAACATGGGAAGAAATTGAAGGGTATAAGAACTGGAATGATATGTGATATTTCCCAAACTTTGAAAATCGCCTGATGGACTGTAAAGTCTTTTCTGACCCTATACATTCCTATAGACTACCACCTACGTTGAGATGAGTTAATTCAGCACAGATTGACTCTGGGACCTTCTGCCTTACATACTGTCTTTTCAAGTGATCTCGTGTGGGAGCCCCTTATGATAGTTGTTATGTCTGTAATGTACTTATGAATGACTCCATGAGGCAATGTGTTGTACTCAAACTGTAGTGACCTTGGTCCTTTATTCGTAACTCCAGGGTGCGACAGCTGCATGGTGGATACTCTTTTATACAGCCCCTGCCACCAGGGCAGGAAACACCGGTCTCCACCAGTTGCACTCTCTTGTGGTGCCAGCATAGTATATACACAGTGTAAACCTTATTGATAATACATCAGGTAAACAAGTCTCCATCTTATGCAACTAAACAGTGACTACACAGAGACTATATCTATAGTCTGCATATATAACAACACTCTTCCCCCAAGTGCTTTGTGCCAATTACCTTTGCACTGTGTGCTCTAGCTTAGCTCTCCCCAGACTTAAATGCCAATAGCCCTTGTACCTTGGCTGTGCTTTGGCTTGGCACTCTCTCTGTTAAACCCCAAGTCCTTTACCCACAACATTGGGTAGTGGTTACCAGTTTGGATGGTTCGATGATGCAGTGGAGGTTCCAGTGGGTTCTGGGTGTGATCCATGTGTGTGTCCATGGCTACATAGATCCATTCCCCCCCCCCCCCAACGAGATCATGCAGCTGGCCCATTACATTAACATACAGGATCAGACACAGTGCAAGTACAAAGAAAGGAAGAAATAGAAAGTTTGTATCGTGACACCTTGGTTCAGTGACTTACATTCGTTACGTTTTACGGTCGTGCGCCAGGATTGAGTAGATTGCATTCATGGTTCAGTCATGGTCAGTACTGAGGTAGCAGTACAGGTATGCAAGGATGCCAGTTCCAGAGCAACCGGACTGATGGCGGCGCTGTGCCCCCTGCTAGCGTGGTGGGCTTGGTTCGCTCACCTTGCCAGGACTCGGGGCCTTTGCTGTTGCCTAGTGGTGGGCAGAGCCACAGATGTGTGTGGTCTTCTTGTCCTCCTTTGAGGGGTGCAGAATCTTCTGCCTGCTTTCTAACGGTGTTGAGAACCTGGCTATTCCAGGTCCCGTTTAGGGAACTCATTGGTTCTGACCTTTTGCTCCCGGACATGGCCGAGGTAGTGACTGGGTTTGGGGGCTGCACCGTCTCCACCCGGGTGATGGGCAACGGCAGCCGACTGCACTTATTGGCGCTGTTTTCATTCCCAGGTCCGTGGTGAATAGTGCCATTGGGTGCCTGCAGCGTGGGATAGACCTGGGGCAGGGTATCAGGACCAGTGCCTTCACCCTCCTGAGGTCGCTGGCCTATAACTTGTGAGGACACCTGGGGCAGGGCATCAGGATCAGTGTCTTCACCCTCCCGAATTCGTTCGCTTGCTACTTTTGGGGACATTTTATTCCCGACATCTCGCAACAACATTTTGTTCACAATTTTAATCGGTTAGTTACATTGATTGCCATGCATACAATGTCTCTAAGTTCAGTTGGTTGCAGGTCTCCTTTAAGAGAACCCTGCTGGCTTTACCCCAATCATATCCTTTGTTAGACACCACATGTTGGTCTCTCAGCGTTGCACCTTGTGATATGGCCGCGGCCATCTTTTTTTTCAGCCACGCTGCCCCTCGCTGCAGCAGGGACACCATCTTGCCTCTGTCCTCGAGGTCGACTGCTTTGATCCTTCTCTCCCGCGATTCTGCCACAAAAGCTGGAAGAGTGCCTGTGAATTCAATCTTCCTCCCCAGGATTCCTGCCACTGGAGCCGGGAAGGTACTTTTAGGTCGTTCCGGTCGGATCATTGCCAAGCAGTCGTGATGGATGGTCTGTGCCTCAGGTGCTGCACTGGTCTGTTCTCTGGTGCCTGGCCCAAGCGAAGGTGAGGTTTTGCTCTGCCTCTGAGCACGGGGGACATCGATTGCTGGAGTGAAGAGGTCTTCCCATTTCCACTAGATCTTCTCCATCCACCTTCTTCCGAGTAGCATTGGACTATCACCTGCAACAATCCACAGAGGTAACTTGTGCACCACGCCATTATGGATTACACTTACATCCGCACTACCAAGGACTGAAATCAGCTCCTTGGTGTAGGTGCGCAGCTTTTCCTGTACTGGAACCAGCTCAGGTCGTTTTTCATTCCATAGCCTCTCAAGGGCATCCTGGCTCATCACTGACTGGCTCGCTCCCATGTCCACTTCCATGAAGACTGGAACGTTGTTTATCACAACTTCCATCTTCACAGGAGGACAATCGGTGGTGCAGGTATACACTCCATACACTTCTTCTTGGGGCTGAGCTGCCTCTCTGGCCAAATCATCATACTCCCCGCTGGATTCAAAGTCATCTACCAGCTCCTCTGCTTGGCGGTGAGTCGTGTTTCTTTTACACATGCACTGTAGGTGGCCCTTTGTGTTGCAGGCTTTGCGTACGTACTCAGCAAACCGACACTGGTGAACCCTATGGTTTCCTCCATAATGTCAGCATGGTGCTACTCAATTAGCACCCCTCAGCGGACTCTGAGTTCTGGAACCCTGAGGTCTGTGCTCTCTGCCCTCAACAGAGTCATGTTCTACAGTCTTGCCTGTGAAAGGCACCATTCTGTGTACAGTACTAGCTGGGTTTGAGTCCACAGGATGAATAATTTGCTTAGTGCTGCAAGTCGAAGTCATGAACGCCTGACTGATGCTGATGGCCTTCTGCAGGTTGACTGTGGTGTCGGCAGATAATAGCTTGTGAAGGAGGCCCTCGTGGCCAATTCCTATAATGAAGCTGTCTCGCAGTGCTTCGTTGAGGTGCGGCCAAAATCATATGGTGGCGCAAGTCTCCTGAGGTCGGCAGCATATTTTGCAATCTCCTGGCCCTCAGGTCTGCGGTGAGTGTAGAATCTGTGCCTGGCCATGAGGATGCTCTCTTTTGGTTTTAGTTGGTTGCGAATTAGTTCAGTCAGCTCATCGTATGTCTTATCCTTGGCCATCGTGGGTGCCAGAAAATCCCTGACGAGGCGGTAAACCTCGAGCCTACAACTGGTCAGCAGTATAGACTTGCACTTCTCCGCCTATGCTTCCGTCTCCACTGCCAGGTCGTTTGCCACGAAATATAGCTCGAGCTTTTCCGTGACGGCATCCCAATCATCACCCTCTGTGAAGTCTTTTAGTGTGCCAAAGGTAGCCATAATCACGTGAAAGTCCGTATTCTCGTCGCCAGTTGTTATGTCTGTAATATACCTATGAATGACTCCACAAGGCAATGTGTTGTACTCAAACTGCAGTGACCTTGGTCCTTTATTCATAACTCCAGATTGAGGCAGCTGCATGGTGGCTACCCTTTTATGTAGCCCCTGCCACCAGGGCAGGAAACCCCGGTCTCCACCAGTTGCACCCTCTAGTGGTGCCAACATACTATATACACAGCGTAAACCTTATTGATAATACATCAGGTAAACAGGTCTCCATCTAATGCAACCACACAGTGACTACACAGAATGTTATATCCATAATCTGCATATATCACAATAGTGTTTTACTTTTTAAAATCTAACACTATAATCACTAGGATGGGCATAAAAAATCAAAATGACTGGACTGAAAATCTGACCCAAGACTTGTTCATTCATCCCCAAAGGGAACTATGTGGAAGAGTTATTTTTATTACCACCAAACATCTGCATATATATCCCCAGAGTCTTATGAGCTAGCAGCTCATGACATCAGGCAGCTTTGTATTGATTGCCCTACCAGTCAGCAAACATTACTGCAAATGTGGGCAGCCAATGTTTTAGGTTGAAAATAGCTATGAGCTGGAGAGGGTTATGTCATGTTTGTAACCTCACATAACTGTAACCTTTATGTAACAACACTGTACACTGTATACACCTGAGAAATGCACACCTTGACCACAGGGGGTGAACTTGTGGGAGACACTCCTCACCTTGTCAGCCAGGTATATAAAGGGAGTTCCCATGCAGGGTCATCACTCCTTGGTCCTGTGAATAAAGGTACGGGTCACAGAGTGACCTTGTCTCCAGTATGTGCCTCGTGTTGATTTGCTGTAGTGTGTAAGGACACAACAGGTTAATTATCCTCCTGAACTGTGTATAATGCACTGCATGTGACAGAAAATGGAAAAAAAGAACAAGCAATTATGAATTAGCTCTATTGGGCAATAATCAAATTGGGAAACATACAGGAAAGACTTTAGGTTATTTCTGCTCTAGTTGGCCTGATAGGACTTTGCTTATCAGTGCAAATGGGAGTTATGACATGGAACACAGAACAGCACCAAAGAGGTTGGTTACTGGTGGTATAATGACACAAATATGTGGCTGTGATAGTGAAGTGAAGTTGTATCAAGTAAAAACATAAAAAGTAATATACCCATGAGGTTGGTAATAAGCACTAAACAACAGTCTATACTTTCTACTCAAGTGGCTTTCTATGTACAGCACAAATAAATGTTAAAGGTTTACGGTTTCAATACCTTGTCTAAATGCCAATAGATGTAATTGAGTTTCATCTAGATGGCTTCAGGTTTAATTACATCAGCTGTTGCAATCGATCTCATTGCATCCACCGGGAGAACGAGAGACAGTAAGTTTCAAAATATGCTTTGCCTCCATTGAATACAAATGTACACAGACTGAAGTAGTCTCTTCAGTACCGTGCTGATCCTAGGGCTCAGAACGAGAGCAAGCAAATTCATCAAGTGCAAACATGACAGTGCTAGTAGAATGGAACAATGATTCCATCATTACATCCATTCACAGCACCGAGCATTCTCCAGACAGGCATAGCACAGGCCAGAAGCAAAACAAAACTCTCCGTACACATAGAAGCTGATAGTGTGCAACCCCAAACCGCTGTTTAACTTTTCACTTCAAATCACCTAGGTCTAATGGCACATACTGTGGGACTGAAATTCCTGGAGGCCCATTGTGCCACCAGAAATGCTGCAGGGTGGTACTTTTCACTGCCAGTCTGCCCGAGCCTTGACCTCTGCCCCAATTCCCATAGACAGGGTCCTTTGCATAAAGGGGTCTGTTGCCCAGGCCATTTACAGAACTCCATGGGCAACCAAACCACAGAATTTCCAACTGATACCTTGCCACTCGATCGAGAGGAGTAGACAGGTTGTTCTGGCCAAAAACAGTTCAGAATTGAAAAGAAATGACAAATTCTCAATCGACTATTAAGAAACCAAATTGTGGGCCCATTTTCTGTCTGGATGTTACAAATATGCCTTCATTCGCAGCTATCCTTTGAATGGAAGCCAAGGCAACAGAACAGGCAAATTTTGAGCCATGCCTCCTCGTCTGACCTCTACATGGGGGTGGGGTTGGGTGTTGAAGGGATGGAGGGGGGGGGTGCGGGGGGAGAACACAACAAAAATCCCCTCCCTCGGAATTTCACATAGTGTGGGAAAATGGGGTCGAGACCCTGCCAAGCCAGATCTCACCAAACATACAGCCCAGTAACACCCTCCCAGGCCCAGGAATTTTTGGACCCGTTTGTTTTGTGGAAATGGACCCTTTAGATCTGTAAACTCTTATGTCTGTCTCTAGTCTTGTTTTGGCATGAGGGAGAAGTGCAATTTTTGTATTTAAGGAGGCAGGCACTGACTTCATGAAAAATGTCTCCAAAGAAGATTTATTTGCGTGAGGATGTAAAAGAGTCAGATTAACAGGCAAACAGGCTTATGCTGACTCTGGATCCAACTGCTATGAGGTGAGCCATGGGAGTGATTCTCATGGAAGGACAGATAGGTGGAGAGAAAGTATTAATGACTTTTCTAATGATTCTCACTCCCTCACTGCATGGAAACACCCGGTCACACTAGGGTGACATGACTGTGATCAGGAATCCAGCATGTAGCGAATAGCAGAAGTGAATGTGTTTCTCACCACTGCTTCACGAAGGGCATTTAAATGCCACCAGATCTACAACCAAGGAACATTGATCCTTCAATAAATAATGCATACCGCTGAAGTCTGAAACATTTGGCATGGTATTTTAGCAATAGACACAACAACACAATCTTGCGTTTAAATAGCGCCTTTAACACAGTAAAACGTCCCAGGCGCTTCACAGGAGCATTGGAAACACCGAGAGCTAGACTTTCCAGAGAGCCCCTCAATGCCCGATTGCCCGCCCAGAAAAAACACTAACATTTTGCAAGTAACACTGTGAAAATTTCTATGATTAAGTTAAAAATAATTGCCCAGCGAGAAAATGGATCTTGTACCAGTATTCTCGGCGGTTAAAGGGGAAACTAAGTAAAACGGGCGGTTCTTAAAATGTTTTTTTAATTTAGTCCGAGGCTGCTGTTGGGCCTAGGAAGGGGGAAAGACATTTTTTAAAAAATTCACAAAAAAAAGCTAAAAAACATTCCCAAGACAGTTTTAAAGCTAATCGCCATTTTACAAGTTAAAAAAATTAAAGAACCTTTAACTTACCTTTCTTTGCAGAGTACGCACCGACCGCCCTGTTTAAGCAGCTTTTACAGGGCGGTTCCCTCGGCGATCTGGACGGGCTTCCGTTGAGGCCAAACTTACACCCTGGCGATTCTCACGGCGGTGTACATCGGTGGTTTACTCCCAGCGGGCGTTTTGAGATTTGGGCAGTACCATTAAAAAACGACGGGGGAAACTTTCACTGGGCAGTTTCTCTCCAAAAAACAGTTGTACTGCTGAGAAAACCACCAAAAAACCACCGAAAATGAAGGTGACAGTTTAGCCCCGAGTAATGTAAGGAGATATTAGGACAAGTGACCAAAAGCTTGGTCAAAGAGGTAGGTTTTAAGAAGCATCTTAGAGGAATAGAGAGAGGTAGAGAGGCAGAGAGGTTTAGGGAGGAAATTCCAGAGCTTTGCCACAATCAAGGATGCAGCACCAGCACTGCACCACCATCATCCCTCTGTTTATCTTCTTAAAGTGACTTGAGCAACATATTTACCACCAAACAATGCACCTTTAGTTTTTTTTTAAAGGGACGTTGCAATAGTTTTGCAGCAGTTTGGGGGCAAGATCAGCTCCACCCGACTGATAAAGTTAGGTAGGTTTTAATTTTTGGGTGACCAATCGGTGGAGGGTGCTGGTCGGCCGACCACTCCGGGGGCAAAGAGGACCCCATCATTTTGAGGCTCTGGCCTCATTTAAATTCAGTAGGCGAGCTGCAGGGAGCCAAACAGGCATTACGATGCAGCTCCTCCAGATCTAAGCCTGAAAATCACCATAAGGTTAGATGTCGGGAGGTGGAGAGTGGGGAAATCGTGATCACGGAGAATGAGGGACCCAGGTGGCATCTACCAGGAATATTATTGTGTGCCCCGGAAGAGCACTCCTGCTCAGTCTCCGACTAAACCAGACTGTTGAAACCTCGGCCTCCTTGGATTGAGTTTCTGACCCCATATGTTCTCCATCAGAAAGGCTATCTACTTCCAGCTTCATAACATCGACTGCCTCTGCCACTACCTCAGCCCATCAGCTGCTGTAACCCTCATCCAGACTCAACTATTCCATTGCTCTTCTGGCTAGTCTCCCCTCCCCCACATCAGCTCATTCAACACTCTGCAGCTCGCATCCTAACCCACACCAAGTCTCCTACCACATCTGCCTTCGCTGACCAACATGTTAAATTTAAAATTCATCTCATCATGTTTAAATCCCTACATAGCATTGCCCCACTCTATCTATATGACCTCCATCAGCACTAAGACAACCCCAACTCTGTGCTCCTCTGACTGATCTTTTGGGCTTCACCCCCTCCCTTCGCCCTCCCATTGGCAGTGTGCTATGAGTAAACAAGGCCCCATGCGCTGGAACTCCCTCCTTAGTCCCCTCCGCCTCTCTACCTCCCTCTCCTCCTTTAGGACCCACCTCTGACCAAGCTTTAAGTCACACCTGCTACTAACTCCATCATTGGCTCAGCATGCATTTTTTAAAAATCTGTGAACTAATTGGAGATGTTTTTCTCTGTTGAAGAAACTATTTCATTACATGTCATTACAGCAAAGTGAGAGTGCCTCTCTCGTGCTTCTCATTCTGTTCCCAGCTCTGGTCTTGACCCATTGCACTCCTTCTTTCAGCACTGTACTCATCACTCCAATTCCCAACTGTCCCCTCGTGAGTGCATTGCCTCTTTCACCTTCCTCAATTGCCTTAAATGGTGTTGCAACAGTCTCTCGTTCTCTCTGTTCCCATCTTATCCGTGATTTTACCCCTCCCCACACCACATCTGGTTATTTCCCTTGAATTATTAACTTTTTCTCTTTGCATGTAATGCTTTCTGCAGAAACAGTGCAATAATTATTAAATTCTTCAGTGCCAGTTGTGTTATTTCCAGTCTGCTGCGAAAGTTTATTCCCCAGCAGATGGACTCTCTCCATTAACATTCCCATGCACATCTCACACTTGCTCAACCACATCTTCAGGAATATAAATTACTTGATACCTTATTATGTATTATGCTGTCCCAATTAAAGGACTGTCCAGGAGAAGATTGCAGTCCTCCTGCATTCCATGCCCTGGTAATCACTGGAAATGGCAAAGTGGTTAAGGGAGTTACTTATAGAGCTTTTAATACACCAGGTATTGAGACTTCATTTGACAACTGAGGTCATCTAGCTTGTCATTTCATGTACTTCAAGCACTCCAGATGCAGAACAGCACTTTGCCACCCTGGGCAAGAAATTTAAATTAATTACCAACCACATCATATGAACTGTACTATTGCTGACAGAAAAATTACAACTTAAGGAAAAACAGAATACTGACTTAATTAGTAAAGGCATGCCAATCCCCAACCTGCTGCCAAATCTTTGCACATATTTAAGATGTTGGCATCCTCAGTGTATTGAATGTTCTGTCCTGAAATATTTTGTAAATTTACTCTACGCCTCCATCCCCAAATTAGAGGAGGCGGCAGCTGTCACAACTTCTGTTTTAGACACCGAGAAATCAGCCTTTCCTACTGTCTATTAATAATGAGTCCAACCTGCTATCGTTGAGAATCCCATTGCAGATCAGAAGTAGGCCCTTTCTGTTTCTCTGTGTCCCCTCTCCTTGGGTGTTTATTTTTCTACCTGTTTCCCAGCTCTGACATTCCATGTGCTAAACGCCATTTCATCAACTAAGACAGGCAGATTGCTCTCTGGTCTCCATCAATACTGCTATCTGATTAGAGTTGAGAGGTGCAAACACAAAGGCCAGGCTGTCTCAAAGTTGGCTATGTCTTTCTCACCTTTTCTTGTTCTCTATGGGTGTTCCATGTATAGTTACTGCTTTATTGATTGTGTGTGTATGTTGGACTGACAATTCCCATCGTTTAGTCAGTGTTTGTTTTATAGAAGGATGGTCTATAATGTTTAAAAGCTCTGCTTTCGCAGTCCAGAATTTTATGAAACATGTTGAGATGGTGGTTTTATTTGTTGAAAGAAATCTAAAAAAAAATTACAACACGCGGAATCTATAAACATGTATTTTTTTCTGGTAGTGCAGTACATTAGTGCTCTGTACTACTGACTGGGACACCAGGGTTCACATCCCAGCCACAATTGACATCCACCATCAGTCTTGCCACATCACATGTTCAACAAGCTCACCACTGGAGTGGAACGAAATTATAGAACCAGTGGGAACCTTCTTCACCTCTAGGCTAGATCCAAGATCGTCCCAGCCTCGATCATCGACCTACACTACGTGGACGATGCTTGTTCCTGCGCACATTCAGAGGCTGAACTCCAAGCTGTAAAGTCCTTACACAATACCACAAATCCATACGAGGCACATTCTATGGATAAGGTCACTCCATGACCTGAACCTTTATTCACAGGACCCAAGAAGTGATGACCCTGGGTGGGATCTCCCTTTACATACCTGGATGACCAGGTAAGGAGTATCTCCCACAAGTTCACCCCCTGTGGTCAAGGTGTGCATTTCTTACGTATATACAGCATTGCAGTGTTGTTACATAAAGGTTACATACATGACATCACCTCCCCCTCAACATCTTATGGGATCATAGCTTAAGTCTCTCGGGTGGTCTGCGCTCTCTCGTGGAGCGCCGCAGTTGGGGCTCTGGTTGTTGAGCCTTGGTATGCGTGTCTATCACCTGTGGTGATTCCGGCCTGTCCAGGCTGACCGCAGGGACTGTGCATGCTGCTGAATGTTCTTGTTGCTCGTGGTGGTGTGAATACCATCTCATGATCTTCCTCAGGTTCCTCAGTGTCCATGCTGAAACTTTTTTTTTTACTTGGTCCAGATGCTTGCGGCATATCTGCCCATTGTTAAGTTTAACCATTATGACCCTATTCCCCTCTTTGTCTATTTCAATACCCTCAAGCCATTTGGGCCCCAAAGCGTGATTGGGAACAAATACGGGGTCATCAATTTCTATACATCTCCCCCTTGAATTTCGGTCATGGTACTCATTTTGTGACTGGTGCTAGCCCTCAACAATGTCGGACAGGCCTGGATGAATGAGGGACAGCCGAGTTTTGAGTGTTCGTTTCATGAGTAGCTCCGCGGGCGGGACCCCCGTGAGCGAGTGCGGTCGGGACCTATACGCCAGCAGGAGGCGCGATAGGCGGCATTGAAGGGAGTGTCCTTGAATCCGGAGCATGCCTTGTTTTATGATTTGGACCGCACATTCCGCCTGGCCATTGGAAGCCGGCTTGAACGGTGCTGTCCTGACATGGTTAATGCCATTACCCGACATGAACTCCCGGAATTTGTAGCTTGTGAAACGTGGGCCATTATCGCTAACAAGAATGTCCGGCAAACCGTGGGTCGCAAAGACCGCACGCAGACTCTCCACGGTGGTGGATGTCATGCACGAATTCAAAATGATGCACTCGATCCATTTCGAGAACGCATCAACCACAATGAGAAACATTTTTCCCATGAACGGGCCCGCGTAGTCTGCGTGAATACGTGACCATGGCCTGGTGGGCCAGGGCCACGGGCTGAGCGGGGTCTCCCTGGGGGCATTACCTAGCTGGGCACACGTCGTGCACCTGCGAACACAGTGTTCCAGGTCTGAATCAATTCCCGGCCACCACACATGTGACCGGGCAATGGCCTTCATCAGCACGATGCCTGGGTGCACACTGTGGAGTTCCCTGATGAAAGCTTCCCTGCCCCTCTGGGGCATGACTACCCGGCTGCTCCATAGTAGGTAGTTGGCTTGGATGGAGAGCTCATCCATCCGTCTGTGAAACAGTCTGACCTCCTCAGGGCATGCTCCGTGTGCGGGCGCCCAATCCCCAGTCAGGGCACATTTCTTAATCAAGGATAGGAGGGGATCTCTGTTGGTCCAGATTTTGATCTGGCGGGCTGTGATGGGGAGCCTGCGTTGTCAAAGGCATCGACAGCCATGACCATCTGAGTGCTTTGCTCCGCTGCCTCCTCAGTGGTGGCCAGTGGATCAGCGCAATTTTCGGTGCCGGGCCTGTGCCGGATGGTGTAGGCATACGCAGCCAGCGTGAGAGCCCATCGCTGTATGCGAGCTGACGCATTGGCATTGACAGCCTTGCTGTCTGACAGCAGGGATGTTAACGGCTTGTGGTCCGTTTCTAATTCGAACCTCCTGCCAAAAAGGTACTGATGCACCTTTTTCACCCCATAGGCACATGCGAATGCTTCCTTCTCAACCATCCCATATCCCTGTTCAGCTTGAGTGCGCGACCTGGAGGCATAAGCCACAGGTTGTAGTTGGCCCTCAGCGTTACCCTGCTGCAACACCATAGGACGATGCATCACATGTCAGAACCAATTTCTTACGGGGGTCGTACAGGGTCAACAACTTATTTGAATAGAGTAGGTTCCGCGCCCGATTGAAAGCCCGTTCCTGACAGTCTACCCTGTAAAGTCCTGTCCCCTCAGTACAGATTCACACGAGGCATGTAGTGAAGTCAAGGTCACTCTGGACCTGCACCTTTATTTCACAGCTCTGGAATGCTGCACTTGCCTGAGACCTCTCTTGCAAGTGCACCCCTGGTGGTAAGGTATGCTGGTGGTTACAGGTCATATCTTATTACAGTCATGTATAGCATGTTAGGATACAGTTATATATAATAATGTAAGATACATGACATCACCCTCCCCCAAGGTCTTATTGTCTTTATAGGTTCAGTCTCTCAGGTGGTCTACACTCTCGCGTGGAGCGTCTGAGTTGTGGTTCAGTTGTTTGCCTTGGTGTCTGTTTTTCTTTGGGTGTGGTTGCTGGTATCTCGCCTGGGCTGTCTGTTTCGATTGGTGTGATTGTTGTTGACTCGCCTGGGCTGTCTGTTGGGATTGCCCTTTCCTCAGGTTGTTCCCTCTGTCTGTCCACCAGGTGTGGTGCGAGTTCCATATTGTAGTCTGCCTCTGGTTCTGCAGTGCTGTTGGTAAATCTGCTTTTGACTTGGTCGACATGCCTCCGGCAGGTTTTGCCATTGTCCATTTGTACTACCAGTAGCCTGTTTCCTTCCTTGCCCGTTACTGTCCCTGCAAGCCATTTGGGACCCCTGCCATAGTTTAGTACAAACACTTTGTTCCCTATCTCATTCCATCTCCCCCTTGAATTTCTGTCATGGTACTCAGTCAGCTTACGGCGCTTTGCCTCAACGATTTCGTGCATGTCTGGGAGGATTAATGAGAGCCTTGTTTTTAAAGTCCTTTTCATCAACAGTTGCGCGGGGGGGATCCCAGTCAGTGAGTGCGGACGAGATCTATATGCCAGCAGCAGTCGCGACAGCCGACCCTGCAGCGTGGAACCTTGGATTTTAAGCATGCCTTGTTGAATGATTTGCACTGCTCTCTCCGCCTGGCCGTTGGAGGCCAGCTTGAACGGTGCCGTCTTGACGTGATTTATGCCGTGGTCAATGATAAAGTCTTGGAATTCAGCGCTGGTGAAACACGGACCATTGTCACTGACCAATATGTCAGGGATTCCGTGCGTTGCAAACATAGTTGCGAGGCTCTCCACAGTGGTGGAGGTTGTGCTCGAGTTTAAAATGGTGCAATCGATCTACTTTGAAAATGCATCTACAACTACGAGGAACATTTTGCCCATGAATGGGCCCGCGTAGTCTACATGCACTCGCGACCACGGTTTGGTAAGCCAGGGCCAGGGGCTCAGTGGAGCCTCCCTGGGGGTATTGCTGAGTTGGGCACAAATGGTGCACCTTCGGACGCAGAGCTTCAAGTCCGCATCAATACCAAGCCACCAGACGTGGGATCTGGCTATGGCCTTCATGAGAACGATCCCCGGATGCTCGCGGTGGAGCTCCCGGACAAATGCCTCTCTGCCTCGCAGAGGCATGACTACGCGGCTGCCCCACATTAGGCAGTCTGCTTGTAGTGATAGCTCATGCATGCGCCTGTGAAAGGGTTTTAATTCCTCGGGGCAGACATCACGAACCTCTGCCCAGTCACTGGTTAGGACACATCTTTTTACTAAGGATAACGTGGGGTCGCTGGCCGTCCAGGATCTGATTTGGCGAGTCGTCATGGGCGAACCTGTGGACTCAAAGGCATTGATTGCTATGACTATCTCACAGTCCTGTTCGTCAGACCCTTCTGTGGTCGCCAGGGTTAGCCTGCTGAGCACGTCGGCACAGTTGTCAGTGCCTGGTCTGTGCCTTATGGTATAGTCGTAGGATATAACATAAGAACATAAGAACATAAAAATTAGGAACAGGAGTAGGCCATCTAGACCCATCGAGCCTGCTCCGCCATTCAACAAAATCATGGCTGATCTGGCCGTGGACTCAGCTCCACTTACCCGCCCGCTCCCCATAACCCTTAATTCCCTTATTGGTTAAAAATCTATCTATCTGTGACTTGAATACATTCAATGAGCTAGCCTCAACTGCTTCCTTGGACAGAGAATTCCACAGATTCACAACCCTCTGGGAGAAGAAATTCCTTCTCAACTCGGTTTTAAATTGGCTCCCCCGTATTTTGAGGCTGTGCCCCCTAGTTCTAGTCTCCCCGACCAGTGGAAACAACCTCTCTGCCTCTATCTTGTCTATCCCTTTCATTATTTTAAATGTTTCTATAAGATCGCCCCTCATCCTTCTGAACTCCAACGAGGAAAGACCCAGTCTACTCAACTTATTATCATAAGGTAACCCCCTCATCTCCAGAATCAGCCTAGTGAATCGTCTCTGTACCCCCTCCAAAGCTAGTATATCCTTCCTTAAGTAAGGTGAACAAAACTGCACGCAGTACTCCAGGTGCGGCCTCACCAATAGTACTTCCTCCAAATTACGGAGATGGGAGTCAGTGTCCCTGCCCGTGATAAGTATGTCGTCTTGAAATACAACCGTCCCCGGGATGGACTTGAGCAGACTCTCCATGTTGCGCTGGAATATGGCAGCTGCCGACCTGATGCCGAATGGGCATCGATTGTACATGAAAAGGCCTCGATGTGTTGATGGTGGTGAGTAGCATGGATTCCTCAGTCAATTCTTGCGTCATATACGCATTTGTGAGGTCTAATTTTGAGAAAAGTTTACCTCCAGCCAATGTGGCAAATAAGTCCTCTGCTCTGGGCAGCGGGTACTGGTCCTGTAGGGAGACTCTGTTTATGGTAGATTTGTAGTCCCCACAGATTCGTACGGATCCATCAGACTTCATGACTGGGATGATGGGACTTGCCCAGTAGCTAAATTCCACAGGTGATATAATGCCTTCCCGCAGAAGCCTGTCAAGTTCGTGTTCAATCTTTTCCCTCATCACATAGGATACAGCTCTGGCCTTGTGATGGACCGGTCTAGCATCCTGTGTGATGTAGATTTTGACTTTGGCCGCTTTGAAAGTGCCCACACCTGGCTGAAAGAGATGTTCAAATCGCTTTATAACTGTTGAGCAGGAGGTCCGTTCCTCTAATGACATGGCATGGACATCATCCCATTTCCAGTTTAGTTTTGCCAGCCAGCTTCTCCCCAGCAGGGCTGGCGGGTCTCTGGGGACAATCCACAGGGGAAGCCGGTTCACTGTCCCTTTGTGTGTGACAGAGAGCATGGCACTGCCGAGGACTGGTACGATTTCTTTGGTATAGGTCCTTAGTTTGGTGTCGACCCTTGTGAGTTTTGGTCTGTCTCTTTTATGCGGCCACAGTTGTTCAAATTGTTGAGCGCCCATGAGAGATTGACTCGCTCCCATATCCAGCTTCATGTTGACAGATATCCCGTTGAGTAGGACCCTCATCATTATAGGAGGCGTCCTGTCGTAGGAGCAGCGGCCATTGATCGTGTTGACCCGCTGTACATCGGTGTCTCGGGTACTGTCCCCACCATCGTCTGGTCCGCTTTCCGACCCATCCGATTCGTATACCAGCCGAGCTGTCGTTTTTTTGCACATGCGGGCCAAATGTCCTGTATATTCACAATTTCCGCAAACAGCCTGCTGAAATCGACATCCCCTTGACGAGTGCCCACCCCCAAACCTCCAGCACAGACCTGTTCCATTGTTCAAAGAGTTCCCAAAGAATGAGCTGCGTCTGGCTGATCTCTCTTGAGCTTCTCTCAGTTTGTAGTTGATTGCTCGCATTGTGGGTTGATGAGGTGTGAACGGCCGTTCCTGTGGCCCTTGATGGCTTCTGCCTGCTGTCGAGAGCCTGTTCTCCCGGTTTTGTCTGTGTGTGGGGGTAGCAGCTTGTTTAATGCTGTGAACTTCTTGTTCCGATATTTCGTTAGTTGTCGTACCTGCATTGTAAATCAACCTCGTTTCTTCTTCCCCTACCAAGAATGTCTGTGCAACCAGTGTTGCTGCCTCTAAGGTCAGGTTCTTGGTCTCTATGAGCTTTCGGAATATGCCTGCGTGGCCTATTCCTTCAATGAAAAAGTCTCTCAGCATTTCTCTCCTCAGTTCATCGGAGAACTCATGTAAACTAGCCAACCGCCGAAGTTCTGCCGCGAAGTCGGGTATGCTCTGGCCCACACAGCATCTGTAGTTGTAGAACCTGTATCTGGCCATGTGTAGGCTGCTCGCTGGCTTCAGGTGGTCTCTTACCAGTGTGCTCAATTCTTCAAACGACTTGCTTGCTGGTTTCTTGGGTGCCAACAGATCCTTCATTAAAGCGTATGTTTTCGAGCCACAGCTGGTCAAGAGATGGGCTCTTCTCTTGTCTGCCTTATCGTCGCCTAACCAGTCTTTGGTTACAAAGCTTTGCTGGAGCCTTTCTATAAAGTCCTCCCAATTGTCTCCCGCATTGTACTTTTCATCTGATCCGTTGTTCGCCATTCTGTGGATTCTGTAATCCCGTAACTCGTCGCCACTGTAAAGTCCTGTCCCCTCAGTACAGATTCACACGAGGCATGTAATGAAGTCAAGGTCACTCTGGACCTGCACCTTTATTTCACAGCTCTGGAATGCTGCACTTGCCTGAGACCTGTCCTTATATACCTGTCTCTTGCAAGTGCACCCCTGATGGTAAGGTGTGCTGGTGGTTACAGGTCATATCTTATTACAGCCATGTATAGCATGTTAGGATACAGTTATATATAATAATGTAAGATACATGACACCCCCAAAACCAATCACAACCCTTACGCAGGAGCACGTGTAGCGGCTCCAACAATGTGCTTAAGTTTGGCAGAAAGTTCCCAAAATAGTTCAAGAGTTCCAGAAATGAACGCAACTCCGATGTGTTGCAGGGCCTGGGCGCTCATCGAATCATCTCTGTTTTGGATTCGGTAGGCCGAATCCCGTATGCAGCAACCCTCCTGCCCAGAAACTCGACCTCGGGAGCCAAAAACACACACTTAGACTTATTGAGTCGCAGGCCTACCTGGTCCAGTCGGCGTAGCATCTCCTCCAGGTTGTGGAGGTGTTCCTCGGTGTCACAAACGGTGATGAGGATGTCGTCCTGAAATACGATTGTTCCAGGAATGGATTTGAGCAGGCTTTCCATGTTTCTTTGAAAAATCGCGGCCGCTGATCGAATGCTAAACCGACACCCGTTGTAAACAAACAGTCCCTTGTGCGTGGTGATGGTGGTCAGTAGTTTAGATTCGTCGGCCAGTTCTTGGGTCATGTAGGCTGAAGTGAGGTCCAACTTGGTGAATAGCTTGCCGCCTGCCAGCGTGAAAAAAAGGTCCTCCACTCTCGGGAGCGGGTATTGGTCTTGTCGGGACACCTGGTTGATAGTGGCCTTGTAGTCGCCACAGATCCTGACCAAGCCATCCGCTTTTAGGATGGGAATGATGGGGCTCGCCCAGTCGCTGAATTCAATGGGCGAGATGATGCCCTCTCTCAGCAACCGGTCCAACTCGCTCTCAATTTTCTCCCGCATCACATACGGCACAGCTCTGGCTCTGTGGTGCACTGGTTTGGCGTCCGGGGTGATGCGTATCACTACTTTGGTATCTTTGAACGTCCCGACGCCAGGTTGAAATAGTGACTCAAATTGCTGTAGGACCTGTGAGCATGAACTTTGCTCCACAGATGACATGGCGTGTACATCCCTCCATTTTCAGTTCATCTCAGCTAACCAGCTCCTCCCCAACAGTGCGAGACCATTGCCCGGGACAATGCAGAGCGGCAGCCGGTTCACCGATCCATTGTGTGTGACCACCAACATTGCACTGCCTCGCACTGGAATGATTTCTTTGGTGTACGTCTGTAATTGCGTCTCAATGCGTTCTAGTTTGGGTCTGCTGACTTTGAGTGGACACAGCTTTTCGAATTGTTGAACACTCATGAGTGACTGGCTGGCCCCCGTGTCCAGCTCCATGCATATAGGGATGCCGTTTAATAGGACTGTCATCATCATAGGTGGCGTTTTGGTATATGAGCTGTGAATGTTTGCCACATGAACCCGCTGAACTTCAGCGTCCATTGATTTGTCCCAAGCGTCATCCTGCCTCACAGACCCCTCATCTGGTTCATCCGCCTCGTATATTAGCCTGGTTACAGGCTTTCCTGCACATTCTGGCTGAATGGACACTGAGGTTACAATTTCTGCAGACAAACTGTTGAAACCTGCAAGTCCTGGCAACATGTCTGCCCCCACACCTCCAGCATGAACCAAGATTCCCATTGTTGTGAACAAAGGAGCTGTTACAAGGCATTCCTCGCTGATTGTCCCTTTGACTGCTCTTGAGCACCCTGTTAGTGGGTGTCAATGGCCCCATCCCAGGCCGCATTGTCGACTGGGGGGGCGTAAATGTTCGTTCAGCCTGCCATTGTCTCTGTTGGAGACTTACTCTTGGGTCTATTGCTGCCTGGGGTGTGTCGAACTGCCTGCGGGGCTCTATGTTGCGTTTATGATATTGACTCTCTGATCCATTGCCACGTTGGAGGCAGAATTGCGCACGTATATTATCTTGGTTTCCTCCTCCCCCGCCATAAAAGTCTGAGCCATCAACACTGCCGCTTCCAAGGTCAAGTCCTTGGTCTCAATTAGCTTTCTGAAAATCCCAGCATGACCGATGCCCTCAATAAAGAAATCCCTTAGCATCTCCCCCCTGCAGGCGTCTGTGAACTTACAGAGGCTGGCCAAGTGCCGGAGGTCCGCAACGAAATCCGGTATGCTCTGTCCTTCCCGATGTCAGTGGGTACAGAATCTATGTTGGGCCATGTGTATGTTGCTCGCCGGTTTGGGGTGCTCACCGATTAGTTTGCTGAGCTCTTCAAAGGTTTTAGCCGCCGGCTTCTCGGGTGCTAGCAGGTCTTTCATGAGCGCATAAGTCTTAGGTCCGCAGCTGGTCAGCAGATGAGCCCTTCGCTTGTCGGCCACTGCGTCTCCCAGCCAGTCCTTCGTGACAAAACTCTGCTGGAGCCGCTCAATGAAATCATCCCAGTCCTCACCAACACAGTACCGTTCATCTGTGCTGCCGGTGGCAATTCTCGTGGGTCGTTGATTACCGTTTCTCGTCGCCAATGTAAAGTCTTTACACAATACCACAAATCCACATGAGGCACATTCTATGGACAAGGTCACTCCATGACTTGAACCTTTATTCACAGGACCAAGAAGTGATGACCTCCCTTTATATAACTGGATGACCAGGTGAGGAGTGTCTCCCACAAGTTCACCCCGTGGTCAAGTTGTGCATTTCTTACGTATATACAATATTGCAGTGTTATTACATAAAGGTTACATACAGGACACAAGCCATCGTCAGCATCTTCACCGAGGCGTATGACAGCATGGGCCTTACACTAAACATCCGTAAGATAAAGGTCCTCCACCAACTTGACCCCACCACAAAGCACTGCACCCCGGTTATCAAAATCCACACGTGGCTTTGGACAACGTGGACCATTTTCCATACCTCGGGAGTCTACTATCAGCAAGGGCAGACATCAATGACAAGGTCCAAACACCGCCTCTAGTGCACCAGCGCAGCCTTCAGTCGCCTGAGGAAGAGAGTGTTCGAAGATCAAATCCTCAAATCTGGCACCAAACTTATGGTCTACAGGACTCAGAGATGTGGACCATATACACCTCAAATCGCTGGAAAAATACTAACGATGTCTCTGTAAGATCCTGCAAATCCCCTGGGAGGATAGATGCACCAACATCAGTGTTCTCAATCACGCCAACATCCCCAGCATTGAAGCACTGACCACACTCAACCAGCTCCATTGGGCGGGCCACATTGTCCGCATGCCCGACACAAGACTCCCAAAGCAAGCGCTCTACTCGGAACTCCTACATGGCAAGCGAGCCCCAGATGGGCAGAGGAAACATTTCAAGAATATCCGAAAAGCCTCCTTGATAAAGTGCAACATCCCCACCGGCACTTTGGAATCCCTGGCCAAAGACCGCCCAAAGTGGAGGAAGAGCATCCGGGAGGGAGTTGAGCACCTCGAGTCTCATCGCCGAGAGCATGCAGAAACCAAGTGCAGGCAGCGGAAGGAGCGTGCGGCAAACCAGACTCCCCATCCATCCTTTCCTTCAAAGACTGTCTGTGCCACCTGTGACAGAGACTGTAATTCCCATATTGGACTGTACCGTCACCTGAGAACTCATTTTTAGAGTGGAAGCAAGTCTTCCTCAATTTCGAGGGACTGCCTATGATGATGATGCCACAGATAGCAAGTTGTTAATCTCATAAGTTGGTTTTGAGCCCAAGCAGTGACAATACGTCCCCTCAATAGAAGGGTGCTGAACCCATCAGGAGATCAACCTTAAGGTTACTTTCCAGCAGTTTTTAACTATTTTGATTATACATCCTGTCAAAAGTACACAGCACTAGAGATTCTAAAGGAGAGCTAACAATGGATGAGAAATATCAAAAGATTTATATTATTCCTAAATGAGATTCTGATTTTATACAAAAAATGGCAATATCTTTTATTCATACAAGCATCTGCTTTAAAATTACATTTAGAATAGATCATCCTGAGGTAATTTTTGTTATCCGAGTGTGACACTTACTTTTCTACTGAGTCGTTAAATGTTTTCTTAAAATAAATAAGTCATTTATATGCTGCCGTGTAGAAGCTCCTGCACTTTGTCTTTGTAAAGAATGAAATGCCTAAGGTTCAAACTCATAAAATGCCTCCCTCACAGCCACACAAGTAGAAATATTCAGTCTGCTGCAGCTCAACACTGCATTTGGTAAAGTTCTGCGTTTATCAAGGTGAGGGACAATTGTGCTGGGAAATGAAACACTTTTCTATTTTGGGAACACTGTATCAGCATCAAACTCTCCCAGGTCTGGTATAGCATGGTTAGATGCAGAATAAAGGTCCATCTGCCCAACATCAGAAGGCAACCATCTACTTCACCAGTGTGGCACTTTCAAATTCCTACACACATCTTCCTTGTGGTTTCTCGAAGCGAGAATGGTAATTTAAATCTGGAAATTATTGGCAATATTAGCAGATTAAAAAATGAACACATTTATATGATGTTGCTCTGTCCACTAGTGGAAGGCAGATGTTAACTCATTTATTTCAAATTTGCAATGTTCATTTGCTTGTTGTCTCCTCCATGTGTATTGAGTGCTTCGCATCAGACATAAATATAATAATGAACCGCACCACATTCCACTAATATTAACCAAAATGTCATCCAGGCAGTCTTCTCGCTGCTTGTACATTACTTACTGGATGTAGATATTAGAGAAATGACTACAGTAAAACAATCTGAAATGTGACAGTGTAAAGGGATTACACACAGAGTAATATTGAAAAGTGCACTTATCATCATCATCATCATAGGCGGTCCCTCGAACAAGGATCACTTGCTTCCACACCAAGAGGGGTGAATTTGCAGATATTTCAATGACGGGCCTGATATTCCAATCCTGAACTCCAGGAATGGAAGATGCCTGTGAATGGATTTTTTTTAACGTGTGGTGACCGTTGCACATCAGCCATCACCAGACAGAGCTAGGTCTTTATCCAGTCACAAGGGTTAACCAGGACGACTGGAGACCTGCTCAGCTGCATGGACCTAGCGCGCACACATACCGCAGTGTGGTCTAAACTGTGCTGCCCCTGGGCCCTGGGCTCTTCTGGGCCCCGTACCCCCATTTGCCGCACCTCCGCCACTATCTCTCACCGCTCCTTTGCCACATCTCCGCCATGATCTCTCACCGCATCTCTGCACCAAACATTTGCCGCACCTCCGCCACAATCACTCGCCGAATCTCAGCCACGATCCCTCACCTTTAACCCCTAAGTGACAAAGGGAAACAATGAGAAGTGATCAACTCCAGCATGCTAAAGCATCACTGACACTTTTTTAAACATATCGGGGCAGAAATTCATTAACTCACTGAGATCCGCCGGGTGGTCATTTTTCAACATTCCATGGACTCTGGTTCAGTTCCTATGGATTGGAGGGTAGCTAATGTAACCCCACTTTTTAAAAAAGAAGGGAGAGAGAAAACAGGGAATTATAGACCAGTTAGCCTGACATCGGTGGTGGGGAAAATGCTGGAATCAATTACTAAAGATGTAATAGCAACGCATTTGGAAAGCAGTGACAGGATCGGTCCAATTCCATTAGTTTTATGAAAGGGAAATCATGCTTGACAAATGAAGGACTGACATGTGAAGAAAGACTGGATTGCCTAGGCTTATAGTCACTGGAATTTAGAAGAATGAGAGGGGATCTCATAGAAGCATATAAAATTCTGACAAGATTGGACAGGTTAGATGCAGGAAGAATGTTCCCGATGTTGGGTAAGTCCAGAATCAGGGGTCACAGTCTAAGGATAAGGGGTAAGCCATATAGGACCGAGATGAAGAGAAACTTTTTCACCCAGAGAATTGTGAACCTGTGGAATTCTCTACCACAGAAAGTTGTTGAGACCAGTTCATTGGATATATTCAAAAGGGAATTAGTTGTGGCCCTTACAGCTAAAGGGAGCAGGGGATATGGAAAGAAGGCAGGAATGGGATACTGAAGTTGCATGATCAGCCATGATCATATTGAATGGTGGTGCAGGCTCGAAGGGCCGAATGGCCTGCTCCTGCACCTATTTTCTATGTTTCCATGAACCCCCCGCTGACATCAGTGGACAGCTGAGTGGCGCAACTGACCTCCAGCCCACCGAGCTCCCATATTGATGCGGACGGGAGCTGGCACCTGAACGGGGGTGGACCGCTGCGAGGAGGCTGGTCTGTCCCTGACGGTAAGTATGAAGAACCTGGAAAAAAGGTTAGTGAACATTTTTTTTTTCCACAGCGACTTACCTGGATAGGGTCCCCTAAAGGTCTTCCGATAGTTTTTTTATTGTTTACTGGTGATTTTTTTCAGGTCTTCGACCCTCCGTGGGCCAGACACCATCGGTGGCAGTTGGGTGGCAAGCGCCTCTGCTGCCGAGAATGAGACCTCACGCCCACTGCCATGCAGATTGGTGGCGTATGTTGTCCATTTGCTCCCCGCCGACATGAATATCCTGTCGAAAGTACCGTCCGGTACCTCGGCGGTCATCGGCAGCACTTTGGGCACCACTTGGGTGGGCGGAGGCTTTGATGAAAATCGGCCCCATCATTACTATGATGCTAAGCTTATGTGATGTCACACTAAGCATGGAATCAGTTTCTTCGTAGTAAAAAAGAAAAGATGAGAGCTTTTATACACACAAATGTTGTATAAAAACAATCATTGATTTAAAGTCTCTAATTACAGAGTGCTGAGTTTGGGATTTAATTAGGTACATTTTATACAATTCTGTTCAAAAGAAGACAGTTCCACCTCTCTCCCCAGAGATCGTTTGTAATTAGATTTCAACATCCTCATTGTTCCTCCAATCCTTGTTTGTTTATCCCTTCATTGTCCCTTTATTGGACAACCACGGAGAATCCAGAGCACAGGGGCAGGTGAGAACCTTCTTTGCTTTAACAAATCTACAGGCCAAAAATGAAAAAAAATTGAGCTGGAATATTATTTTATTAGTAAATATGTTGTTTCTGGTCACTTACCAAATACAATATAATGAGTTTCATTGAATGTTGAATAAAATATGTATTATTAAAAGCCTTATTGAGCCTTATTGTTGATGGATAGTCATTGGGAAAGGCACAACATCCAATAACTACACTGGGTAGGAAAAAGTTTTCAATATTTGGAACAGCCCAGCATAATACAACAACAATTTGCATTTATATAGTAGCTTTAACATAGGAAAACATCCCAAGGCACATTACAGAAAATCACACTGATCCAAATAACGAGATATTAGGAAGGCGGATATATTGACCTTGGAGAGAGCTTGCAGATGACACGAAGCTGGGTGGCCGTGTGAGCTGTGAGGAGGACGTTAAGAGGCTGCAGGGGGACTTGGACAGGTTCGGTGAGTGGGAAAACGTGTGGCAGATGCAGTATAATGTGGATAAATGTGAGGCTATCCACTTTGGTGGCAAAAACACGAAGGCAGAATATTATCTGAATGGCAGGAGATTAGGAAAAGGGGAGGTGCAACGAGACCTGGGAATCATGGTACATCAGTCATTGAAAGTTGGCATGCAGGTACAGCAGGCGGTGAAGAAGGCAAATGGTATGATGGCCGACATAGCTAGAGGATTTGAGTATAGGAGCAGGGAGGTCTTACTGCAGTTGCACAGAGCTTAGTGAGGCCTCACCTGGAATATTGTGTTCAGTTTTGGTCTCCTAATCTGAGGAAGGACATTCTTGCTATTGAGGGAATGCAGCAAAAGTTCACCAGACTGATTCCCGGGATGGCAGGGCTGACATATGAGGAGAGACTGGATCGACTGGCCTGTATTCACTGGAGTTTAGAAGGATGAGAGGGGATCTCATAGAAACATATAAAATTCTGACAGGACTGGACAGGTTAGATGTAGGAAGAATGTTCCCGATGTTGGGGAAGTCCAGAACCAGGGGACATGGTCGAAGGATAAGGGGTAGGCCATTTAGGACTGAGATGAGGAGAAACTTCTTCACTCAGAGAGTTGTTAACCTGTGGAATTCCCTACCGCAGAGAGCTGTTGATGCCAGTTCATTGGATATATTCAAGAGGGAGTTAGATTTGGTCCTTACAGCTAAAGGGATCAAGGGGTAGGGAGAGAAAGCAGGAAAGGGGTACTGAGGTGAATGATCAGCCATGATCTTATTGAATGGTGGTGCAGGCTCGAAGGGCCGAATGGCCTACTCCTGCACCTATTTTCTATGTTTCTATGTAAAAGCTTATAGGAAGATAGGAACAGGAGTAGGCCATTTAGCCCCTTGTGCCTGTTCCATCATTCAATGAACATAAGAACATAAGAAATAGGAGCAGTAGTAGGCCATACGGCCCCTCGAGCCTGCTCCGCCATTTAATACGATCATGGCTGATCCAATCATGGACTCGGGTCCACTTCCCTGCCCACTCCCCATAACCCCTTAATCCCTTATTGGTCAAGAAATGGCTGATCTGTGACCTAACTCCATATCCCTTTGTCCCACATCCCTTAATACCTTTTGGTTAACAAAAATCTATCAAACTGAGATTTAAAATTAACAATTGACCTCGCATCAATTGCTGTTTGTGGAAGAGAGTTCCAAACTTCTACCACCTTTTGCGTGTAAAAGTATTTCCTAACTTCACTCCTGAAAAACCTGGCTCTAATTTTTAAACTATGTCCCCTGGTCCTTTTCTCCCAAACCAACTGGAATAGTTTCTCCCTATCTATCCTATCAGTTCCCTTTAATATCTTCAAAACTTCAATCAAATCACCCCTTCACCTTCTAAATTCCAAGTTTGTGTAATCCCTCGCAATAATTTAACCTTTGGAGCCAAGGTATCATTCAATGCTGTACTCCCTCCAAGGCCCAATATATCCTTCCTAAGATGTGCTGCATAGAACTGCACACTGTACTCCAAGGGGCTATCAAACAGAATTTGACATCAAGCCACATAAGGAGTAAGCTTGTTTAAAGAATCTTAAAGGAGGAAAGAGAGGTAAAGAGGCAGGGAAGTTTAGGGAGGAAATTCCAGAGCTTAGGTGTTACTGAAGCATTCTGGCCAATTAGAGGTTGAAAAATGTGGCTTGTTTCAAAACTGAGTGCTGTGCAGCTGGAAGAGAGCAAACTAGATTTATGTAGCTTTATAATGGTTTTCATACAAAATTAAGGCTGGGTAAGAACCTGAAGCAATGCTTTGGAAGTGAGTTTATTTACACATCAATTTCTCATCATCATTTGTTTATTTCCTAATGATATTTTCAATTTTGTTTTAAAAGTAATTTCAATTAAATCTTCACCTCACTCCATCTGTGCATTCAATCACAGTTGGTCACATAATTATGGTCCATATGAAAGGTTATTGATTGCATTATAAGGGAAGGCAACAGCACAAAGCTTCAGCTGTGGTTAAGCCTGGACTGGAGAAGGGGTTAAGATTCACATCAGTAAAGGAAGAATTGATCAAGTAGAAAGGAAATCTCATTGCTTCATTTAACCAGTGCACAAATCAATCCTCCAGCATGTCCTGAGTGACACAGAGTTCATCATTACAACAAATCTCATCATTTGATGTCACTTCGATTCTGTACACAGAATAACAAGTTTCATGTAGGATCCTTAAAAAGTGGAGACTTTCATTACATCAGTCTAATTTGGATTCAAGATCTCCGAATTGAAAAGTCCAATGAAGAGTACTATGGTTTGGATTTAACTGAAAGTTATTTCAAACAAATATTTCCATACAACAACAACTTGCATGTATATAGCGCCTTTAATGTAGTAAAACAACCTAAGGCGCTTCAAAGGAGAATTATCCTATAAAGGCCCAGCGGGAGTTCCTGAGGCGGCGGCAGTCGCCGAGAGGTGGGAGCAGCGTCGGAGAGGCCTATAAAGGCCAGCCGGTGCAGCTGCAGCAGGGAGGCAAAAAAGTAGTAGAAAGAAATTGAAAGTTGACATCACAGCCAAGGGGGGAAGTGATTGGCTGGTGATTGGTGAGGAGCTTTTCTTTTCCTTTCCTATATCAGCAAGTAACATTTATCATTTTTGTTGCCAAATTAAGTTTATCTAAGGATTACGTCATGGCAGGAGAGCTCGGACACGTGTTATGCTCCTCCTGTACTATGTGGGAAGTCAGGAATGCTTCCGGTGTCCCTGACGACTACGTGTGCGGGAAGTGTGTCCACCTCCAGCTCCTGACGGACCGCATTGCGGTGCTGGAGCTGTGAGTGGATGCACTCTGGAGCATGCACGATGCCGAGAATGACGTGAATAGCACGTTTAGCGAGTTGGTCTCACCGCAGGTAAAGGGTACACAGCCAGATAGTAAATGGGTGACCAATAGGAAGAGCAGTGCAAGGAAGGTAGTGCAGGGGTCCCCTGCGGTCATCCCCCTGCAAAACAGATACACTGCTTTGAGTACTGTTGAGGGGGTTGACTCATCAGAGGTGAGCAGCAGCAGCCAAGTTCATGGCACCGTGAGTGGCTCTGCTGCACAGGAGGGCAGGAAAAAGAGTGGGAGAGCTATAGTGATAGGGGATTCGATTGTAAGGGGAATAGATAGGTGTTTCTGCAGCCGCAACCGAGACTCCAGGATGGTATGTTGCCTCCCTGGTGCAAGGGTCAAGGATGTCTTGGAGCGGGTGCAGGACATTCTGAAAAGGGAGGGTGAACAGCCAGTTGTCGTGGTGCATATCGGTAACAACGATATAGGTAAAAAATGGGATAGGTCCTACGGGCCGAATTTAGGGAGCTAGGAGCTAAATTAAAAAGTAGGACCTCAAAAGTAGTAACCTCAGGATTGCTACCAGTGCCACGTGCTAGTCAGAGTAGGAATCGCAGGATAGCTCAGATGAATACGTGGCTTGAGGAGTGGTGCAGAAGGGAGGGATTCAAATTCCTGGGACATTGGAACTGGTTCTGGGGGAGGTGGGACCAGTACAAACCGGACGGTCTGCATCTGGGCAGGACTTGAACCAATATCCTAGGAGGAGTGTTTGCTAGTGCTGTTGGGAAGGAGTTAAACTAACATGGCAGGGTGATGGGAATCTATGCAGGGAGACAGAGGGAAATAAAATGGAGGCAGAAGCAAAAGATAGAAAGGAGAATAGTAAAAGTGGAGGGCAGAGAAACCCAAGGCAAAAAACAAAAAGGGCCACATTACAGCAAAATTCTAAAGGGGCAAAGTGTGTTAAAAAGACAAGTCTGAAGGCTCTGTGCCTCAATGCGAGGAGTATTCGGAATAATGTGGACAAATTAACTGCAGTTAACGGATATGATGTAATTGGCATCACAGAGACATGGCTCCAGGGTGACCAAGGCTGGGAACTCAACTTCCAGTGGTATTCAACATTTAGGAAGGATAGGCAGAGAGGAAAAGGAGACGGGGTGGCGTTGCTGGTTAAAGAGAAAATTATGACAATAGTAAGGAGGGACATTAACCTGGATGATGTGGAATCAATATGGGTGGAGCTACAGAATTCCAAAGGGCAGAAAACGCTAGTGGGAGTTGTGTGCAGACCAGCAAACAGTAGTAGTGAGGTTGGGGACAGCAATAAACAAGAAATAAAGGATGTGTGCAATAAAGGTGCAGCAGTTATCATGGGCGACTTTAATCTACATATTGATTGGGCAAACCAAATTGGTAGCAATGCAGTGGAAGAGGATTTCCTGGAGTGTATTAGGGATGGTTTTCCAGACCAATATGTCGAGGAACCAACGAGAGAACAGGCTATCCTAGACTGGGTGATGTGCAATGAGAAGGGAATAATTAGCAATCTTGTTGTGTGAGGCCCCTTGGGGAAGAGTGACCATAATATGGCAGAATTCTTTATTAAGATGGAGAGTGACACAGTTAATTCGGAAACTAGGATCCTGAACTTAAGGAAAGGTAACTTCAATGGTATGAGGCGTGAATTGGCTAGAATAGACTGGCAAAGGATACTTAAAGGGTTGACGGTGGATAAGCAATGGCAAATATTTAAAGATCACATCGAGGAACTTCAGCAATTGTACATCACTGTCTGGAGTAATAATAAAACGGGGAAGGTGGCTCAACCATGGCGAACAAGGGAAATTAAGGATAGTGTTAAAACCAAGGAAGAGGCATATAAATTGGCTAGAAAAAGCAACAAACCTGAGGACTGGGAGAAATTTAGAATTCAACAGAGGAGGACTAAGGGTTTAATTAAGAGGGAGAAAATAGAGTACGAGACGAAGCTTGCAGGGAACATAAAAACTGACTGCAAATGCTTCTGCAAATATGTGAAGAGAAAAAAATTCGTGAAGACAAACGTAGGTCCATTGCAGTCGGATTCAGGTGAATCTATAATGGGGAACAAAGAAATGGCAGACCAATTGAACAAATACTTTGTTTCTGTCTTCATGAAGGAAGACACAAATAAGCTTCCGAATGTACGAGGGGACAGAGGGTCCAGTGAGAAGGAGGAACTGAAGGATATCCTTATTAAGCAGGAAATTGTGTTAGGGAAATTGATGGGATTGAAGGCCGATAAATCCCCAGGGTCTGATAGTCTGCATCGCAGAGTACTTAAGGAAGTGGCCCTAGAAATAGTGGATGCATTCGTGATCATTTTCCAACAGTCTATCGACTCTGGATCAATTCCTATGGACTGGAGGGTAGCTAATGTAACACCACTTTTTTAAAAAGGAGAGACAGAGAAAATGGGTAATTATAGACCAGTTAGCCTAACATCAGTAGTGGGGAAAATGTTGGAATCAATCATTAAGGATGAAATAGCAGCGCATTTGGAAAGCAGTGAAAGATCGGATCAAGTCAGCATCGATTTATGAAAGGGAAATCATGCTTAACAAATCTTCTGGAATTTTTTGAGGATGTAACTAGTAGAGTATACAAGGGAGAACCAGTGGATGTGTTATATTTGGACTTTCAAAAGGCTTTTGACAAGGTCCCACACAAGAGATCGGTGTGCAAAATAAAATCGCATGGTATTGGGGGTAATGTACTGACATGGATAGAGAACTAGTTGGGAGATAGGAAGCAGAGCGGCGGGATAAACGGGTCCTTTTCAGAATGGCAGGCAGTGACTGGTGGAGTGCCGCAGGGCTCAGTGCTGGGACCCTACTATTTACAATATATATTAACGATTTAGATGAAGGAATTGAGTGTAATATCTCCAAGTTTGTGGATGACACTAAACTGGGTGGCGGTGTGAGCTGTGAGCAGGATGCTGAGAGGCTGCAGGGTGACTTGGACAGGTTAGGTGAGTGGGCAAATGCATGGCAGATGCAGTATAATGTGATAAATGTGAGGTTATCTATTTTGGGGGCAAAAACATGAAGACGGAATATTATCTGAATGGCGGCAGATTAGAAAAAGGGGAGATGCAACGAGACCTGGGTGTCATGGTTCAGCAGTCACTGAAAGTTGGCATGCAGCTACAGCAGGTGTTGAAGAAGGCAAATGGTATATTGGCCTTCGTAGCTCGGGGATTTGAGTATAGGAGCAGGGAGGTCTTACTGCCGTTGTACAGGGCCTTAGTGAGGCCTCACCTGGAATATTGTGTTCTGTTTTGGTCTCCTAATCTGGGAAGGACGTTATTGCTATTGAGGGAGTGCAGTGAAGATTCACCAGACTGATTCCAGGGATGGCTGGGCTGACATATGAGGAGAGACTGGATCAACTGGGCCTGTATTCACTGGAGTTTACAAGGATGAGAGGGGATCTCATAGAAACGTATAAGATTCTGACGGGACTGGACAGGTTAGATGCGGGAAGAATGTTCCCGATGTTGGGGAAGTCCAGAACCAGGGGACCTAGTCTTAGGATAAGGAGTAGGCCATTTAGGACTGAGATGAGGAGAAACTTCTTCACTCAGAGAGTTGTTAACCTATGGAATTCCCTGCCGCAGAGAGTTGTTGATGCCAGTTCATTGGATATATTCAAGAGGGAGTTAGATATGGCCCTTATGGCTAAGGAGATCAAGGGGTATCCAGAGAAAGCAGGAAAGGGGTACTGAGGGAATGATCAGCCATGATCTTATTGAATGGTGGTGCAGGCTCGAAAGGCCGAATGGCCTACTCCTGCAGCTATTTTCGATATTTCTATCAAACAAAATTTAACACCTAGCCACATTAGGGGCCCAAGTTTCCGCCCTCCGAGCTGGGCGCCCGTTTTTCGCGCCTAAAACGGCGACGGAAAAAAAACTCACGATTCTGGAGAGCCTGCAGCTCCTTGTCTGTTTGGCGCGGCGCCCAGGGGGGCGGAGCCTACACTCGCGGCAATTTTGTAAGTGGGAGGGGGCGGGTACTATTTAAATTAGTTTTTTTCCTGCCGGCAACCCTGCGCGTGCACGTTGGAGCGTTCGCGCATGCGCAGTGTGAAGGAAACATTGGCACTCGGCCATTTTTGTAGTTCTTTGTAGCTGTTTAATTTTTGAACATTTTTTAATAAAAGCACATTGCCATCAGCACATCAGCACTGAGGCTTCCTACAGCCTTCTCACTGTCTCCTTCCCGCCCGCCGTCTGGAACGGCTTCCTCCCCCCCCGCCCCCCGCTGCGTTCGGTCGATCAGGCCCGCACTCCCTCCCTCCCGCCGTCTGGAACATCTTCCTCCCCCCCCGCCCCCCGCTGCGTTCGGTCGATCAGGCCCGCACTCCCTCCCTCCCACCGTCTGGAACGTCTTCCTCCCCCCACCCCCGCTGCGTTCGGGCGGTCGGGCGGTCGGTCGGGCCCGCACTCCCTCCCTCCCTCCCGCCATCTGGAACGTCTTCCTCCCCCCCCCCCGCTGCGTTCAGGCGGGCGGGCCCGCACTCCCTCCCTCCCACCGTCTGGAACGGCTTCCTCCTCCCCCCCTGCCGTGGGGAACGAGCGAACGAACTTGTGAGGCTGCCTGAAGCACTTTCACACAGGTAGGAAGATGGTTTATTTAATCTTTTCTTTGCTTATAATGTTTATTCAGGTTGGATTTATTTGTATAATATTTGTATAAGTATAAATAAGGATTTATTGTAGAATTTAATGACTTCCCTCCCCCCCACCTCGTTCTGGACGCCTAATTTGTAACCTGCGCCTGATTTTTTAATGTGTAGAACAGGTTTTTTCAGTTCTACAAAAATCTTCACTTGCTCCATTCTAAGTTAGTTTGGAGTACGTTTTCACTGTGGAAACTTTCAAATCAGGCGTCAGTGGCCGGACACGCCCCCTTTTGAAGAAAAAATTCTGTTCCAAAGTAGAACTGTTCTACCTGACTAGAACTGCAGAAAAAAAAATGTGGAGAATTGCGATTTATAAGATAGTCCGTTCTCCACCAGTTGCTCCTAAAAATCAGGCGCAAATCATGTGGAAACTTGGGCCCTAGATATTAGGTCAGATGACCAAAAGTTTGGTCAAAAAGATAGATTTTTAGGAGTATTGTAAAGGAGGAGAGAGAGGTAGAGAGGTGGAGAGGTTTCGGGGGGGAATTCCAGAGCTCAGGCCTCAGGCAGCTGAAAGCATGGCCACCAATGGTGAAAATAGGGAATAAGCAAAAGGCCGTAATTCAAGACGTGCAGAGATCTCAGAGGATTGTGGGGCTGGAGGAGGTTACAGAGATAGGAAGGGCTGAGGTCATGGAGAGATTTGAAAACAAGGATGAGAATTTTAAAATTGAGGCCTTGACGGACCGGGAGCCAATGTAAGTCAGCAAGCACAGGGGTGATGAATGTATGGAACTTGGTGCGAGTTAAGATATGGGCAGCAGAGTTTGAATGAGCTCAAGTTTACGGAGGGTGGAAGATGGGAGGCCAGCCAGGAGAGCATTGGAATAGTCAACTCTAGAGGTAACAAAGCCCTGGATGAGGATTTCAGTAGCAGAGGAGCTGAGGATAAGGAAGAGGCAGAGTCGGGCGATGTTACCGAAGAGGAAGTAGGCGATCTTGGTGATGAGGGGGTAGATGGTCAGAAGCTCATCTCGGGGTCAAATACAACACACCAAGGTTGCGAATGGCCTCAGACAGTTGCCAGGGCCAGGGATGGTGTTGGTGGCTATGGAACGGAGTTTGACATGGGGATCAGATCAAAGTTCTGCAGTCCTGCCACATCCAGTCATGAATGGTGGTGGGCAATTAAACAAATAATTGGAGGAGGAGGCTCCATGGATATCCCCATGTTTAATGATGGCGGAGCTCAGCACACAAGTACAAAAGACAAGGCTGTAGTGTTTGCAACCATCCTCAGCCAGAAGTGCCAAATTGATGACCGATATCAGCCTCTTCCTGACGTCCACACAACAACATAAATGAGACTTCAGCCAATTCGTTTCACTCCACGTGCTATCAAGAAACGGCTGAGCGCATTGGATACAGCAAAGGCTTTGGGCCCTGACAACATCCCAGCTGTCATGCTGAACACTTGTGCTCCAGAACTAACTGTGCCTTTAGCCAAGCTGTTCCAGTATATCTACAATACTGGGTCTACCTGACAATGTGGAAAACTGCCCAGATATGTCCAGTCCACAAAAAGCAGGACAAATCCAATCTGGCCAATTACCGCCCCATCAGTCGACTCTCAATCATCAGCAAAGTGATGGAAGGTGTCGTCGACAGTACTATCAAGCAGTATTTAGTCACCAATAACCTGCTCACCTGATGCTCAGTTTGGGTTCCGTCAGGACCACACGGCTCCAGACCTCATTCCAGCCTTGGTCCAAATATGGGCAAAACAGCTGAATTCCAGAGGTGAGCGGAGTGTGACTACCCTTGACATCAAGGCAGCATTTGACCGAGTTTGACATGAAGGAGCCCAAGTAAAATTGAAGTCAATGGGAATCAGGGGAAATCTCTCCACTGGCTGGAGTCATACCTAGCACAAAGGAAGATGGTTGAGATTGTTGGAGCTCAATCATCTCAGCCCCAGGACATCGCTGCAGGAATTCCTCAGGGCAGGGTCCTAGGCCCAACCATCTTCAGCTGCAATGACCTTCCCTCCATCATAATATCAGAAGTGGGGATGTTTGCTGAAGATTACACAGTGTTCAGTTCCATTGGCAACTCCCCAGATAATGAAGCAGTCATTGCCCACCTACAGCAAGAGCTGGACAACATTCAGGCTTGGGCTGATGAGTAGAAAGTAACATTCGCTCCACACAAGTGCCAGGCAATGGCCATCACCAATAAGAGAGGGTCTAACCACTGCCTCTTGACATTCAACAGCATTACCAATGCCAAATACCCCTCCCCCCAGAAAATCCTGGGGTCACCATTGATGAGAAACATAACTGGACCAGCCACATAAATACTGTGGCTACAAGAGCAGGTCACAGGCTGGGTATTTCTCACCTCCTAACTCCCCAAAAGCCTTTCCACCATCGACAAGGTGCAAGTCAGGAATATGATGGAATACTCTACACTTGTCTGGATGAGTGCAGCTCAAGAAGCTTGACACCATCCAGGACAAAGCAGCCCGCTTGATTGGCACCCCATCCACCACCTTCAACATTCACTCTCCACACCGTAGCTGCTGTGTACCATCTATAAGATGCACTGCAACAACTCGTCTAGGCTTCTTCGGCAGCACCTCCCAAACCCACGACCTCTACCATCTAGAAGGATAAGGGCAGCAGGTGCATGGGGGCACCATCACCTGCAAGTTCCCCTCCAAGTTACACACCATCCTGAATTGGAAATATATTGCCCTTCCTTCATTGTCGCTGGGTCAAAATCTGGAACTCCCTCCCTAAAAGCATTATGAGAGTACCTTCACCACACGACTGTAGCAGTTCAAGAATGCGGCTCACAAACCACCTCCTCAAGGGCAACTAGGGATGGGCAATAAATGCTGGCCTTGCCAACAATGATCACATCTCAAGAACGAATAAAAAAAAAACAATTACTTGGTTTTCTCAATATTTGGATGAAGGGAGTTTCTGTTCATCCAGTAGAGGATGTCGGACAACTGTGTGACAATTTAAAGAAAGGGGGAGGGTTCAAGACAGCTGGCGGAATAACCCCTTCTCTAAATCATTTTGCTCGGTTGCCTCCATTTATCGATAAACAATAAACATTGAACGCGTTGTCTCACCACGTCCGTTACATATAGATTGGGCTAACCAAACTGGTAGCAATGCGATGGAGGAGGATTTCCTGGAGTGTATTAGGGATGGTTTTCTAGATCAATGTGTCAAGGAACCAACTAGAGGGCTGGCCATCCTAGACTGGGTGATGTGTAATGAGAAAGGACTAATTAGCAATCTTGTTGTGCGGTCCCTTGGGGAAGAATGACCATAATATGGTGGAATTCTTTATTAAGATGGAGAGTGACACAGTTAATTCAGAGACTAGGGTCCTGAACTTAAGGAAAGGTAACTTTGATGGTATGAGACGTGAATTGGCTAGAATAGACTGGCGAGTGACACTTAAAGGGTTGACGGTGGATAGGCAATGGCAAACATTTAAAGATCACATGGATGAACTTCAATAATTGTACGTCCCTGTCTGAAGTAAAAATAAAATGGGGAAGGAGGCTCAACCGTAGTTAACAAGGGAAATTATGGATAGTGTTAAATCCAAGGAAGAAGCATATGAATTGGCCAGAAAAAGCAGCATACCTGAGGACTGGGAGAATTTTATAATTCAGCAGATGAGGACAAAGGGTTTAATTATGAGGGGGAAAATAGAGTATGAGAGGAAGCTTGCTGGGAACATAAAAACTGACTGCAAAAGCTTCTATAGATATGTGAAGAGAAAAAGATTAGTGAAGACAAACGTAGGTCCCTTGCAATCAGATTCAGGTGAATTTATAATGGTGAACAAAGAAATGGTGGACCAGTTAAACAAATACTTTGGTTCTGTCTTCACAAAGGAAGACACAAATAACCTTCCGGAAATACTAGGGGACCGAGAGTCTAGTGAGAAGGAGGAACTGAAGGAAATCCTTATTAGGCGGGAAATTGTTTTCGGGAAATTGATGGGATTCAAGGCCGATAAATCCCCGGGGCCTGATAGCCTGCATCCCAGAGTAATTAAGGAAGTGGCCATAGAAATAGTGGATGCATTGGTGATCATTTTCCAACAGTCTATCAACTCTGTATTAGTTTCTATGGACTGGAGGGTAGCTAATGTAACACCACTTTTTAAGAAAGGAGGAAGAGAGAAAACAGATAATTATAGACCAGTTAGCCTGACATCAGTAGTGGGGAAAATGTTGGAATCAATTATTAAAGTTGAAATAGCAGCACATTTGGAAAGCAGTGACAGGATTGGTCCAAGTTAGCATAGATTTATGAAAGGAAAATCATGCTTGACAAATCTTCTGGAATTTTTTGAGGATGTAACTGGTAGAGTGGATAAGGGAGAACCAGTGGATGTGGTGTATTTGGACTTTCAAAAGGCTTTTGACAAGGTCCCACACAAGAAATGAGTGGGTAAAATTAAAGCACATGGTATTAGGGGTAATGTACTGACGTGGATAGAGATCTGGTTGGCAGTCAGGAAGCAGAGAGTCGGGAGAAACGGGTCCTTTTCAGAATGGCAGGCAGTGACTAGTGGGTTGCTGCAGGGCTCAGTGCTGGGACCCCAGCTATTTACAATATACATTAATGATTTAGATGAAGAAATTGAGTGTAATATCTCCAAGTTTGCAGATGACACTAAGCTGGGAGGCGGTGTGAGCTGTGAGGAGGACGCTAAGAGGCTGCAGGGTGACTTGGACAGGTTAGTTGAGTGGGCAAATGCATGACAGATGCAGTATAATGTGGATAAATGTGAGGTTATCCACTTTGGTGGCAAAAACACGAAGGCAGAATATTATCTGAATGGCGACAGATTAGGAAAGGGGGAGGTGCAACGAGACCTGGGTGTCATGGTACATCAGTCATTGAAAGTTGGCATGCAGATACAGCAGGCGGTGAAGAAGGCAAATGATACGTTGGCCTTCATAGCTAGGGGATTTGAGTATAGGAATAGGGAGGTCTTACTGCAGATGTACAGGGCCTTGGTGAGGCCTCACCTGGAATAGTGTGTTCAGTTTTGGTCTTCTAATCTGAGGAAGGACGTTCTTGCTATTGAGAGAGTGCAGCGAAGGTTCACCAGACTGATTCCCAGGATGGCAGGACTGACATATGAGGGGAGACTGGATCGACTGGGCCTGTATTCACTGGAGCTTAGAAGGATGAGAGGGGATCTCATAGAAACATATAAAATTCTGACAGGACTGAGCAGGTTAGATGCAGGAAGAATGTTCCCGATGTTGGGGAAGTCCAGATCCAGGGGACACAGTCTAAGGATAAGGGATAAGCCATTTAGGACTGAGATGAGGAGAAACTTCTTCACTCAGAGAGTTGTTAACATGTGGAATTCCATACTGCCGAGAGTTGTTGATGCCAGTTCATTGGATATATTCAAGAGGGAGTTAGATATGGCCCTTACGGCTAAAGGGATCAAGGGGTATGGAGAGAAAGCAGGAAAGAGGTACTGAGGTGAATGATCAGTCATGATCTTATTGAATGGTGGTACAAGCCCCAAGGGCCAAATGGCCTACTCCTGGACCTATTTTCTATGTTTCTATGCTTACATCACAAGTACTTTCTAATAATACCTGTGATTTTCCTCTTGCGTATTTGCCCTACTAGTACCTTACCATTAGAACAATGAATATATTTTGCATTTTTACAACTATAGTCAGTCCTCCTCTCCCAAAATTGTAACTATAATGCACATCAGTCTAAAGATAAATTGTCTCATAGCTGACATTGTTAATGGTTCTCTCTCCTCCAGTATTCACCCTTCTCCCTTAAATCTTCTGGCCTCACACCTCTCCTCAAAAAATCAACCCTCAACCCCACCATCCTTGCAAACTACCCCATCTCCAACCTCCCTTTCCTCTCCAAAGTCCTGACACGTGTTTTCGCCTCCCAGCTCCATGCCCATCTTTCCCGCAATTCCATGTTTGAATCCCTCCAATCGGGATTCCGCGCCTGCCACAGTACCGAAACGGCTCTCATCAAAGTCACAAATTACATCCTTTGTGACTGTAAAAAAGGCAAACTATCCCTCCTCATACTTCTTGACTTGTCTGCAGTCTTTGACTCGGTTGACCACTCTATCCTTCTCCAACGCCTCTCCATTGTCGACCAGCTGGGTGGGACTGCACTTGTCTTGTTCCCTTCTTACCGATCTAACCGTACTCAGAAAATCAACTGCAGCAGCTTCTCTTCCCGCCCCCACATTGTTACCTCTGGTGTCCCCCTTGAATCTATCCTTGGTCCCCTCCTATTTCTCATCTACATGTTGCCCCTTGGCGACATCATCCAAAAGCACAGCGTCAGTTTCCACATGTACACTGATGACACCCAGCTCTAACTCACCACCACTTCCCTCGGTCCCTCCACAGTCTCTAAATTGTCCAACTGCTTGACCGACATCCAGTTCTGGATGTGCAGAAATTTTCACCAATTCAATATTGAGAAGACCGAAGCCATTGTTTTAGGTCCCCGCCACAAAATCCATTCCCTAGCCATTAACTCCATCCCTCTTCCCAACATTTGTCTCAGGCTGAACCAGGCTATTCGCAACCTTGGTGTCACGTTTAAGCTTTCCACCACATATCCGCAGCATAACTAAGACCAACTATTTCCACCTCCGTAACATCGCCTGTCTCCGCCGTTGCCTCGGCTCATCCGCTGCTGAAACACTCATCAAAGCAGTTGTTAACTCTAGAATTGACGATTACAATGCACTCCTGGCTCCCACATTCTATTCTATGTAAACTAGAGGTGATCCAAAACTTGGCTGCCCATGTCCTAACTCGCACCAAGTCCCGGTCACCCATCACCCATCACCTCTGTGCTTGCTGACCCTACATTGGTTTCTGGTTAAGCAATGTCTCGATTTCAAAATTCTCATCCTTATTTTCAAATCCCTCCATGGCCTCACCTCTCCCTATCTCTATAATCTCCTCAAGCCCCACAACCCCCTGAGATGTCTGTGCTCCTCTAATTCTGCCCTCCTGAGCATCGCTGATTATAATCACTCAAACATTGGTGGCCATGCCTTAGAACATAAGAACATAAGAAAAGGAGCAGGAGTAGGCCATTTGGCCCCTCGAGCCTGCTCCGCCATTCAATAAGATCATGGCTGAGCTGATCAAAGAATCAGCTCCACTTCCCTGCCCGCTCCCCATAACCCTTTACTCCCTTATCACTCAAAAATCTGTCTATCTCAGCCTTAAATATATTCAATGACCCAGCCTCCACAGCTGTCTGGGGCAGAGAATTCCATAGATTTACAACTTTCCAAGAGACAAAATTTCTTCTCATCTCAGTTTTAAATGGGCGGCTCCTTATTCTAAATCTCTAGAACCTCCACTTTTGTGCTTATCACCCAAAAATGGGCGTTATTTCTGGCATGGGAGTTAAAAAAGGGTTTTCAGATCGCTGGTTTCTCACCCATTTTCAAAACACCTAGTTTACATTTTTGAAAATGGCCGTTACCGCGAGCGATATGAAATGAGCGGTAGCGTTAAATTTTTTTGACCTTCTGCCGTAAAGTGTGGCCGTCCTTAGCAACGGCATGGCAATGCTCGATTCCAGTGATTCTGGAGGTCAAGGGTCACCATGACATGCGCAGAAGAGGAGACAGCGAGAGTGGGAGCTCAGAGGGACTGAAGGCGTGGCTGGGTGTGGTGTGGCTGCTTTGGGAGGAAGGAGGGAGACTTTAGAGCTTCACAGCAAGTAGGCAAACAAAAATTGGCTGTTACCAGCCTCATATTTGACTGAATTTGCCCTATAATGGAGAGAGAGGAGGAGGCATCACAGCACTTGGAGACTGAAGCTGGAGAGAGCAGTGAGGTGGGAGAGGAGCACATTGGAGGCCGCAAAAGAGCCAGGAGGTTCTCGGACGAGGCAAATGCCTCCCTCCTGCAGGAGGTCGACTCATGCTGGGGTGATTTAACACAGGGAGGGCGTGGGAAGCCCACCAGGCCTAACAGAGGATATGGACCGAGATAGCAGAGGTGGTCTCGTCGGCGACCAATTAGGTGCGTGAGGGCAACCAATGCTGCAAACAATGGAACGACCTTGTGGGATCGGCAAGAGTAAGTATTACATTGATTTATATGTACTTATGTATTTATATAATTTGATTTGTAACAGTTATGAGTGACTATCAGCAGATGTGAGGTTTTGCACTTTTACCAGGAATGTTTTACTCAAAGCCTGCGGTCACGGTGTACATCTTTAAGTAAAGAATGATAATAATCATAATAATCATGATTACATCTGTCGGTTATTTGTTGTATCAGTCTAAGTGACAGTACCTAGCAATGATATCACGCAATGATCTCATGCCATGTCATCCTGTCACCTTTTACAGAAGAAGCTATCGACGATGAGGTCCGTGCAGAGGCGAACGGGTGGGGGGCCGCCAGTCCCCAGCAACATCACAGAGATGGAGGAGCGAGAGCTCGCACTCATGGGGAAGCACCCCCAGACAGCCACGGACACATCTGCAGACCCTGAAGTGATGTGAGTAAAGCTTACACCATTGCATCATGTAAAGTCTATCGATGCCACACCCACTCATATCTGAACAATCATATATGATAGATGATTTCTAAAAGTGTCATAGAAATAATGCTATCCTAATGAAAATCATTGCCATGCATAATGTGTTGATGGTCATGAAATGTGATGTCTGTGATGATTTTGAGAGTGGTGGTGCTTTTGTCGTGCATATGCTGTGTGTAGCGCTGGACTTACCTTGTCACCCTAGCACCCCCTTCTCCTCTAATAATCTCATTTGTGTTTTGCAACTCAGCCAGCATGGCGGCCCCAGACAAGACCACAGAGGCCAGAAGGTGGGGGGCGCAGGGCAGGAGTCGGCGGACGATCCTACTACATCTGGTGCTGAGGAGCTTCAATTCTCGCCCGTCAATCCGCTGGGTCTGTCCTCAACGGATGAGAGCGCATACTTCGAAGAACCTGCATCACTCCAGAGGCCATTCCACCCAAGGCTATTTAGTGGTCCTCAGGTCATTCCGCCTCCACTCTGGAAGTACCGGCCCCAAGCACCTCTCCACAGGGCACCCCATTTGTCCCCAGGATGGCGCTGATCCCGCGGAGGCCACGTGGACACGGCAGGTCTGTTCTACGAGCGCAACATGACAGCGGAGAGATGGTACAGTTGTCCAAGAGGCATTGGGGGGCATATCCCGACAGCTGGCCACCATGACCGAGTACATTCCACACATGGCGGAGTCCCTCGATGTGATAGCAGGAACACTGCTGCCACAGACCTCCCAGTGGTCCCCGAGCGCGGCACTCCACCCCTAGGTTCCATACCACCACTGCGAATGACAGATGAGAGCAAGGACCAAGAACCTGTTTCTGCATCAGAGAATGTTGCCACCTCGGCAACCCCCGCTCCCGTACCCGTGCAACCACCGCATCTGCCTTCATCCCCTGCAATGAGGCACCGCCTGAGGAGCTCCTTGGCCAGGCGCCGTGGAGCGAAGAGAGGAAGGGGTAGAGGTGGGGAGAAGAAGGAGAGGGGGGAAGGAAAGTGAGGTGCATGTGCGCAGGTGATGGCTGTGTTATATCTCCATCTGTGTGTATGCAATTTGTTGCAATGGGGGCTGGGGACCACGCTCCTGCATTTCCTTTGTATTCTGTGTTGCTGGACATGTTGAACATGTGATTTATGTCGAACATGTGATTTATGTCAATGGTGGAAAAAGTGGGGTGTGGGTGGGGGTTGGGTATTATTGGCTGTGGTACTGATGATTTCAGACCAATGTTGGTATTAAACTTTTGTTATTGAACATAACCTTGTTGCACATTGTCTCAGACAGCTGCACCATTACACACTGGTGATTCCTTACCGTGAAAGGTAAATACAACTTAACTTCAATCAATATAAACTTTAACTGGCACCAAAGTGATGGGCACCACTTTGAGCTGCATACACACAGCAGTATGTCAGCGTTGTCACCCACATCAGCGCTCTTTCAGGCAAAGCTTTCAGATATTAGCTCCTCACGTAAGAGTGGGATTTAACAAATGACAGCCACACCACTGACGTTCATTCCGGTTAGTTCCACTTTTTGTGGCCGGTTTTTTGAGCGAGTGATATTGTGGGCGATATGTGTGCGAGGTGGTGAAATTGACGATGAGCGATTTCCATGATCACTATTTTGGGTAAATATGCTCTTTACAACAAAAAACAGTGGGCGGGCATTCATATTGAATCTCGGCGTTAATTCCGTGCGGAAAGTAACGCTGGGCGATGTTATGGCCGTTGATTTTGACCATTCTGCTGATTCCGCCCCAAAAAAGTGGGCGGGCAGTAATATTTTTTCCTGGCGTTAGCACATTGGGAAAATAATGCTCTGTGATAAGTTTCCTAAAAAAGCCCGTCAGTTTCCATTTTGTGCCAAAATGGGCGATATATGGGCGTTATACGTCATTTCAGCGGTAAAATGGGCGTTATGCATGCAAAAAAAGTGGAGTTCTAGCCCTATGTCCCCTAGTTTTAGTTTCCCCTATGAGTGAAATTATCCTCTCTGTATCCACCTTGTCGAGCCCTCTCATTATATTATGTTTCAATAAGATCACCTCTCATTCTTCTGAACTCCAATGTGTATAGGCCCAACCTACTCAATCTATCTTCATAAGTCAACCCCCTCATCTCCAGAGTCAACCTAGTGAACCTTCTCTGAACAGCCTCCAATGCAAGTACATCCTTCCTTAAATACAGAGACCAAAACTGTACGCTGTACTCCAGGTGTGGCCTCACCAATACCCTGTACAGTTGTAGCAGGACTTTTCTGCTTTCATACTCTATCCTCCTTGCAATTAAGGCCAACATTCCATTTGCCTTCTTGATTATTGCTGTATCTGCATACTAACTTTTTGTGTTTCATGCACAAGGACCCCCAGGTCTCTATGTACTGCAGCACTTTGCAATTTTTCTCCATTTAAATTATAATTTGCTTTTCTGTTATTTCTGCCAAAGTGGATAACATCACATTTTTCCACATTATACACCATCTGCCAAATTTTTGCCCACTCACTTAGCCTGTCTATATCCCTTTGCAGATTTTGTGTGTCCTGCTCACAATTTGCCCATCTTTGTATCATCAGTAAACTTGGCTATAATACACTCGGTCCCTTCATCCAAGTTATTACTATAGATTGTAAATAGTTGAGGACCCAGAACGCTCCCTGCGGCACCCAACTAGCTACTGTTTACCAACCGGAAAATTACCTAGTTATCCCGACTTTCTGTTTTCTGTTAATTAGCCAATCCACTATCCATGCTAATATATTACCCCCAACCCCATGAGCTTTTATCTTGTGCAGTAACCTCTTATGTGGCACTTTATCGAATGCCTTCTAGAAATCCAAATACACTACATCCATTGGTTCCATCCTCCAAGAACTCCAGAAAATTTGTCAAAACATGATTTCCCTTTCATAAAACCATGCTGACTCTGCTTGATTGAATTATGCTTTTCCAAATGTCCCACTACTGCTTCCTTAATAATGGACTCCAGCATTTTCCCAACGACAGATGTTAGGCTAACTGGTCTATAGTTCCCTGCTTTTTGTCTGTCTCATTTTTTAAATAGGGGCGTTATATTTGCGGTTTTCCAATCTGCTGGGACCGCCCCAGAATCCAGGGAATTTTGGTAGATTACAACCAATGCATCTACTTTCTCTGCAGCCATTTCTCTTAAGACCCTAGGATGTAAGCCATCAGGTCCAGGGGACTTGTCCGCCTTTCGTCCCATTATTTTACCTAGTACTACTTCATTAGTGATAGTGATTGTGTTAAGTTCCTCCCTACCTATAGCCCCTTAATTATCCACTATTGGGATGTTTTTAGTGTCTTCTACCATGAAAACCGATACAAAATATTTGTTCAACATCTCTGCCATTTCCCTGTTCTCCATTATTAATTCCCCAGTCTCATCTCTAGGGGAGCAACATTTACTTTAGCCACTCTTTTCCTTTTTATGTACATGTAGAAACTTTTACTATCTGTTTTTATATTACATGCTAGTTTACTTTCATAATCTATGTTCCCTCTCTTAATCATTCTGTTGCCTAGGCCCCAAGCTCTGGAACTCCCTGCCTAAATCTTTCCGCCTCTCCACCTCTCTTTCCTCCTTCAATATGCTCCTTAAAACCTACCTCTTTGACCAAGCTTTTGTGCTAATTTCTACCTATGCTGCTCGATGCCAAATTGTTTTATGTCATAATACTCCTGTGAAGCGTCTAGGGACAATTTACTATGTTAAAGGCACTATATAATTACAAGTTGTTGTTGTTGTTGTTGAAATCTTTTCCTTTTGAAACAGATCATCCTAACCAAAATGAAGCCTGAGCCTCTTGGCTCCATTCTTTCAAAAAAATGCTTTGTCAGACACATTTTTCAAAGACAGTAGTGCTGAGTGGAAGGTCATGCTTACAGCCATGGTACTCACCATATGCTGGGGGAGAAGAGGCCAGGTCATCAGCGGGGAAGGAGAGGTCCAGTGGTCGCTGAAGGGGAAGAAAGCCCAATCACTGTTGAGTAGGGGAATCTCCCGACTATCAACCATTGGTAAGGTTGTTGCTAGAGTTCTCCTCAACCGTCTTCTCCCTGTGGCCGAGGAGTCACAGTGTGGATTCCGTCCCCTACGGGGAACAACAGACATGATCTTTGCAGCACAACAACTGCAGGAAAAATGCAGGGAGCAGCGCCAGCCCTTATACATGGCCTTTTTCGATCTTACAAAGGCCTTCGACACTGTTGACCGTGAGGGCTTATGGAGCGTCCTCCTCCATTTTGAGTGCCCCCAAAAGTTTGTCAACATCCTTCGCCTGCTCCACAACAACATGCAGGCCCTGATCCTTACCAGCGGATCCTTTACAGACCCATTCCACATCCGAACCGGGGTCAAACAGGGCTGCATCATCGCTCCAACCCTCTTCTCAATCTTCCTCGCTGCCATGCTCCACCTCACTGTCAACAAGCTCCCCGCTGGAGTGGAACTAAACTACAGAATCAGTGGGAAGCTGTTTAACCTACACCACCTCCAGGCCAGGTCCAAGATCATCCCAACCTCTGTCGTTGAGCTGCAGTAGGCGGAACGACACCTGCGTCTGCGCACCTTTTAAGGTTGAACTCCAGGATATAATCGATGTATTTTACCGAGGCATATGAAAGCATGGGCCTCACGCTTAACATCCGTAAGACAAACCAGCCTGCCCTCGCCGCACAGCACTACCCCCCAGTCATCAAGATTCACGGCGTGACACTCGACAACGTGGACCATTTCCCATACCTCGGGAGCCTCTGTTCAACAAAGGCAGACATTGATGCGGAGATTCAACATCGCCTCCAGTGCGCCAGTGCAGCCTTCGGCCACCTGAGGAAAAGAGTGTTCGAAGACCAGGCCCTCAAATCTACCACCAAGCTCATGGTCTACCGGGCTGTAATAATACCTGCCCTCCTGTATGGATCAGAGGCTTGGACGACTTACAGAAGACACCTCAAGTCGCTGGAGATATATTACCAACGATGTCTCCACAAGATCCTGCAAATCACCTGGGAGGACAGATGCACCAACATCAGTGTCCTTGCCCAGGCTAACATCCCCAGCATTGAAGCACTAACCACTCACGATCAGCTTTGCTGGGCAGGCCACTTAGTTCGCATACCAGACACGAGACTCCCTAAGCAATTGCTCTATGCAGAGCTCCTTCATGGCAAACGAGCCAAAGGTGGGCAGCGGAAACGTTACAAGGACACCCTCAAAGCCTCCCTAGTGAAGTGCGACATCACCACTGACACCTGGGAGACCCTGGCCGAAGTCCGCCCTAGGTGGAGAAAGTGCATCCGGGAGGGCGTTGAGCTCTTCGAATCTCAACACTGCGAGCGTGAAGAGGTCAGACGCAGGCAGTGGAAGGAGCATGTGGTAAATCAGTGCCACCTCTCCCCCCCCCCCCCCCTCACCTTTCCCCGATGAATATCTGTCCAACCTGTGACAGGGTCTGTGGCTCTCGTATTAGACTGTTCAGCCACCAAAGAACTCACTTTAGGAGTGGAAGCAAGTCTTCCTCGATTCCAAGGGGCTGCCTATGATGAGTGCTGAGTATTATATTTAGAAGAATAAAGGAATAGAAAAGGTAATAATTCAAGTAATATGAATTATTTCTTAATCAATAGTATTTTTAAACATGAATTTACTCTGTGTGAAGTTATGTGAGCTAATTTGAATGTTATGCACACTGTATGGGATTACAAAGGATATACAGCACAAGACACAGGCCATTCGGCCCAACCAGTCCATGTCGGCGTTTATGCTCCACTCGAACCTCTTCTCATCTTTCCTCATCTAAATCTATCAGCATAACCCTCTATTCCCTTCTCCCTCATATGCTTGTCTTGCCTCCCCTTAAATGCATCGATACTATTCGCTTCAACCACTCCCTGTGGTAGCAAGTTCCAAATTCTCACCACTCTTTGGGTATAAAAGTTTCTTTTGAATTCCCTTTTGGATTTCTTGGTGATTATCTTATATTGATGGCCTCCAGTTATGCTCTTCTCCACAAATGGAAACACTCTCTCTGTATTCACTCTATCAAACCTTTCATAATTTTAAAGACCTTTATTAGGTCACCCCTGAGCCGCCTTTTTTCAAGAGACAAGAGATCCAGCTTGATCATATTTTCCTGATATGTATACCCTCGCGTTTCTAGTAGCATCCTTATAAATCTTCTCTGCATCTTCTCCAATGCCTCTATATCCTTTTTATGACATGGCGACCAGAACTGTATGCAGTATTCCAAGTGTGGTCTAACCAAGGTTCGATACAGGTTTAACATAACTTCCCTACTTTTCAATTCTATCCCTCTAAAAATAAACCCTAGTGCTTGATTTGCTTTTTTTATGGCCTTGCTAACCAGTGTCGCAACCTTTAGTGATTTGTGTATTTTTACTCCAAGATCACTTTGTTCCTCTACCCCACCTAGACTTTCACCCTCCAAGTAATGTGACCTCCCTATTCTTCCTACCAAAATGTAATACCTCACATTTATCTGTGTTGAATTTCATTTGCCAATTATATGCCCGTTCTGCAAGTTTATTAATGTTCTCCTATAATTTGTTGCAGTCCTCCTCAGTATTCACTATCCTCCTCCAATTTGGTGTCATCCATAAATTCAGAAATTGGGTTTTTGATTCCAAAATCTAAATCGTTAATGTAAATTGTGAACAACAGTGGTCCCGGCACTGATCCTTGTGGGACACCACTACCCACCTTCTGTCACTATGAATAGCTATCCTTTACTCCTACTCTCTGCCTTGAAGCCAGCTAGCAATCAATTCTGCTGCTTGTACCTTGACTCAGCCAGTCCACTGGCACTACACCATTTTCTATTGAATTATCAAACATGTGTAGTAATGCCTCTGCTATCCCTTCCCTGGATTATTTTAAAATGTGTGGATGCAATCCATCCAGACCAAACTCTTTGAGTTTGCTCAATTTATTTAATATTTCCCCTTTTTATTTTAAATGCACTTATCTCATTACTAATCTCATCATCCAATGTCATGTCCACCTGTTCTGTCTCCCTGGTAAATACTGAAGTGAAATAATTATTTAATATTTCTGCCATCTCTCTATCATTACCTGTGATATTATCCTGTCTATCCCTTAATGGCCCTATTCTCATCCCAACCTTCCTTTTTTTATTGATGTGCCTGTAAAATATTTTACTATTTTGCTTTATGTTCCTTGATAATTTAATTTCATAGTTCCTCTTTGCTTTCCTAATTGTTTTTTTGACTTCTCTCCCAATCTCTTCGTATTCTCCCTTATTATGCACTCCCCTGCTGTCTATGTACATAATGTATGCCTCTTTCATTCCCCTCAATTGTAACCTTATAGCTTTATTCATCCATGGAGTCTCAGTAGTGTTTAATTTGTTATTTCCTTTTAGCGGAATATATTTTTATTGCACTCTGTTGAACACCGTTTTAAATGTTTCCCATTGCTGTTCTACATCGTTGTTTGCCAATATTGTTGCCCATTTTATTTTCCCAAGTTCTACTCTCAGCCCCTCAAAATCAGTTTTTCTCCAATCTATTAACCTGATTTTCGTCATACTTATGTCCTTCTGAATTATCATCTTAAAGTGTATGATATTATGGTCACTATTGCCTAGATGGTCCCCTACTTTTACTTCTCTTATCTGCTCTGGTTCATTCCCCAAAACTAGATCCAATAGTGAATCCTTCCTTGTTGGGCTTTTTACATATTGGGTTAGAAAAGAGTCCTGTACACATTGTAGGAACTCCAGTCCCTTATCCCCTTTACCCAGCTCTTCTGTCCAATTAATATCAGGGTAGTTGAAATCCCCCATGATTATTATTCTAGGTTTTTTACTCATTTTCCTAATTTGTCTGCGTATTTCTTCCTCCAACTCCCTCCAACTTTAGGTGGTCTGTAGCCTTAGTGTGGTTGATCCTTTATTATCTTTTATCTCTATCCACATGGATTCTATTTTTGTCTTGCTGAAAGCTGCGTCATTTGTTTCTACAGCTATTATGTTACCCCTAATAAGTACAGCTTCTCCACCTCCCCTTTTTCCCTCCCTATCTTTTCTAAATATGTTATACCCTGCAATGTTTAATTCCCAGTGCTGATTTTTCTGTAGCCATGTCTCAGTAATCCCTACTATGTCTGGTTCCTTACAATGCATGATTGACTCCAGCTCCCCTGTTTTATTACGGACGTTGTGTGCATTGCTGTGCAGACAGTTTAACTCATTTTTAATAGGATTTCCTTTCACTTTATGGTTAGCCATCTTTTTAGACTCCTGTTCAATAACTCTATTTATTCCCTTGCCATCAATGTGCTCACTTACTTTATTCTTTCCTATGCTCTCTTTTCCTGTTACGTTTAAATTTAGGCTGATTACGTTTCTTGTAGATCCCTCCCCCCCATCTTACTAGTTAACAGCCTTTGCCACCTCCCTATTTACTTTCTGCTGGGACATGGGTCCCATCCCTGTTTAGGTGCAGCCCGTCCCATCGGTACAGCCACTTCCTGTCCCAGAACTGTTCCCAGTGTCCCATGTAAAGGAACCCCACTTTCCCACACCAGCCCTTTAGCCACATGTTAATTCTCCTCATCTGTCTGCTTCCGTGTCAACTTGCACATGGCTCAGGCAATAATCTAGAGAGTATTACCCTCAAGGTCCTGCTTTTTAATGAAGAGCCTAACTCCTGATACTCTTTCAGCAGGACTTCCTCCCTTCCTACCCAAGTCGTTTGTTCCAACAGGGACCACGACAACTGGATTCACCCCCTACTTTTCAAAGTTCCTCTCCAGCCGCCATGAGATAGCCCTTATCCTGGCACCAGGTAGGCAATACACCCTTCAGAATTCTCATTCTTGGATGCAGAGGACACTATCTATCCCCCTAATTATAGAGTCCCCTATCACTACCACATTTCTATTCTGCTCTTCCCTGTCTTGGACAGCCTTCTGAGCCATGATGCCTTGGTCTGCATTGTAACTGTCCTCCCTGCAGTCTTTCTCCTTGTCCTCACAGGTAGCGAGTACATCGTACCTGTTGGACAGGACCAGTATCTGCGGGACCTCCTTCTCAACCTCTCCTAAAACCCGGCTACCCGGCTCCCTAACATTCACACCCTCCCTTTCCTGAACCTCTGCTTTCCTCTGGGGTGTGATTGTATTCTAGATTAAACTGTCCAGAAATTCTTCCCCCTCCCTTGTGTGTCCTATTTTATGGGCAGTCATGCTTCTTTATTACAACAGTTGGTAACAATACATATCTTTTGATTTCAAACTACTCACTCGGCTTTAAACTGTTTCTATTAGACCCTGCAGCATAGATATGAATATATGATATGTATTTCAAAAGTTATGTCAGAAACATTTGCTCATTTTTGTGACAGATATTATACAATGATGCAAATCAAGTCAAATTAACTCCCAGATCATGTTGTAATCAGATGAGTGGGTTTCCACCCACCAGAGGCCTACTTAAAACAGGAATGCATTTCTTAAAGTGATGTTGCATTCCCTTCTGACGGATTTCACTGTTGGAGTGGTGGAGAAAGAAACTGATTCAGCATGAGTCGCAGGTAAGCCATTGGGTTCTCTCTTTACGAGGGAGGTCAAGGTGAGGAATAAAGTTTTCTTTCCAGCCAGTGTCAGGAGAATCCCAAAAGAACCATGGAATGCATTCGGGACAATTTCCTAGAATAATACGTCATGGAACCAACCAGGGAACAGGCTATTTTAGATCTTGTATTGTGTAATGAGACAGGGCTAATCAGCAGTCTCATAGTAAAGAATCCTCTGGGGCAGAGTGATCATAATATGATAGAATTTCACGGTAAGTTTGGGAGTGACTTGCCTAAGTCCGAAACTAGAGTCTTAAACTTAAATAAAGCAAATTACATAGGTTTGAGGGGCGAGTTGGCTAAGGTAGATTTGAAAAATAGATTAAAAGATATGGCGGTAGAAAAGCAATGGCTGGCATTTAAAAAAATATTTCATAATTCTCAACAAACATACATTTCATTGAGAAACAAAAACTCCACATGAAAAGTGATCCATCCGTGGCTAACTATAGAAGTTAAGGATAGCATTAGATTGAAAGAAGCAACTTATAATGTTGCAAAGAATAGTAGTAATCCTAAGGATTGGGAGCATTTCAGAAACCAGCAAAGGATGACCAAAAAATTGATATAAAAAGGAAAAAATAGACTATGAGAAAACTAGCAAGAAATAACAGATGGTAAGAGCTTCTACAAACATGTAAAAAGGAAGAGAGTAGCAAAAGTAAACGTTTGTCTCTTCGAGGCTGAGACAGGAGAAATTATTATGGGGAATAAGGAAATGGCAGAAACGTTAAATAATTATTTTGTATCTGTCTTCACAGTAGAAAACATACAAAGCATACCAAAAATGGTGGGGAATTTAACATAATTAATATAAGTAGAGAAAAAGTACTAGAGAAACTAATGGGTCTAAAAGCCGATAAATCCTCTGGACCTGATGGCCTATATCCTGGAGTTCTAAAAGAGATGGCTTCAGAGATAGTGGTTGCATTGATCTTTCAAAATTCCCTAGATTCTAGAACAGTCTCAGTGGATTGGAAGGTAGCAAATGTAATACCGCTATTCATGAAAGGAGGGAGGGAGAAAATACAGAACTACCGGGAAAATGCTGGAATCCATTGTTAAGGAAGTTTTAGCTGGGTACTTGGAGAATCATAACATAATTAGGCAGAGTCAATGTGGTTTTATGAAAGGGAAATCGTGTTTGACAAATTTATTGGAGTTTTTTTGAAGATGTAACTAGCAGGGTAGATAAAGGGGAACCAGTGGATGTAGTATATTTGGATTTCCAAAAGGCATTCAATAAGGTGCCACATAATAGGTTACTGCACAAGATAAGAGCTCATGGAGTTGGGTAATATAGTAGCATGGATAGAGGATTGGTTAATGGACAGAAAACAGAGAGTAGGGATAAACGGGTCTTTTTCAGGTTTGCAGGTTGTAACTAGTGGGGTGCCACAAGAATCAAGGCTGGGGACTCAGCTATTTGCAAACTATATTAATGATTTAGATGAGGGGACCGAGTGTAATATATCCAAATTTGCTGATGATAGATATAAAGCTAGGTGGGATAGTAAACTGTGAGGAGAACACAAAAAAAATTCTGCAAATGGATATAGATAGATTACGTGCAGTAAGGTAGCAGATGGAGTATAATGTAGGGAAATGTGAGGTTCTTCACTTTGATAGGAAGAACAGCAAAACAGAATATTCTTTTAAACGGAGAAAAACTTTTAAGGATTTGGGTGTCCTTGTGCAAGAAACACAGAAAGTTAGCATGCAGGTACAGCAAGCAATCAGGAAGGCAAATGGCATGTTGACCTTTATTGCAAGAGGGTTGGAGTATAAAAACAAGGCAGTCTTGCTACACTTGAACAGGGCCTTGGTGACACCACACCTAGTGTACTGTGCACAGTTTTGGTCTCATTATCTATGGAAGGATATACTTGCCTTGGAGGCGGTGCAACAAAGGTTCACTAGATTGATTCCTGGGATGAGAGGGCTGTCCTATGATGAGAGATTGTGTAGAATGGGCCTGTACTCTCTGGAGTTTAGAAGAATGAGAGGTGATCGCATTGAAACATACATTTTTCTGAAGGGGGTTGACAGGGTAGATGCTGAGAAGTTGTTTCCCCTGGCTGAGAAGTCTAGAACTAGGGGGCTTAGTCTCAGGATAAGGGGTAGGCCATTTAAGATGAGGTGAGGATGAATTTCTTCACTCAGAGGGTTATGAATCTTTGGAATTCCCTGCCCCAGAGGGCTGTGGATGCTGAGTCTTTGAGTATATTCAAGCCTGAGATTGAGTTTTGAACTCTAGGGGAATCAAGGGATATGGGGATTGGGCAGGAAAGTGGAGTTGAGGTCGATGATCAGCCATGATCTTATTGAATGACAGAGCAGGCTCAAGGGGCCATAAGGCCTAGTCCTGCTCCTATTTATTGTGTTCTTATAAATAAACCCACCAGGCATGGAGAGAGATTGCTGAGATTGTCAGAAGCATCAGCCCCAGGGCCTAGATTTAGTTCTGGAAGCGCTTCAATGACATCTCAAGAGCAGTATGGGTGGGTACAGCTCTTCATTTCTCCATCTCTCCCAACAACACTTGGCAACAGTTACCACCACTCTCAACAATTCCCTCTCCTCGATCACATCCATCACTACCCAGCAGAAGGCTACACTACACCATTTCTCATTATCATTACAAACACACACTTACCTCTTCCTTCCTCCCTTCACAGCAGCCCCTACCATTATTTTCTTCAAGCTTGCACTATCACCAGTTCTCTCATCTCTGCTTCTTTACTAAACTCCGGTTTTCAATTCAAAATTTTCCCATCCTCATTGCCTCTTGTTTCTCACTCTCAATATTTGCACAACAAACAGAAACATATCTGCACTTTTCTTTTCAAGAGAAACATGAACTCTCAACCTCTCTCTCTGCAGGACAAGATGGCACAGAGCACCAGGGGGAGGAGCAGCGCGAGTCCGGGGTCGGCGAGAGGCCTATAAAGGCCAGCGGGAGTCGAGCAGTTCGAGCAGTCAGTCGAGGAGGCGGGAGCTCGGAGCAGCGCGAGTCCGGGGTCGGCGAGAGGCCTATAAAGGCCAGCGGGAGTCGAGCAGTTCGAGCAGTCAGTCGAGGAGGCGGGAGCTCGGAGCAGCGCGAGTCCGGGGTCGGCGAGAGACGTACCGGTGCAGCTACAGGGAGAAGGCAAAGATACAAAGGTGACGTCACAGCCTAGGGGGTAAGTGATTGGCTGGTGATTGGTGAGTAGTTTTTCTTTTTCTTCTTATATTGGTCAGTAACTTTTAACATTGTTGTTACCAGGTTAAGTGTATCTAAGAGTTAAGACATGGCAGGAGAGCTCGGTCGGGTGTTATGCTCCTCCTGTACCATGTGGGAACTCAGGGACACTTCCGGTGTCCCTGACGACTACGTGTGCGGGAAGTGTGTCCACCTCTGGCTCCTGACGGTCCGCGTTACGGAATTGGAGCTGAGGGTGGATTTACTCTGGAGCATCCACGATGCTGAGAATGACGTGAGTATCACGTGTAGTGAGTTGGTCTTACCGCAGGGAAAGGGTCCACAGCCAGATAGGGAATGGAAGACCAGCAGGAAGAGTAGTGCAAGGAAGGTAGTGCAGGGGTCCCCTGTGGTCATCCCCCTGCAAAACAGATACACCGCTTTGGGTACTGTTGAGGGGAATGACTCATCAGGGGAGGGCAGCAGCAGCCAAGTTTATGGCACCGTGGCTGGCTCTGCTGCACAGGAGGGCAAGAAAAAGAGTGGGAGAGCGATAGTGATAGGGGATTCAATTGTGAGGGGAATAGATAGGCGTTTCTGCGGCCGCAACCGAGACTCCAGGATGGTATGTTGCCTCCCTGGTGCAAGGGTCAAGGATGTCTCGGAGCGGGTGCAGGACATTCTGAAATGGGAGGGAGAACAGCCAGTTGTCGTGGTGCACATTGGTACCAACGACATAGGTAAAAAAAGGGATGAGGTCCTACGAAACGAATTTAAGGAGCTAGGAGCTAAATTAAAAAGTAGGACCTCAAAAGTAGTAATCTCGGGATTGCTACCAGTGCCACGTGATAGTCAGAGTAGGAATCGCAGGATAGCGCAGATGAATACGTGGCTTGAGCAGTGGTGCAGCAGGGAGGGATTCAAATTCCTGGGGCATTGGGACCGGTTCTGGGGGAGGTGGGACCAGTACAAACCGGACGGTCTGCACCTGGGCAGGACCGGAACCAATGTCCTAGGGGGAGTGTTTGCTAGTGCTGTTGGGGAGGATTTAAACTAATATGGCAGGGGGATGGGAACCAATGCAGGGAGACAGAGGGAAACAAAAAGGAGACAAAAGCAAAAGACAGAAAGGAGATGAGGAAAAGTGGAGGGCAGAGAAACCCAAGGCAAAGAACAAAAAGGGCCACTGTACAGCAAAATTCTAAAAGGACAAAGGGTGTTAATAAAACAAGCCTGAAGGCTTTGTGTCTTAATGCAAGGAGTATCCGCAATAAGGTGGATGAATTAATTGTGCAAATAGATGTTAACAAATATGATGTGATTGGGATTACGGAGACGTGGCTCCAGGATGATCAGGGCTGGGAACTCAACATTCAGGGGTATTCAACATTCAGGAAGGATAGAATAAAAGGAAAAGGAGGTGGGGTAGCATTGCTGGTTAAAGAGGAGATTAATGCAATAGTTAGGAAAGACATTAGCTTGGATGATGTGGAATCTATATGGGTAGAGCTGCAGGACACCAAAGGGCAAAAAACGTTAGTAGGAGTTGTGTACAGACCTCCAAACAGTAATAGGGATGTTGGCGAGGGCATCAAACAGGAAATTAGGGGTGCATGCAATAAAGGTGTAGCAGTTATAATGGGTGACTTTAATATGCACATAGATTGGGCTAGCCAAACTGGAAGCAATACGGTGGAGGAGGATTTCCTGGAGTGCATAAGGGATGGTTTTCTAGACCAACATGTTGAGGAACCAACTAGGGGGGAGGCCATCTTAGACTGGGTGTTGTGTAATGAGAGAGGATTAATTAGCAATCTCATTGTGCGAGGCCCCTTGGGGAAGAGTGACCATAATATGGTGGAATTCTGCATTAGGATGGAGAATGAAACAGTAATTTCAGAGACCATGGTCCAGAACTTAAAGAAGGGTAACTTTGAAGGTATGAGGCGTGAATTGGCTAGGATAGATTGGCGAATGATACTTAGGGGGTTGACTGTGGATGGGCAATGGCAGACATTTAGAGACCGCATGGATGAATTACAACAATTGTACATTCCTGTCTGGCGTAAAAATAAAAAAGGGAAGGTGGCTCAACCGTGGCTATCTAGGGAAATCAGGGATAGTATTAAAGCCAAGGAAGTGGCATACAAATTGGCCAGAAATAGCAGCGAACCTGGGGACTGGGAGAAATTTAGAACTCAGCAGAGGAGGACAAAGGGTTTGATTAGGGCAGGGAAAATGGAGTACGAGAAGAAGCTTGCAGGGAACATTAAGGCGGATTGCAAAAGTTTCTATAGGTATGTAAAGAGAAAAAGGTTGGTGAAGACAAACGTAGGTCCCCTGCAGTCAGAATCAGGGGAAGTCATAACGGGGAACAAAGAAATGGCAAACCAATTGAACAAGTACTTTGGTTCGGTATTCACTAAGGAGGATACAAACAACCTTCCGGATATAAAAGGGGTCAGAGGGTCTAGTAAGGAGGGGGAACTGAGGGAAATCTTTATTAGTCGGGAAATTGTGTTGGGGAAATTGATGGGATTGAAGGCCGATAAATCCCCAGGGCCTGATGGACTGCATCCCAGAGTACTTAAGGAGGTGGCCTTGGAAATAGCGGATGCATTGACAGTCATTTTCCAACATTCCATTGACTCTGGATCAGTTCCTATGGAGTGGAGGGTAGCCAATGTAACCCCACTTTTTAAAAAAGGAGGGAGAGAGAAAACAGGGAATTATAGACCGGTCAGCCTGACCTCAGTAGTGGGTAAAATGATGGAATCAATTATTAAGGATGTCATAGCAGTGCATCTGGAAAATGGTGACATGATAGGTCCAAGTCAGCATGGATTTGTGAAAGGGAAATCATGCTTGACAAATCTTCTGGAATTTTTTGAGGATGTTTCCAGTAAAGTGGACAAAGGAGAACCAGTTGATGTGGTATATTTGGACTTTCAGAAGGCTTTCGACAAGGTCCCACACAAGAGATTAATGTGCAAAGTTAAAGCACATGGGATTGGGGGTAGTGTGCTGACGTGGATTGAGAACTGGTTGTCAGACAGGAAGCAAAGAGTAGGAGTAAACGGGTACTTTTCAGAATGGCAGGCAGTGACTAGTGGAGTGCCGCAAGGTTCTGTGCTGGGGCCCCAGCTGTTTACATTGTACATTAATGATTTAGACGAGGGGATTAAATGCAGTATCTCCAAATTTGCGGATGATACTAAGTTGGGTGGCAGTGTGAGCTGCGAGGAGGATGCTATTAGGCTGCAGAGTGACTTGGATAGGTTAGGTGAGTGGGCAAATGCATGGCAGATGAAGTATAATGTGGATAAATGTGAGGTTATCCACTTTGGTGGTAAAAACAGAGAGACAGACTATTATCTGAATGGTGACAGATTAGGAAAAGGGAAGGTGCAACGAGACCTGGGTGTCATGGTACATCAGTCATTGAAGGTTAGCATGCAGGTACAGCAGGCGGTTAAGAAAGCAAATGGCATGTTGGCCTTCATAGCGAGGGGATTTGAATACAGGGGCAGGGAGGTGTTGCTACAGTTGTACAGGGCCTTGGTGAGGCCACACCTGGAGTATTGTGTACAGTTTTGGTCTCCTAACTTGAGGAAGGACATTCTTGCTATTGAGGGAGTGCAGCGAAGGTTCACCAGACTGATTCCCGGGATGGCGGGACTGACCTATCAAGAAAGATTGGATCAACTGGGCTTGTATTCACTGGAGTTCAGAAGAATGAGAGGGGACCTCATAGAAACGTTTAAAATTCTGACGGGTTTAGACAGGTTAGATGCAGAAAGAATGTTCCCAATGTTGGGGAAGTCCAGAACCAGGGGTCACAGTCTGAGGATAAGGGGTAAGCCATTTAGGACCGAGATGAGGAGAAACTTCTTCACCCAGAGAGTGGTGAACCTGTGGAATTCTCTACCACAGAAAGTAGTTGAGGCCAATTCACTAAATATATTCAAAAGGGAGTTAGATGAAGTCCTTACTACTCGGGGGATCAAGGGTTATGGCGAGAAAGCAGGAATGGGGTACTGAAGTTTCATGTTCAGCCATGAACTCATTGAATGGCGGTGCAGACTAGAAGGGCTGAATGGCCTGCTCCTGCACCTATTTTCTATGTTTCTATTAAGAGGATTACCCAATCTTATGGTGGAGTCAGAGCTGAAGCAGCAATCACTCAAGATCAATAGCCCCTCCAAAGATGTCAGTATGGGACATTTCAAGGCTGGGGTTGCTGTGAACAGAGGGGTCAAAATTGGATATCGCCCCGTTTGGAGGCGGAAAGCAAGACATAAGAAATAGGAACAGGAGTAGGCTATACAGCCCATCGAGCCTGCTCCGCCATTCAATAAGATCATGGCTGATCTGATCATGGACTCAGCTCCACTTCCCCGCCCGCTCCCCATAACCTCTTATCCCCTTATCGTGTAAGAAACTGTCTATTTCTGTCTTAAATTTATTCAATGTCCCAGCTTCCACAGCTCTCTGAGGCGGTGAATTGCACAGATTTACAACCCTCAGAGAAGAAATTTCTCCTCATCTCAATTTTAAATGGGCGACCCCTTATTTTAAGATCATGCCCTCTAGTTCTAGACTCCCCCATCAGTGAAAACATCCTCTCTGCATCCACCTTGTCAAGCCCCCTCATAATCTTATACGTTTCGATAAGATCACCTCTCATTCTTCTGGATTCCAATCAGTAGAGGCCCAACCTTATCAACCTTTCCTCATAAGTCAACCCCCTCATCTCCGAATCAACCTAGTGAACCTTCTCTGAACTGCCTCCAAAGCAAGTATATCCTTTCGTAAATATGGAAACCAAAACTGCACGCAGTATTCCAGGAGTGGCCTCACCAATACCCTGTATAGCTGTAGCAAGACTTTCCTGCTTTTATACTCCATCCCCTTTGCAATAAAGGCCAAGATACCATTGGCCTTCCTGATCACTTGCTGTATCTGCATATTAGCCCTTTGTGTTTCATGCACAAGTACCCCCAGGTTCCGCTGTACTGCGGCACTTTGCAATCTTTCTCCATTTAAATAATAACTTGCTCTTTGATTTTTTCTGCCAAAGTGCATGACCTCACACTTTCCAACATTATACTCCATCTGCCAAATTTTTGCCCACTCACTTAGCCTGTCTATGTCCTTTTGCAGATTTTGTGTGTCCTCACACATTGCTTTTCCTCCCATCTTTGTATCGTCAGCAAACTTGGCTACGTTACGCTCAGTCCCAAGATGAGACGGGACTTCCTGCACCTGGCGCGGAGATCCTACCCCGGCCGCGAAATTGGGGTTATGGCCCGAGAGGAAGTGGAGCACAATGTTGGCCGCCCCACTTCCTCTCAGGGATGGTAAGCATACGAATGTTGCAACGCTACATGGCCTCTCCACGTATCGTTGACGTGAGCACGGGGCCCTTCCCTTCTATTAAACTGCGAGCTCTGCAGTGGGGCGTGTTACGTATGTAACTATGTAATACTTGCCACCAGAGGGCGCGACTGTTGGAGTCCTAATGGTCACCTGCACAAATGTGCAGGACAAGTATAAAAGATTGTTTGGGCACTGTGGAGTTGTAATAAAGAAGACTAAGATCACAGTAAGTTTAGCTCACAGTACTCAGCCTCGTGGAGTTCTTCTATACACAACAATTGGCGATGAGTAACAGAATACGAACCTTCACGCAACCATGGCTGCCGTTGGAATATTAGAGAGATTCATAGAGGGTGATGATTGGAAAGCCTTCGTCGAGCGTCTCGACCAGTACTTCATGGCCAATGAGCTGGAAGGAGACACTAACATGGCCAAGCACAGGGCGGTTCTCCTCACCGTCTGTGGGCCTAAAATATATGGCCTCATCAAGAACCTGCTCGCACTGACAAAACCAACGGAGAAGAAATGTACAGAGTTGTGTACGCTGGTTCAGGACCACCTCAAGCCGAAGGAGACTATCCTCATGGCCAAATATCATTTTTACACGCACCATCGCTCTGGTGGCCAGGCGTGGCGGATTATGTCGCCGACCTGAGACGCCTCACGGGAGCTACGTTGGGGCAAATGCTGCGGGATTTTTCGTGCTGGGCATGAGTAACGAGGTAATTCTTTGAAAGCTGCTGGCTGCCGAAACCCTAGACCTGAGCAGGGCCATTGCGATCGCCCAGGCATCCATGGCCACGGACGATAACAGCAAACAGATATCTTCTCAACATCGAAGTTCACCGGCAAGTACTGTGCATAAAATGACATCGCTAGCAGGCCGTACTGCATATGGCAGGGCCTATATGTCTGCGGCTGCAAGACCTGTGATGACTCAGAATCCGCCATCGGGGTGAATGTGAATCCATTAGCACCGTGTTGGCGCTGCGGGGGTAATCATCGGGCCCATCAATGTTGATTCAAGCACTACGTGTGCAAAGACTGCGCAACGATGGGGCACCTCCAGTGAATGTGCAAACGTGCTGCGACATACCACGTGGCAGAAGATGATCAATCCGGCGTAGATCACGCAACACAGGCAACTCAACACGAGGAACAAGTGTGTGTGGTACATACCTTCACCACCAAGAGCCCTCCTATAATGCTGAAAGAAAAATTAAATGGAGTGCCAGAATCCATGGAGTTGTACATGGGTGTGAGTCAGTCAATAATGAGCCAGAAAGCTTTCGAGAAACTGTGGGGCAATAAAGCATAAAGGCCCAAACTGAGCCCGATTAATGCAAAGCTGCGTACCTACAGCAAAGAGCTCATACCAGTCATTGGAAGTGCAGCAGTGAAGGTATCGTATGATGGAGCTGTGCATGACCTATCATTGTGGATTGTTCCAGGCAATGGCTCAACGCTGTTCGGCAGAAATGGCTAGAAAAGATTAGATGGAATTGGAATGACATCAAAGCACTATCTTCAGTGGATGACGTCGCATGTGCTCAAGTGCTGAGCAAGTTTCCCTCGCTATTCGAACCAGGCATCGGCAACTTCACAGGCGCCAAGGTACAGATCCATCTAGGCCCCGAGGCATGGCCTGTCCATCACAAGGCTCAGGCGGTTCCGTACATGATGAGGGAGAAAGTCGAGATCGAAATGGACAGACTCCAACGCGAAGGAATCATATCGCCAGTCAAGTTCAACGAGTGGGCCAGTCCAATTGTTCCGGTGTTGAAAAGCGATGGCATGGTCAGAATCTGCGGAGACTACAAGGTAACGATTAACCGAGTCTCACTACAGGAACAGTACCCGCTACCCAAGGCGGATGACCTGTTCGCAACATTAGCGGGGGTGGTGGAGGGGGAAGTCGTTCACCAAGTTGAACTTAACCACCGTCTACATGATACAGGAGCTGGCTGAATCTTCAAAAGGACTGACATGCATCAATACACACAAAGGGCTGTTTATATTCCACAGGTGCCCTTTTGTGATTCGCTCAGCTGCAGCCATTTTCCAGAGAAACATGAAGAATTTGATGAAATCTGTTCCGCGCACAGTTGTGTTTCAACACGACTTCCTGATCACTGGTCGTGACACCATCGAACAGTGCGGTTCCCCCGGCAGAATTGTTAATGAAGAGAGCACTCAAAACTAGACTCTCCCTAGTCCACCCAGATCTTAACTGTCACGTGGAAACCCGGCGACACCGGTAGAACATGTACCATGATTGCGTAGCTGTTTCACGTGACATTGATGTTAGCGACCCTATGTTTGTCCTGAATTACGGTCATGGTCCCAAGTGGGTTGCTGGCACTGTTTTGGCCGAGGAAGGGAATAGGGTGTTTATAATCAAACTGTTAAATGGCCAAACGTGCAGAAAGCATTTAGATCAGACCAAATTGCGATTTACTGACAATCAGAAACGACTTGAAGAGAACATCACCATCAACGATCCACCAACACACACCCAACCAGCAATCGACATCGCTGTCAATCACGAGGATGAACCCACCATTCCTGACAGTCCGGTCAGACCAGCCGCGGTGCAGTGCAGCAATGGTCCGGCCAACTCACACACGCCAGGGTTTGAACTTAGACGATCAACCAGGGAGCGAAGGGCTCCAGATCGCCTCAACTTGTAAATAACTTGTAACAAAGACTTTGGGAGGGAGTGATATTATGTATGTAACTATGTAATACTTGCCACCAGAAGGCGCGACTGTTGGAGTCCTAATGGTGACCTGCACACACGTGCAGGGCCAGTATAAAAGGTTGGCTGCCATGTTGTTTAGGCACTCTGGAGTTGTTATAAAGACTAAGGTCACACTAAGTTTAGCTCACAGTACTCAGCCTCATGGAGTTCTTTTATACACAACAGGGCAAGGGGCCTCCACTCTGCCGCGGGGGATGCAGGGTCCTGTGGCCGCAGCCTGGCACGGAAGCGGAGTGACGGGCTGCACCATGGCGGCACGGACCCTGCAAAATAAAAGAATGGAAGGCCGGACCTGTAGAATTAGATGGCAGAAAAAGATGGCGCCGCACAGCTCCCCTTTAATTTTTGCCCCGCAAGCGGAGTGCTGCCCGGTACGAGGCGGCCAAGGCTGGCGCTGACATTGCCCATGGTGGCCTCACGAAACACTGCCCAATTTCCACCACGGGGCAAAAACGGACCGCTGTGCACGCCGATGACATCATCATTGCCAGCACAGCGGCCCGGCGCGCTACCAGCGGGAACGGGGTGCTGCTGATTTTGCGTCTCCGCTAATTCCTGCATAATTTCACGGGAGCCGGTAGCACGCCACCCCCGTGGGCAAAAACCCACTTGTGCCTCGCGGCATGCGCACAGGAGCCCATTTTTGCCCCCAGGGTCTCTTGCATCCCTTCATGAACCTCTAAAAAATATACAATCATGCAACTTGACTACATGAATCTGAATGATGACACCTTTCATCTGCTACTGTCCAGCTTCTCAGTGCCATGCTAACTCTTGTCCCTTTCCTTCTTCCACAAGATCCACAACAGCCACCAGCCACCCCCAACCGGAAAAGACACAGAAGTGGAGAAACCTTCTGAGGAGTCAATAGCACGCACTCCATCTCTTGCAAACACCAGAACAGACATTGATAATTATTTGTGGGTTAGATTGCAAGGCCAAGGTCTATATTTTTTCTCATTACAGCTTCTTAGTCTGCATTTTCAGAATTTAATTGACATGAGGTTGGCTTAATGGTTTCAATGTTCTTCAATGCAGAATCAAGGGTGTGGTGAAGATGTAACAAGGACAGTTAATGCTGAGGGTTTTTTTTCTGACATATCAGGTAAGGGAGGAAGTCATTGCTCTGCTCTATCAACTGCTCCCTGGTCTGTCTAGCTGTAAAGTGTTGTGCTGGTCCACCTTCTTGTGGTTGTCCTTCGCTTTCAGCCAATTCCTCCTCATCTCATGATGCCTCTGACATTCCTGGAAGGATATGAAAGTTGGGGAGCGGATGAGTGTTGCAGGTTGAAGCAGTTATGGCAGCTGCCAGGGAACAGACTTGTATTGTCCTTCTGCAGTGTTCACCCACGCGTTGAGCATTGATGGAGTGAAAGCCCTTCCTGTTCATCTGCTGTCTCATTTTCTGGTGCCCCGATAAGTTACACAAGTGCAGTCTATTATCTCTGAATATGAGAGAAGCTGGCCATTGCTAAAAGTGAAAGAGCTCTCTTATTCTGGCTGTTTGTGTTCATCACAAAAGTAATTTACTTGTTTACTCTGGCAAGGAGGGTATTGGTGTCCTGTTTGATACAACTATGCACTGCAGACTGGGAGATGCAGATGATGTCTCCTCTAGCAGTCTGGAAGTCTCGGATCCACATCAGCTCCGGAGTTAAGGTCCGTGGGTTTCTGGCAGGAATGGAGGAGTAAGTCTATTTTTGCGATTTTAACCATTCCCCTGCCCCCTTCCCGGCACGTGAATTGGGTGAAACTCGGTGCCATCACAATGCATCACTCTCATTAAAGAATGCATTGGGTGCACACCAAGTTCTCCCATCAATACAGAACATTGCTGTCTAGATTTACTCACAAGAAATTATATACCGATGGATAGGCATGATAGGATTCAGCACAAAATCAATGAATAGAAAACAGTCAATCAAATCTGGATTGACTGTTTAAAAATAAAGACAGCACCTGTAATTCTTATAGATCTTTTCAGCTTATCTGTAAAAAAACACAGCATCTGTTGGTAAATTGCACGAGGTGAGTTTCCATGCAGTTTCCATGGCCCTATAGTGTGTGAGGAATAGAAAACTGAAGAACACAAGAGAATCTCTTGATAATAAGCCTGCCTTTTCCTTTGAAGATCAAGCATGAGGAAGATTTTTAAAATCCTGCCAGCGTTGAATGAATTAGCCACCAAACAGCAATTCTGCTTTACCCTATTACGTTGTTGCCAATGCTAAAGTGTACCTTATAATGGATTCTCTAAATTGCGTGGCAATAATGGAATTGCATCCAGCAATTAATGCATAAACACTGAAGTACCATTGAAATGACATCTCTCACTGCCAGGTTATCTCCATTAATATTATTTTAAACCTATTACTTCAGTCATCACAATAACTTTATCTTGATTGATTTCTGAACAAAATGCATTTTTGGCCTGGCCTTCCACTTTGAAACTTTAGTAAGAGAACATATACGAAATTGAGGGGCAGGAAAAAACCAGCAGGTCCATCAAAGCTGCCTCACCCCATGGCCGGAGCATCATGACTAAACATTGCTTCACTTCCCTGCCACCTCGAGAGTGGGCATTTTACATCTCTGTGTATATGTGTGAATGAGTGAGAGCTTTGTGTGTGTATGTGTGTGTGTGTGTGTGTGTGTGTGTGAGAAAGAGAGCGAGAGTTCTCAACCTTGGGCTTTTCTTAACTTAAGAAATATAATGACTTGAAGTTTAAGTTGGTAAAATAGAAGGGTGTGGACATGATGTGCAAGATGAGGATTGTGTATTAATCTCCAGGCATGAATTAAAATAACGTTACAATCGACAGATGCATCTGTGCTTGGTATGGCCTCCCGGAGGTTAATTGTCCAACTGTCTGATATCGCAAATATATCTGTCAAATACCAGCATAGAAACAGGATGCATGAGTATAAAATTATTTCTGGACGTGCCCAGAAATTTATATTTCAAAATTTACTCTGCTGGCTTTAGATATGAAATGCAATTAATGTTCATTTAGTAAAGCATGTTGACATTATAACAGGTAAATTAATTTTCACTCTTTTTCTCATGCAGGTGAATCTTAATTAAGATTAACATAATATCATCACCCAACTGTTAATAGGACCTTTCTATTTTTTTTAATCATACTGTGAACAGTATCCAAAGGCTGAATTTGTGTAATTGCCTCAGATATAATTTTCGTCCTATCAACAGGAAATCTTTAATGGTTTATGTTTTAGAATCCAATAATGTTCTACCTGCACATCATTAATGAGGACCTTGCACTGCCCTTAGAAAAATAGACTAATTCCCTTGATGGCACACTACATAAGAGCACGTTGTATGTCATACTGAACTAATCCGGGGAGTCAGGGGTCGGAGGCCTATAAAAAGGCCGCGAGTTCAGCAGTCGGGAGTTCGTGGTCGAGGAGGCGGGAGTCCGGGGTCGGAGGCCTATAAAAAGGCCGCGAGTTCAGCAGTCAGGAGTTCATGGTCGAGGAGGCGAGAGTCCAGGGTGGGAGGCCTATAAAAAGGCCGCGAGTTCAGCAGTCGGGAGTTCGTGGTCGAGGAGGCGGGAGTCAGGGGTCGGAGGCCTATACAAAGGCCGTGAGTTCAGCAGTCGGGAGTTCGTGGTCGAGGAGGCGGGAGTCAGGGGTCGGAGGCCTATACAAAGGCCGTGAGTTCAGCAGTCGGGAGTTCGTGGTCGAGGAGGCGGGAGTCAGGGGTCGGAGGCCTATAAAAAGGCCGCGAGTTCAGCAGTCGGGAGTCCGGGGTCGAGGAGGCGGGAGTCCGGGGTCGGAGGAGGCCAGCCGGTGCAGCTGCAGGGAGAAGGCAAAAAAGAAGTAGAAAGAAAGCGATAGGTGATGTCACAGCCAAGGGGGTAAGTGATTGGTAAGTAGTTTTTCGTTTTCTTTTCTTTATCAGTAGGTAAATTTAAGCTTTGTTGTTGCCAAATTAAGTTAATCTAAGGGTTAAGTCATGGCAGGAGAGCTTGGACACGTGTTATGCTCCTCCTGTACTATGTGGGAAGTCAGGGACGCTTCCGGTGTCCCTGACAACTACGTGTGTAGGAAGTGCACCCACCTCCAGCACTTGACGGACCGCATTGTGGCACTGGAGCTGTGGGTGGATTCACTCTGGAGCATGCATGATGCTGAAAATGACGTGAATAGCACGTTTAGTGAGTTGGTCTCACCACAGGTAAAGGGTACACAGCCAGATAGTAAATGGGTGACCAACAGGAAGTGCAAGGAAGGGAGTGCAGGGGTCCCCTGTGGTCATCCCCCTGCAAAACAGATACACCGCTTTGAGTACTGTTGAGAGGGATGACTCATCAGGGGAGGGCAGCAGCAGCCAAGTTCATGGCACCGTGGGTGGTTCTGCTGCACAAGAGGGCAGGAAAAAGAGTGGGAGAGCTATAGTGATAGGGGATTTGATTGTAAGGGGAATAGATAGGCGTTTCTGCAGCCGCAACCGAGACCCCAGGATGGTATGTTGTCTCCCTGGTGCAAGGGTCAAGGATGTCTCGGAGTGGGTGCAGGACATTCTGAAAAGGGATGGTGAACAGCCAGTTGTCGTGGTGCACATAGGTACCAACGATATAGGTAAAAAACGGGATGAGGTCCTACGGGACAAATTTAGGGAGCGAGGAGCAAAATTAAAAATAGGATCTCAAAAGTAGTAATCTCAGGATTGCTACCAGTGCCACATGCTAGTCAGAGTAGGAATCGCAGGATAGTCCAGATGAATACGTGGCTTGAGGAGTGGTGCAAAAGGGAGGGAATCAAATTCCTGGGACATTGGAACCGGTTCTGGGGGAGGTGGTACCAGTACAAACCGGACGTTCTGCATCTGGGCAGGACCGGAACCAATGTCCCAGGGGGAGTGTTTGCTAGTGCTGTTGGGGAGGAGCTAAACTAACATGGCAGGGGGATGGGAACCTATGCAGGGAGACAGAGGGAAATAAAATGGAGGCAGAAGCAAAAGATAGAATGGAGAATAGTAAAAGTGGAGGGTAGAGAAACCCAAGACAAAAAACAAAAAGGGCAACATTACAGAAAAATTCTAAAGGGGCAAAGTGTGTTAAAAAGACAAGTCTGAAGGCTCTGTGCCTCAATGCGAGGAGTATTCAGAATAAGGTGTACAAATTAACTGTGCAGATAGCAGTTAACGGATATGATGTAATTGGCATCACGGAGACATGGCTCCAGGGTGACCAAGACTGGGAACTCAACATCCAGGTGTATTCAACACTTAGGAACGATAGGCAGAGAGGAAAAGGAGGCGGGGTGACGTTGCTGGTTAAAGAGGAAATTAATGCAATAGTAAGGAGGGACATTAGCCTGGATGATGTGGGATCGGTATGGGTGGAGCTGTGGAATACCAAAGGGCAGAAAATACTAGTGGGAGTTGTGTACTGACCACCAAACAGTAGAAGTGAGGTTGGGGACAGCATCAAACAAGAAATAAGGGATGTGTGCAATAAAGATACAGCAGTTATCATGGGCGACTTTAATTTACATATTGATTGGGCTAACCAAATTGGTAGCAATGCGGTGGAGGAGGATTTCCTGGAGTATATTAGGGATGGTTTTCTAGACCAATATGTCGGGGAACCCACAAGAGAGCTGGCCATCCTAGACTGGGTGATGTGTAATGAGAAGGGACTAATTAGCAATCTTGTTGTGTGAGGCTCCTTGGGGAAGAGTGACCATAACATGGTAGAATTCTTTATTAAGATGGAGAGTGATACAGTTAATTCGGAAACTAGTGGCCTGAACTTAAGTAAAGGTAACTTCGAAGGTATGAGGCGTGAATTGGCTAGAATAGACTGGCAAAGGATACTCAAAGGGTTGATGGTGGATAAGCAATGGCAAACATTTAAAGATCACATGGATGAACTTCAGCAATTGTACATCACTGTCTGGAGTAAAAATAAAACGGGGAAGGTGGCTCAACCGTAGCTAACAAGGGAAATTAAGGATAGTGTTAAAACCAAGGAAGAGGCATATAAATTGGCTAGAAAAAGTAACAAACCTGAGGACTGGGAGAAATTTAGAATTCAACAGAGGAGGACTAAGAGTTTAATTAAGAGGGGGAAAATAGAGTATGAGAGGAAGCTTGCAGGGAACATAAAAACTGACTGCAAAAGCTTCTATAAATATGTGAAGAGAAAAAGATTAGTGAAGACAAATGTAGGTCCCTTGCAGTTGGATTCAGGTGAATTTATAATGGGGAACAAAGAAATGGCAGACCAATTAAACAAATACTTTGTTTCTGTCTTCACGAAGGAAGACACAAATAACCTTCCGAATGTATTAGAGGACAGTGGGTCTAGTGAGAAGGACAAACTGAAGGATATCCTTATTAGGCGGGAAATTGTGTTTGGGAAATTGATGGGATTGAATGTTGATAAATCCCCGGGGCCTGATAGTCTGCATCCCAGAGTACTTAAGGAAGTGGCTTTAGAAATAGTGGATGCATTGATGATCATTTTCCAACAGTCTATCGACTCTGGATCAGTTCCTATGGACTGGAGAGTAGCTAATGTAACACCACTTTTTCACAAAGGAGGGAGAGAGAAAACGGGTAATTATAGACCGGTTAGCCTGACATCAGTAGTGGGAAAAATGTTGGAATCAATCATTAAAGATGAAATAGCAGCGCATTTGGAAAGCAGTGACAGGATCGGTCCAAGTCAGCATGGATTTATGAAAGGGAAATCATGCTTGACAAATCTTCTGAAATTTTTTGAGGATGTAACTAGCAGAGTGGACAAAGAAGAACCAGTGGATGTGGTGTATTTGGACTTTCAAAAGGCTTTTGACAAGGTCCCGCACAAGAGATTGGTGTGCAAAATCAAAGCGCATGGTATTGGGGGTAATGTATTGACGTGGATAGAGAACTGGTTGGCAGACAGGAAGCAGAGAGTCAGGATAAACGGATCCTTTTCAGAATGGCAGGCAGTGACTGATGGAGTGCCGCAGGGCTCAGTGCTGGGACCCCAGTTCTTTACAATATACATTAACGATTTGGATGAAGGAATTGAGTGTAATATCTCCAAGTTTGCAGATGACACTAAACTTGGTGGCAGTGTGAGCTGTGAGGAGGACGCTAAGAGGCTGCAGGGTGACTTGGACATGTTAGGTGAGTGGGCAAATGCATGGCAGATGCAGTATAATGTGGATAAATATGAGGTTATCCATTTTGGGGGCGAAAACATGAAGGCAGAATATTATCTGAATAGCGGCAGATTAGGAAAAGGGGAGGTGCAACGAGACCTGGGTGTCATGGTTCATCAGTCATTGAAGGTTGGCATGCAGGTACAGCAGGCGGTGAAGGCGGCAAATGGTATGTTGGCCTTCATAGCTAGGGGATTTGAGTATAGGAGCAGGGAGGTCTTACTGCAGTTGTACAGGGCCTTAGTGAGGCCTCACCTGGAATATTGTGTTCAGTTTTGGTCTCCTAATCTGAGGAAGGACGTTCTTGCTATTGAGGGAGTGCAGCGAAGATTCACCAGACTAGTTCCAGGGATGACTGGACTGTCATATGAGGAGAGACTAGATCAACTGGGTCTTTATTCACTGGAGTTTAGAAGGATGAGAGGGGATCTCATAGAAACGTCTAAGATTCTGACTGGACTGCACAGGTTAGATGCGGGAAGAATGTTCCCGATGTTGGGGAAGTCCAGAATCAGGGGACATAGTCTTAGGATAAGGGGTAGGCCATTTAGGACTGAGATGAGGAGAAATTTCTTCACTCAGAGAGTTGTCATCCTGTGGAATTCCCTGCCGCAGAGAGTTGTTGATGCCAGTTCATTGGATGTATTCAAGAGGGAGTTAGATATGGCCCTTACGGCTAAGGGGATCAAGGGGTAGGGAGAGAAAGCAGGAAAGGGGTACTGAGGGAATGATCTTATTGAATGGCGGTGCAGGCTCGAAGGGCCTACTCCTGCACCTATTTTCTATGGTTCTATGTTTCTATGTTTCTAATCAGACCAGAAAGATTTCAGCTTTGATCTATGCCGAATTAGCTGACAAGGCAACAATTGTATTCTTGGTACTTTGCTTAGGTGGCCTAGGGAAGCAAGAATCAGCGAGGGTTCCCACATCTGACTGGTTCCATTGACCCCTGTTGGAAATCATGTGTGGGCACTGTATGAGGACTCTTCCCATGTGGTTGAATAAGCTACCGACATTTATTGTCGTGGCTCATACATGAAGAATGGCCAAATCAATCAAGGTAGCACAACACTGCATGGCGCACACTGGCATTATTCTTCTTCCCTTCCATCCCCAGTTTACAGAGGCACCCTCTCTGATTGCACCTGCATCCCTCTCCAGGTGCAGTATAGTTCACAGAGGAACAGTTAGAAGATACAAAGGGGCATCTGTCCCATTTATTGATTTAAAGTACTATCTGGATTCATGCTGCAACCCAGCTTCATCCTGGACATAGATCATTGGGACTACACTGAAAAGCAGCAAATGATACTGTGGTCCTTGTCTTTCTTCAATGGCTTTGCACACCTAATACAGACTAAGCTAGAGGTATATAAGGCTTGTGTTCAAATATATATCCATGGGTCTCCATCTACCATGATTGGGTTGGGTTGCAGCTGAAACTCGATACCTCCAGCAAGCGAAAGCACCATTGCAATAGGATATGGTGAATGTCCTTGTAGCAGGATGGTGGTAGTGACATTTCATGGTGAGTTGCACTGCTCACCATGTTGTTTGTGAGGAGATTTTTGTGCCTGCTGCCTGCCTCGTGCAGGTTCAAACGCATGCTCGTCAGTTGGTTTACAACCAACCAGTGATTTACTCAGCTGGAAGGGAAAGGGATTGAGGTGACTACAAGATAATACACCTGGTGAGGGAGACTTGGCACCAAGTCAACAGCCTGTGGTCGACTCAACAATCCAATAAATGACCTAAACAAGTACTTCACATAATTTACACCAGAGCACTATTGATGAGTGTCCAGCTTGGCTCAATAATGGAACCTGGAATGGTAAATCTACCACTGGACTGGGATTCTTCCCACTCAGCTCCTGCAAGCCAAAGCCCTCATGAGGAACGTGGTTCTGGCCAGAAAAGCAACAGGAAGTTTACCAATGCTTCGTGCTAGTTGGCTGCACAATTTTACCGAGCTGAAATCTAGCAAGATCCCGGTATACACTTGCGCCCGCATTCCTTGGCACTGCCAATTTACGTATAAGTATCTGAACTTGAGTAGATGGGATGTGTTTTTATGGGTGGAGTGTGTGCACTATATCAGGCAAACAGAATTTGGTTTGTGGAAACAGAAACAAGGTAATGAGTATCCTTATATGTCAGGTATATGACGGACTAAAATATATAGCGGTAGAGCACAGAACTCCCATTCATATTGTGCGATATATCTAGTGATGGAGTGCTCATTTCCCCATTCAGAGATCACACAGGCTCAAAATGGCCTCCTTCTGTATTGTAATTTCCACGTTCCTATAACTCAGCATCAAAACTCACCAACCACCCTGCACACGCTAACTTCAGCTTTCCCTGTGGGCGAGAAACAGCATTTACTGTTACCCATAGATGTTTGGAACTCAAACGGGGGAAAAAATTACAAAAATAAAGCTTGCAAAAATGAATGAAGTGTCATCTTGACTAAGGAGGCTCAATGCTGAGCCTTAAGATTTTGGGGAGAAATTCGGTCGCTCCTCTGTTGTAGCGCTAATCCAGGCAGAGCGATACTTTTAGCGCCTTGAAAAGATTTGCGCCTCCCGCACAGAAATTCGTCAGAGTCGGTCAAAGAGCTGACAAGGGCGATAAATCAGACGTTGCACACCAGAGCTGGGGGGGGGCACGATAACGAAAGTTTGGTTGGTACATTTTGCGGACCCATTGCGCATGCGCGGAACTCCGAATCAGATCCCGGGAAAAGCCGAATCTTAAAGGCACGGCATAGTAATGCACCCATTAAAGTTTTCAAAATCACTTGTTTTCAACCTGTGCTGTTATGTCTGTCTGCCGCTGCAAACTCGGAGACTCACGCACCGTGCTGTGTGTAAACATTACACTGACTGTGACCTCCGAGGGAACCACTTCCTCATCCCTTTAAGTAGCCACCAGCTAACGACTCTGCAAGGCTGTGCAGACTGTTTTTCCAGACGTTGTTGTTGGCAGGTGTTCAATGAGGCACACGCAACAAATTAAGCGACCTGGATGCAAGCGTGAGGAATACTTCATGATCATAGAAAAATAGAAACATAGAAAATAGGTGCAGGAGTAGGCCATTCGGCCCTTCTAGCCTGCACCGCCATTCAATGAGTTCATGGCTGAACATGCAACTTCAGTACCCCATTCCTGCTTTCTTGGCAATCCCCCCTTGATCCCCCTAGTAGTAAGGACTTCATCTAACTCCTTTTTGAATATATTTAGTGAATTGGCCTCAACAACTTTCTGTGGTAGAGAATTCCACAGGTTCACCACTCTCTGGGTGAAGAAGTTTCTCCTCATCTCGGTCCTAAATGGCTTACCCCTTATCCTTAGACTGTGACCCCTGGTTCTGGATTTCCCCAACATTGGGAACATTCTTCCTTCATCTAACCTGTCTAAACCCATCAGAATTTTAAACGTTTCTATGAAGTCCCCTCTCATTCTTCTGAACTCCAGTGAATACAAGCCCAGTTGATCCAGTCTTTCTTGATAGGTCAGTCCCGCCATCCCGGGAATCAGTCTGGTGAACCTTCGCTGCACTCCCTCAATAGCAAGAATGTCCTTCCTCAGGTTAGGAGACCAAAACTGTACACAATACTCCAGGTGTGGCCTCACCAAGGCCCTGTACAACTGTAGCAACACCTCCCTGTCCCTGTACTCAAATTCCCTCGCTATGAAGGCCAACATGCCATTTGCTTTCTTAACCGCCTGCTGTACCTGCATGCCAACCTTCAATGACTGATGATCGGAGTGATCGTCAGCAGCCAAGCACTAATGATTTGTATCCCTGGTGAGCCTCTAATGAATTTTCCATTGGGGCGCTAAAAGTTGTGCACCTGGTAGCTAGGCTCTAAAGCTTGTATTAACGCTCCTACTGGCCACTACTTGAGGCTATAAACAACCGAAAATCCAGCCCTTTGGGTTTAAGCCTCATTCCAGGATTTTAGCATATAAATCTAAACTGGCTCTTCAGTGGAGTACGGAGGGAGTGTTGCATTGTGGAGTATGGAGGAAGTGTTGCATTGTTGGAGTTGCCATCTTTTAAATGAAACATTAAATCATGGCTCCCATCTGCCAATTTTGGAGGATATAAAAGATCCCAGTGCAGTTTTTCAACGAACAGTCAGGGGTTTTCTGGTTTCCTGGCCAAGATTTAATCAAAACCAGATTAACTAGTCATTCAGCTTTTGGGTGCTTGCTGTGAGCAAATTGTCTGCTGTATTTGCCTACACTTCAAAATTAATGCATTGACTGAAAGACACTTTGGTACATCCAGAGGACATGCAAGGTGTTATAATAAAAATAAATAACTGGTATTTTTCTAAATGTTAAAATGCTGACCAAAAGTATGAGCCATCTACATAAAAATAAATCACAGAATGATTAGTATTTCAAAAATTATACTAGGCGGCAAAAGGATGACACACCGAACGGTTAACGTATTACAGAATTGCATTAGTATTTTATTAAACTGCCTTCCTGCAGTGTTCGTGTCATTCTCTTTGAAAATAATTGGGAACTTAATCACATTCAAAGATGCTTCTTCTAAAAGTAATCATCATTACTCACTGTGATTCTACTCTCCTTCCTGTCATCCCCCTCTTCACTCTCTCTGTCTGTCTCTGTCCACTTATCATTAAACACCCCTTTTGCATTAACACTCAGATATTTGTCAGAAAATTGTAATCAAGTTAAACCGTCTTCAGACAGCTGTGCACCAATCCAGTAATTTTTTGTGTGCTGTTTGTCAGCGAAGTGAAAAACATTGTGATTGAAGAAGCTATTTGTTGTGGATTTACATCATGTTTTGCAGGTTCTAAATTGACTAAATTAATGCACTTTATTTGATACAACCCTTCAACAGAATTGTAAATATCTTGTGCAATGGCTCCCTCTGTTGGCAGTAAAGAAAGCTACATTGTGATCAGCGGTGTATCGACAATATTAGAAATGGGTATAACTGTGGGTTACAAATTTGTACGTGTTGTGCCCATTTTTAGGGTGCAGAATGAGTGCAAAGCATACCCATTTAGCAGTGGGATGGCCTGCACCCAATCTGCACAGGCATTGGCCCCACTTCTAAATTCACGGCCCCTATTTTTCAGACCATCTGGGCGGATGCCTAAAAAAGGCATTTAAATATCTGAATATGTAAATTAGGGTCCAACACCTGTTAAAGGGCCCCTTTGAAAATTTGTTAGCAATGAGGGGGGCAGGTGTTGGGTCTGCCATGCTATGGATTCTTCAGCAACCACCATGAGAGATACATTATTAAAAACATTGTTTAAAAACTCTATGGGGAGCAGGAATTTTCCAGGATTTGGAGTAGACATTTTATATATTATAAAAGTATTTCTAATGTAGATACTACTTCATATAAGAATATATCCCACTAAGCTGGATTGGGACAGCATATAATATACATTGTGGTACTTATTAACAAAATAATATGCTTCGTTCTTGATTCTAGTTTCTTGCAAAATTACTATGTTAAGCATAGTAACTACTGTTTGTGATATTAATAGGATGTTCCTTGGTTTTATTGCATGTTAACCCATTTGTTTTAAACAGATTAAAACATGTATTAAAATAGCAGACAGCAGAATGTCATCTGAACACATTAAGCATTGGTTTGATAATATTGTGAACAGTTATGTACAGGCATTGATCTCAAGATGAATCACTGTTAATATAATAGTATAGTTAAAAAAACTATCATTGAATAGTCTTTTGATATGTTTGGCAGTATCGTCTCGATTTTTTGTGGTTGTCATCATGTTCTTTTATAGCTAGGACCCTTAGCCTCCAAAAATAAAAAGTAAATAATACAGAATGTACTCAATTACACACTGCCATGACGTTTATCTCTAAAAATAAGAAATGGGTTTACTCAGTATACAGACTGCCAAAAGGTTGGCATACTCCTGCCTCTAAAAATAAAACAGTTACTGGATATAAGAACATAAGAACATAAGAATTAGGAACAGGAGTAGGCCATCTAGCCCCTCGAGCCTGCCCCGCCATTCAACAAGATCATGGCTGATCTGGTCGTGGACTCAGCTCCACTTACCCGCCCTCTCCCTGTAACCCTTAATTCCCTTATTGGTTAAAAATCTATCTATCTTTGACTTGAAAACATTCAATGAGCTAGCCTCAACTGCTTCCTTGGGCAGAGAATTCCACAGATTCACAACCCTCTGGGAGAAGAAATCTTTTCTCAACTCGGTTTTAAATTGGCTCCTCCGTATTTTGAGGCTGTGTCCCCTAGTTCTAGTCTCCCCCACCAATGGAAACAACCTCTCTGCCTCTATCTTGTCTATCCCTTTCATGATTTTAAATGTTTCTATAAGATCACCCCTCATCCTTCTGAACTCCAAGGAGTAAAGACCCAGTCTACTCAATCTATCATCATAAGGTAACCCCCTCATTTCTGGAATCACCCTAGTGAATCGTCTCTGTACCCCTTCCAAAGCTAGTATATCCTTCCTTAAGTAAGGTGACCAAAACTGCACGCAGTACTCCAGGTGCAGCCTTACCAATACCTTATACAGTTGCAGCAAGACCTCCCTGCTTTTGTACTCCATCCCTTTCGCAATGAAGGCCAATATTCCATTTGCCTTCCTGATTACCTGCTGCACCTGCAAACTAACCTTTTGGGATTCATGCACAAGGACCCCCAGGTCCCTTTGCACCACAGCATGTTGTAATTTCTCCCCATTCAAATAATATTCCCTTTTACTGTTTTTTTTCCCCAAGGTGGATGACCTCACACTTTCCGACATTGTATTCCATCTGCCAAACCTTAGCCCATTCGCTTAACCTATCCAAATCTCCTTGCAGTCTCTCTGAGTCCTCTACATAACCCGCTTTCCCACTAATCTTAGTGTCATCTGCAAATTTTGTTGCACTACACTCTGTCCCCTCTTCTAGGTCATCTATGTATATTGTAAACAGTTGTGGTCCCAGCACTGATCCCTGTGGCACACCACTAACCACTGATTTCCAACCGGAAAAGGACCCATTTATCCCGACTCTCTGCTTTCTGTTCGCCAGCCAATTCTCTATCCATGCTAATACATTTCCTCTGACTCCGCGTACCTTTATCTTCTGTAGTAACCTTTTGTGTGGCACCTTATCGAATGCCTTTTGGAAATCTAAATACACCACATCCATCGGTACACCTCTATCCACCATGCTCGTTATATCTTCAAAGAATTCCAGTAAATTAGTTAAACATGATTTCCCAGAATGCCCTCCACCACACCCTGATTGCAAATCCATTTATTACAGGAATAGATCAACAGTGAATAGTGTCTAAGTTTCAAGCAGGCAGTATCAGGATGTGGAGTAGGGACCCATTACGCCAGATTCCTACCAACTCTAGCACCTGCCTAATTTTCCACCAAGCGTATGCTTGTAGAGCCTGCCATAAATAGGCTAGTATATTTAAATAGGGTGGCACTAATTTGGTGAGATCATGCCTCCCATATTCATCACTACTGCCTAAGTTGCACTGAATCATAACCATGTCCATATCAGACAGACATCTGGCATTGCCAGATGTTAGAGAAAAGACAGAGCTGGATTTAAAGCAACTACAATCAATTTCTGAAGTATTCACAGAAAGCTGAGAGTAGAGGTTGAGCTAGGTTGTGCTGGTCTCTCCAGCACAATTCACCCAAAATCGGCCAAACCAGCACAAAAGATCAAGGGATTTCAAGCGCGAATTACTTCCAGCGCAAGTCGAGTCCAAATCTGCCCCACTCTCTCTCCCTCTCTGGCCCACTCTCTCTCTCCCCGCCCCCCACCCCCTCCCAGTCTCTCTCTTCCCCACTCTCACACTCTCCACTCTCTCTCCCCAGTCTCTCTCTCTCCCCCCAGTTTCTCTCCCCAGTCTCTCTGCCCAGTCTCTCTCCCTCCCTCTCTGCCCAGTCTCTCTCTTCCCCCAATCTCTCTCTCTCTCTGCCCCAGTCTCTCTCTCTTTCTCTCCCCCTGCCGTCTCTCTCTGCCCAAGTCTCTCTCTCTCTCTCCCCTCCAGTCTCTCTCTCTCTCTCTGCCCCAGTCTCTCACTCTCCTCAGTCTCTCTCTCTGACCCAGTTGCGTCATATATAGCTCATCCAGTGGACTACTGTGGTAATGCAGCCATTGCTATTTACAACAATAAAGAGGGAGCAGATCACCTGACAGATTCCTGTCTGTTTGTGAGGTCGTACAGAAGATATCACATTGGCAATAAAGGATAGGATTTCTGGATAACCTAGCTGAAATTTTTGTTGATGGATGATTCAACCAACTGACAGAGACTTTGAGGGCTTCTTTGTTTTCATTAACAGCTAAAAGCCCAAAGTAAATTATAAGCAAGTGTGTCTGAACTGCCAGAGTCCAGGCGGCTGCGCCTATGGAAATAATAGGGTGCTTGGGGGAATTCCATTGCAACCATGAAAGTTTTGGAGCATATGTGGAGCGGCTAGAAATGTTTTTCACCACGAATAGGATCATCGAAGTCCCCGATGATGAAAACCGTAACCGGGTGGTGTAGGAAAGAAAACGGGCTATTTTCTTGACTGAAGCAGGGCCCGAGGTGCATGAAACCCTGAAAAATTTGCTTGTGCCTGTCAAGCCAAAGGACACGTCACTTAAGCAGATTCAGCACTACAGTCCGGAGCCCGTGGAAATTGCTGAAAGTTATCGTTTCTGAATATGAGATCAGTCAACCGACAAAAGTATCAGTGAGTACATTGTAGTATTAAAAAGCTATCTATTCACTATCATTTTGGAAATTTTCATGCGAGCATTATGTGACCGCTTTGTTTGTGGGATTGAAAATGAAGCAATCAGAAGAAAGTTACTGATAACCCCTGTAAGAGAAATTTGGCATTAGGGGTACCAGCGGGACAAGGGTTAAAGTGCTGGTTCCTGCAATGGCCCATAAGGAGGTAAAAGGCCTCTCTTCGGCCTTGTACCAAGGCTCCAGAAGTTATCAATTCAATAATATTCCGACAGGATACGATGTGAGCACCTAAACAGACATTGATAAGACCTTGCGAAGAGGCTCGAGGCGGTCTCACGGGCACCAAGGAGAATCAACAAATTCTGACCTAATGAAGTCATTCTAGTCATGGCCTAAAGTGGTCACCAGGGTCTTGGCCTGTCAATCCAAAGTAGCACTAATAAGGTAGTCCAATTAGAGAAGTAGCACTGATAAGGTAGTTCAATTAGAAATCTAGGGAGGTCTTGTCCGGGAACAGAGGGGTTTTGAAATGTATAAAAGTTGTATGATTGTGTTGTTCGGAGAGCAGAATGTTCCCGGATGTTTGTAATAAAGATCGTTATACTTTGCCATCCATCTCTGTCTGCTAACTTCGAGAATTGCTACGTGGGCGGGGGCGAGTGTCGACCCTCTATATCAGTGGGAAAAGCCGCCTTCCCATTTTCCCCTTACAACCCCTAACTTGACTTTTGATTTAGCTTGTCAGACAGCTATGTCAATGGATATGGCCGACCAATATTCCTGAGAATTTCGTACCATTTCCAGTCATCAAACAACCGAGGTGAATCGTCTGCATGTTAAAAGTAAAAGGCAGCTGGGCCCCAAGGTCTCAGAAACTGGTCAAGGTAGCAATATATTGAAGCCATGCTATCAGTGCCTGGGACAACACATTGCTAAAAGTTGTCCACATATGAAGGCAGAGTATTTCTTCTGCATGAAAACTGGGCATCTTGCGAAGGCATGCTGACTGCACAGTAAACCAACTTTCATGGCTATAAGTAAAAATCACCAAAGACTACATAGCGTGGAAGAAAAGCAACAGCGAAAAGTATCATCCACGAAGATGTTGCAGGAACCAAGGTAGCCATGGAAATCGACACTGATGCATCCGTGAGCGTAGTGCCGGAATTGCTATAGCTCGACAAATTGCCTAATTTCCCATTGGAGAAATCCAAGATAGAGCTGTGAGGCTACTCGGGAGAGAACATTCCTCTGGTACCAGTGAATTACAAGGATCAATTTCAGAGCTTGCCTCTCTTAGTAGTGATAGGAGACAAGCTTGCCTTACGAGGAAGAAATTGGTTGGGATCACTGAAGCTGGATTGGAGTGAGATTTTTCATGTTGAAACAAGATTTGCATCGAAGGATGATGTCATCAAGAAGTATCCAAAGGTGTTCTGCGAAACAGGCAGTCCAATCCAAGGCTTTAAGGCGAGTGTCAGGGTACAGAAAGATGCTAGACCAGTTTACTGCAAGCCACGATCCGTACCATGTGCACTCAAGGAGAAAGTTGAGCAAGAACTCAAAAGACTATAGACTGAGAACATTATCTCTAAGATAAATCTATGTAATTGGGCTACACCCATTGTTGTTGTACCTAAGTGAGATGGTAAGGTAAGGATGTGTGGTGATTATAAAGTAACCGTAAAACAAGTTCGAGAGGGTAATCTCCCCAAAACATTGCCAAATGTAGACAGGTGGTCAGATGTTCTCAAAGTTGGATCTTACAAATGCCTACTTACAACTTGAACTAGATGAGGAGTCCAAGTCATGTTTGAATATAAATAGTCATCTAGGCCTATATTAATTTAATAGGCTACCATTTGGAGTGTCTTCCATCCCCGCCATATTCAAGGGTGATGAACCAGATTTTGGAAGGCGTTGAATGTGTAGTATGTTATTTAGATGGCATACTAATTTCAGCACCAAACGGACAAATTCATCATAACATATTGAATGAAGTCCTCAAACAGCTAGAGAAGCACGGAATACGAGTGACTGCTCACAAAAGTGAGTTATTTCAAAACTCAGTGGAGTACTTAGGGCACAGAGTGGACAAAGATGGTTTACATCCAACTAAGGGAAAGCTGGATGCAATCAGAAATGCACCCACTCCCAAGAATGTCACTGAACTTTGATCATTTTTGGGTCTTTTGAACTATTATGAGAAGTTCCGACCAAATTTGGCTACTGAATGAACTGTTGAAAAAACAGGTCCATTGGAAGTGGTCAGAAGAATGCGATGCAACATTCAAGAAGTGTAAAAGCCAATTGGTAGAGGGCACCATGTTTTTTTTTATAATTTTTTAAAAATTTTTTATTATATTTTTTATTCGTTGCCAATCTTTCCAATTCTTTGTCAAATCACAAACGCCAGAGGTCACCTTGCACCTGTCAAGGATCACTCTGCGCCAATGCTCTTAGCCAAAAGTCCTAGAGCCACTGCACCGTTCCTGGAAGTACTGCAATACCAGGTTCGTGCCATGGAGGTGGGTGTGTGCCCCCCACCCACCTCCGTGGAGGTGGATGGGTCAAGCCACCCCACCCACCTCCTATTTCGCCATGTTAGTTCACTATGACGTATCTAAGGAGATCAAGCTAGAATGTGACGCCTCTCTGTATGGGGTTGGGGTAGTGATCTCTCATGTACTACATAGTGGGGAGGAGAGACCAATTGCTTTTACTTCACACACTCTCAGTGCCAGTGAGCGTAATTATGTGCAAAATTGAAAGGGAAGATTTGGCATTAATTTTCCTGGTCAAGAAGTTCCACAAATACTTGTATGGTCGTAAGTTATGCAGACGATACTAAAATTGGCTGTGTGGTTGAAATGAAGAGGAAAGTCATGGGCTGCAGGAGGATATCAATCTACTGGTCAGGTGCACAGAGCAGTGGCAAATGGAATTTAATTCAGAGAAGTGAGAGGTGATGCACTTTGGGAGGGCTAATAGGAAAGGGTATACACATTAAGCAGTGGGCCACTCAATAGTGTAGATGAATAAAGGGACCTTGGAGTGTTTGTCCACAGATCCCTGAAAGTAGGTGGCCAGGTGGATAAGGTGGTTAAGAAGGTATATGGAATGCTTGCATTTATTGGCTGAGGCATAGAATATAAGAGCAGGGAGGTTATGTTTAAATTGTATAATACTTTGGTTAGGCCACAGCTGGAGTATTGCATTTTATAGGAAACATAGAAAACAGGTGCAGGAGTAGGCCATTACTCCCTTCGAGCCTGCACCACCATTCAATATCATGGCTGATCATGCAATTTCAGTACTCCATTCCGGGTTTCTCTCCTTACCCTTTGATCCCTTTAGCCGTAAGGGTTACATCTAACTCCCTTTTGAATATATCTAACGAACTGGCCTCAACAACGTTCTGTGGCAGAGAATTCCACAGGTTAACAACTCTCTGAGTGAAGAAGTTTCTCCTCATCTCAGTCCTAAATGGCTTACCCCTTATCTTTAGACTGTGACGCCTGGTTCTGGACTTCCCCAACATCGGGAACATTCTTACTGCATCTAACTTGTCCAATCCCATCAGAATGTTATATGTTTCTATAAGACCCCTCTCATTCTTCTAAATTTCAGAGAATATAAGCCAAGTCGATCCAGTCTTTCTTCATATGTCAGTCCTCCTGGGAATCAGTCTGGTGAACTTTCGCTGCACTCCCTCAATAGCAAGAATGACCTTCCTCAGATTAGGAGACCAAAACTGAATGCAATATTCAAGGTGTGGCCTCACCAAGGTCCTGTACAACTGCAGTAAGATCTTCCTGCTCCTATACTCAAATCCTCTTGCTATGAAGGCCAACATGCCATTTGCCTTCTTCACCGCCTGCTGTACCTGCATGCCAACTTTCAATGACTGATGTACCATGACACCCAGGTCTCGTTGCACCTCCCCTTTTCCTAATCTGTCACCATTCAGATAATATTCTGCCTTCCTGTTTTTGCCACCAAAGTGGATAACCTCACATTTATCTACATTATACTGTATCTGCCATGCATTTACCCACTCACCAAACCTGTCCAAGTCACTCTGCAGCCTCTTAGCATGCTCCGCTCAGTTCACGCAGCCACCCAGCTTAGTTTCATCTGCAAACTTGGAGATGTTGAGTTCCAAACATAGATGAGACTGCACACAGGGAGGTTAAAGTAACAGTGACCTCAGTCTTTATTAAGACACTCCAGAGTGAGTAACAGGCATTAGGGGCCGGCTTATATACAGTGCTCCCAAGGGATGCTGGGATCCCTTGGGACTTCAGGGGATGCGCTCCCTGGTGGTGAAACATGGGAGTGCATGCTTTACAGATACACAACATCATTCCCCCGCAAAGTCAAAGTGGAAACTATTTACAAGGTGAGGCAGTCGGGAGCCTTTCTTTCCCTGGTGGACCGCCTCGGTACAAATGTCTGTTCTGGTGTGTTGGCTGTGCCCTCGCTGGGCTGGCGTGTTGTTGGCCCTGCAGGGCTGCTGGGTGAGCCTGGCCTTGCTGGGCTGTTGGGCGTGATGGGTTCGATTTCCTGGTCCGGCGTGGTGTCGTTGATCCTTTGGGTATGTGTTGTGGGCTCGAAAAATGTGATGTCTGCTATTGGTTGTTCAGGGCAGTCTGTGAACCGCAGCCTCGTTTGGTCCAGGTGCTTTCGGCAAATTTGTCCATTGTCTAGTTTGACGACAAACACCCTACTCCCTTCTTTAGCTGTCAATGTGCCCGCGATCCACTTGGGACCATGTCCATAGTTTAGCACATACACAGGGTCATTCAGATCAATTTCCCATGACACAGTGGCACGACCATCGTTTACATTTTGTTGCTGCCGCCTGCTCTCTACCTGATCATGCAGGTTGGGGTGAACCAGCGAGAGTCTGGTTTTCAGTGACCTTTTCATGAGTAGCTCAGCCGGGGGCACCCATGAGCGAGTGGGGTCTCGTGCGGTAGCTGAGCAGTACTCGGGACAGGCGGGTTTGGAGTGAGCCTTCTGTGACTCGTTTAAGGCTCTGTTTGAATGTTTGTACTTCCCGCTCTGCCTGCGCATTGGAGGCTGGTTTGAACGGGGCCGAAGTGACATGTTTGATCCCATTGCGGGTCATGAATTCTTTAAATTCAGCACTGGTGAAACATGGCCCGTTGTCACTGACCAGTATGTCAGGCAGGCCGTGGGTGGCAAACATGGCCCTCAAGCTTTCAATGGTGGCGGTGGCGGTGCTTCCTGACATTATTTCACATTCAATCCATTTTGAAAAAGCATCCACCACCACCAGGAACATTTTACCGAGAAACGGGCCCGCATAGTCGACATGGATCCTCGACCATGGTCTGGAGGGCCAGGACCACAAACTTAGTGGTGCCTCTCTGGGTGCGTTGCTCAACTGAGCACACATGCTGCATTGCTGTACACAGGATTCGAAGTCAGAGTCGATACCGGGCCACCACACGTGGGATCTAGCTATCGCTTTCATCATTACTATACCCGGGTGTGTGCTGTGGAGATCCAAGATGAACGTCTCCCTGCCCCTTTTTGGTAGCACTACGCGGTTACCCCACAACAGGCAGTCTGCCTGAATGGACAGCTCGTCCTTTCACTGCTGGAACGGCTTGATTAGCTCTTGCATTTGAACAGGGATGCTGGCCCAGCTCCCATGCAGTACACAGTTTTTTTTTTACTAGGGACAGCAGAGGATCTTGGCTGGTCCAAGTCCTAATCTGGCGGGCCGTGACAGGTGATATATCGTTTTCAAACACTTCCATGACCATCAACAAGTCTGCGGGCCGCGCCACCATCAACAAGTTTGCAGGTTGCGCCATGTCCACCCCCGTGGTGGGCAATGGTAGCCGACTGAGAGCATCCGCACAGTTCTCGGTGTCTGGCCTTTTAGCGGATGGTATCATTTCCGCTGATAGCGCGAGTGCCCACCTTTGTATGCGGGCTGAGGCATTAGTATTTATCCCCTTGTTTTCAGCGAACAGGGATATGAGGGGCTTGTGATCGGTTTCCAGCTCAAATTTGAGGCCAAACAGGTGCTGATGCATTTTCTTTACACCGAACACTCACGCTAATGCCTCTTTCTCAATCATGCTGTAGACCCTCTCAGCCTTAGACAAGCTCCTGGAAGCATAGGCGATAGATTGCAACTTCCCCGCAACGTTAGCTTGTTGTAATACACACCCGACTCCATATGACGACGCATTACATGCTAGCATGAGTCTTTTGCACGGGTTATACAATACAAGCAGCTTGTTGGAGCATAAAATGTTTCTGGCTTTCTCAAAAGCAATGACTTGGTTTTTTACCCATACCCAGTTCTCACCTTTATGCAATAACACATGTAGGGGCTCTAAGAGGGTGCTCAACCCTGGTAGGAAGTTACCAAAATATTTGAGGAGTCCCAGGAACGACCGCAGCTCCGTGACGTTCTGTGGCCTGGGCACGTTCCTGATAGCCTCTGTTTTGGCATCTGTGGGCCGAATGCCGTCTGCCGCGATCTTTCTCCCCAAAAACTCCACTTCTGTTGCCATGATGACGCATTTCAACCTCTTCAGCCGCAGGCCTACGTGATCCAGTCGCTGGAGGACCTCCTCCAGGTTTTGTAGGTGCTCGACGGTGTCCCAACCCGTGACCAATATGTCGTCCTGAAAAACCACTATGTGTGGTACCGACTTGAGTAGGCTCTCCATGTTTCTCTGGAAGATCGCTGCAGCCGACCAAATTCCAAACGGGCATCTGTTGTAGATGAACAGTCCCTTGTGCGTGTTGATGCAGGTGAGGCCCTTCGAAGACACCTCTAGCTCCCGTGTCATGTAGCCTGAAGTCAGGTTGAGCTTGGTGAACGTCTTGCCTCCTGCCAGCGTCGCAAATAGGTCGTCTGCCGTAGGTAGCGGGTATTGGTCCTATAGTGAGAAACGATTAATAGTTACTTTATAATCGCCGCAAATCCTGACCGTGCCATCACTTTTGAGTACTGGAACAATCGGGCTGGCCCACTCGCTGAACTCCACTGGGGGGATGATGCCCTCGCATCGCAACCTGTCCAGCTTGATTTCCACTCTCTCGCTCATCATGTGAGGTACTGCTCGCGCCTTGTGGTGAATGGGTCATGACTCTGGGACCAAATGGATCCGCACCTTCGCTCCGGAAAAGTTTCCAGTGCCTGGCTCAAAAAGGAAAGGAAATTTGTTCAGAACTTGGGTACATGAGGCCTCATCAACATGTGATAGCACTCGGGTGTCATCCCAGTTCCAGCGGATTTTGCCCAGCCAGCTCCTTCCAAGCAGTGTGGGGCCATCGCCCGGAACAATCCAGAGTGGCAGTTCGTGCACCGTGCCCTCGTAGGTGATCTTGACTATGGCACTGCCCATGATAAGCTCTTTGGTGTACGTTCTCAGTTTCGTGTGGATGGGGCTCAGGGCTGGTCTGAATGCCTTGTTGCACCACAGTCTCTCAAACATCTTTTTACTCATGATGGATTGGCTCGGGCCAGTTTCCAGTTCCATGGCTACGGGTAAGCCATTTAATTTTACGTTTAGCATTATAGGTGGACATTTCATCGAAAATGTGTGCACCCCATGTACTTCAGCATCTGCCTCCTCTCTGAGGCTCAAAATTGCTTTCATCCACCATGGACCGATCTTCCTCTGCCACGTGGTGGTTAGCAGGTTTTGCAGAGCTTGCAGCTCGTTTGCAAGCTCATTGGAGGTGCCCCATTGTTCCACAGCTCTTGCAAACATACCCTTTGAAGCGGCATGAATAAGCTGAATGGAAGCCTCCACAACGCTAACAAGGTGTGAATTGCCTTGCATTCATCCTTTGTTGGGGACTCAGTCATCTGGGTCACCGGAGGCCTGCTGGCAGTTGCAGATTCGTGGGTTCTGCCCTGTACATTTCTGCTCGCAAACACAGTTCCAGTAATTTATGAACATTGCTAGCACTTGTGTGCCGAGAGATTTGTTTGGTGTTATCACTGGTGGACATAAACGCCTGTGGTATTGCAATGACCTTACTCAGGGTCGGTGTCTCTACAGTCAAAAGTTTTTGTAGGATGGTCTCGTGGCCAATACCCAGTACAAAAATGTCTCTGAGCATTTGCTCCAGGTAGCCATCAAACTCACATTGTCCTGAAAATCGCCTTAGCTCGGCGACGTAGCTCGCCACTTCCTGACCTTCAGATCGCTGGCATGTGTAGAACCGATACCTCGCCATCAGCACGTTCTCCCTCGGGTTAAGATACTCCCGAACCAGTGTACACAGCTCCTCATATGACTTATCTGTGGGTTTCACCGGAGCCAGAAGATTCTTCATGAGGCTGTAGGTCGGTGCCCCGCAGACTGTGAGGAGGACCGCTCTCCTTTTTGCTGCGCTTCCTTCTCCATCAATCTCGTTGGCTACAAAGTACTGGTCTAGCCGTTCGACATAGGCTTCCCAGTCCTCACCCTCCGAGAACTTCTGCAGGGTGCCCACAGTTTGCTGCATCTTTGCGTTGGATTCGTATATTGTCGCCAGTTATTGTGTTCCTAACACAGATGAGGCTGAACACAGGGAGGTTAAAGTAACAGTGACCTCAATCTTTAATAAGACACTCCAGACTGAGGAACAGGCCTTAGGTGTCAGCTTATATATAGTGCTCCCAAGGGACTTCAGCGGATGCGCTCCCTGGTGGCGGAATATGGGAGTGCATGCTTTACAGATACACAGCAGCTTCTACAACCACAAGGAATATTTTACCCAACAACGGGCCTGCATAATCAATGTGTACCCTTGACCATGATTTGGAGGGCCAAGACTATAAACTTAGCGGCGCCTCCCTGTGTACATTGCTTAACTGCGAGCATGTATTACATCTGTGAATGCAGGACTCTAAGTCCGCATCGATACCGGGCACCACGTGGGGGATCTGGCTATTGCTTTCATCATTACAATGCCTGGGTGGGTATTGTGGAAGTCATTGATGAAGGTGTCTCTGCCCTTCTTGGGGACCACTACTCGATTGCCCCACAGAAGGCAGTCTACCTGCATAGACCATTCATCTTTGCACCACTGCAACGGCTTTATCTCTTCCTGCATTTCCACTGGGACACTGGACCAGCTCCTGTGAAGCACACAGCTTTTGACTAAAGATAATAAGGGGTCCTGGCTTGTCCAGGTTTTGATCTGCCGGGCAGTGACGGGTAATTGCTCACTCTCAAATGCTTCCATAACCATGACTAGATCTGCGGGCTGCGCCATTTCCACCCCCGTGGTCGAAAATGCAGCCTGCTGAGAGCATCGGTGCAGTTTTCTGTGCCTGGCCTGTGGCAGATGGCGTAGTTGTATGCGGTCAACGTGAGCGCCTATCTCTGGATGTGGGCCGATGCGTTGGTATTTATCTCTTTACTCTCGGAGAACAGGGATATAAGTGGCGTATGGTCAGTTTCCAATTCGAATTTTACTCCAAACAGGTATTGATGCATTTTCTTTACCCCATAGACACACGCTAATGCTTCTTTCTCAATCATGCTTTAGGCTTTCTCAGCCTTAGACAGATTCCTGGATGCATAAGCAACCGGTTGCAGTTTCCCAAAATCATTAGCTTGTTGCAATACACAACCAATGCCATATGATGACGCATCACATGCTAGTACCAAACGCTTACATGGATCATACAACACAAGCAATTTGTTTGAGCATAACAATTTTCTCACTTTTACAAAGGCATTTTCTTGGCTTTTGACCTAAACCCATTCATCCCCTTTTCATAGTAAAACATGCAGTGGTTCTAATAGTGTGCTAAGACTCGGTAAGAAGTTACCAAAGTTGTTCAGGAGTCCTAGAAACGACCGCAGCTCCATCACATTCTGCGGCATCGGTGCATTCTCGATTGCCTCCGTCTTCGCGTTGGTGGGCCTGATGCCATCCGCCGCAATCCTCCTTCCCAGGAACTCCACTTCAGGTGCCAGGAAAATGCACTTCAAGCGTTTTAACCTGAGCCCCACGCAGTTGAGTCGACTAAGAACCTCCTCCAGGTTCTGCAGATGCTCGACTGTGTTCCGACCTGTGACTAAGATGTCGTCCTGGAAGACTACGGTGTGCAGGACCAACTTCAGTAAACTTTCCAGGTTTCTCTGGAATATCGCCGCCGCCGATCGGATTCCAAACAGGCATCTGTGAAAAACAAAAAGACCTTTGTGCGTGTTGATGCAGGTGAGGGCCTTCGATGATTCCTCCAGTTCCTGCGTCATGTAGGCTGAAGTCAGATCCAGCTTCGTGAACGTCTTTCCTCCCGCCAGCGTTGCAAATAGGTCATCGGCCTTTGGTAGTGGGTATTGCTCCTGCACGGAGCAACGATTGACAGTTACTTTGTAATCGCCACAGGTTCTGACGGTGCCGTCTCCCTTGAGGACTGGGACGATAGGACTGGCCCACTCGTTGAACTCGATCGGGGAAATGATGCCCTCCCTTTGCAGCCGGTCTAGTTCGATCTCTACCCTTTCTCTCATCATGTACGGTACTGCTCTCGCCTTGTGATGGATGTGTCGCGCCCCCGGAATTAGGTGGATCTGCACTTTTGCTCCTAGGAATTTCCCGATGCCTGGTTCGAACAGCATAGGAAATTTGTTTAAGATCTGGGCACACAAAGTGTCGTAAGTGGGCGATAGCACTCAGATGTCATCCCAGTTCCAGCGTATCTTTCCCAGCCAGCTCCTGCCGAGCAGCATGGGACCATCACCCAGTACCACCCAGAGTGGTAGCTTGTGCACCGCTCCATCGTCGGAGATCTTTACGGTAGCACTGCCGATTACAGGAATCAATTCTTTCGTGTAAGTTCTTAGTTTCGTGCGAACTGGAGTTAAGAATGGCCTTGAGGCCTTGTTGCACCACAACCTTTCGAAAGACTTTTTGCCCATGATGGACTGGCTCATGCCCGCGTCCAGCTCCATTGACACTGGGAGTCCATTTAGTTCAACATGCAGCATTATCGGGGGACAATTCGTGGTGAATGTGTGTACCCCATGTACCTCTGCCTCCTCGATCTGAGGCTCTGGTTCATTGTGATCCTCCGTGGATCTGTCCCCCTCTGCAACATGGTGGTTTGCAGGTTTAACAGGCTTTGCAGCTCACCTGCACACTCGTTGGAGGTGTCCCACTGTTCCACAGCCCTTGCAAACATACTCTTTGAATCGGCATGAATGGAAATGATGATCACCCCCGCAGCACCAACAAGATGTTAATGACCTTGCATTCATCACCCTTGATGGTGGACTCAGACATCTGCGGACGTGTAGCTGCAGGTATGTGTGACCTGCCCTGAACGTTTCAATTCTAAAACAACATCACTTCATTCACAGTACTTGTAGCAGGACTTGTGTGCTGAGAGATTTGCTTCATAGTGTCACTGGTGGCAATGAACACCTGGGCTATCGCTATGGCCTTACTCAAGGTTGGGGTCTCTCCAGTCAAAAGTTTGCGAAGTATGGTTTCGTGGCCAATGTCATGTATGAAAAAGTCTGAGCACGTGCTCCAAATGTCCTTCAAATTTGCAATGTCCTGTAAGGCGTCTTTGCTCGGCAACATAACTCGCCACTTCCTGGCCTTCAGACCTTTTGTAGGTGTAGAACCGTACCTCGCCATCAGAACGCTTTCCGCTTTCCTTCAGGTTCAAATGCTCTCGGACCAGTGTGCACAAATCGTCATATGATTTCTCCGTGGGTTTTGCTGGAGAGAGCAGATTCTTCATGTGGCCATTCGTTGGTGTCCCACAGATAGTGGGGAGGATCGCCCTTCGTTTGGCAGCGCTCTCTTCCCCATCATTTGCCACGAAGTATTGGTCGAGTCACTCCACAAAAGTTTCCCAATCATCTCCCTCTGAGAATTTCTCCAGGATGCCCACTATTCTCTGCATCTTTGGGATCGCTATCTGTATCTCGTCGCCAGTTGTTATGTATGGAGAAAGAGTCAGAATAAACACTGTGAGCTCAAAGTAAAGTGTGACCTTAATCTTTTATTGCAGGTCTCCAGAGTGCCTCTCCAACCTGTGAAGCCTCCTTAAATGCCTGTGCTCCCAAAGGATTATGGGAGCCCTTGGGACTCCAGGGGATGAACCCTCTGGTGGCTGTACAGAGTAAATACAAGTATAAATATATAACAGAGGTTATCCAAATCTCAGCAGCCCGTGTCCTAACTCGCACCAAGTCCCATTTACCTATCACCCCTATGCTCGCTGACCTACATTGGCTCCTGGCTAAGCAATGCCTCGATTTCATAATCCTCATCCTTGTTTACAAATCCCTTCATGGCCTCACCCCTCCCTATCTCTGTAATCTCCTTCAGACTCACAACTCCCCGAGATATTTGCACTCCTCAAATTCTGCCCTCTTGAGCATCCCTGATTATAACTGCTCAACCATCAGCTGCCTGGGCCCCAAGCTCTGCAACTCCCTGCCTAAAGCTCTCCACCTCTCTTTCCTCCTTTAAGACGCTCCTTAAAACCTACCTCTTTGACCACTCTTTTAGTCATCTGCCGTAATTTCTTCTTATGTGGCTCAGTATCAAATTTCTTTTGTCATAACACTCCTGTGATGAGCCTTGGGACGTCTTACTATGTTAAAGGTGCTATATAATTACAAGTGGTTGTTGTTATATAACAGGTAATTGTTGAAAACATAAAAATAAAAGAAATATGTGTATGAGTAGGGCATACAGCCCCTTGAGCCAGCTCCGCGATTCAATAAGACCATTGCTGATCTGATCTTGGCAGCTTTTAAAAACTTATCGTAGAATAATACTGTTGTGTCCTTACACACTACAGCAAATCAACATGAGGCACATACTGGAGACAAGCTCACTCTGTGACCTGTACCTTTATTCACAGGACCAAGGAGTGATGACCCTGCGTGGGACCTCCCTTTATATACCTGGCTGACCGGGTGAGGAGTGTCTCTCACAAGTTCACCCCCTGTGGTCAAGGTGTGCATTTCTCAGGTGTATACAGTGTACAGTGTTGTTACATGAAGGTTACAGTTTTGTGAAGGTTACAAACATGACAAATACAGCATAGGAAGAGGCCATTCTGCTCATCGGGCTTGTGCTGACTCTTTGGTAAAGGTATCTAATTATTCACACTCCCCTGCTCATGCCCCATCGCCCTATAAATGTTTCCACTTTCACAATTCAATCTACGTCCACTACCCTTTCAAGCAGTACATTCCAGATCACAACAACTTGCTGTGTAAGCATGGTGTACTCATGTCGCTTTTCGCTGCTTTACAATCACCTTAAACCTGTGTCCTCTGGTTAATGACCCTTCTGCCACTGAAAACAGTTTCTTTTTATTTACTCTATCAAAACCATTCATGATTTTGAACACCTCCATCAAGTCTCCTATTAACATTGTCTGCTCTAAGGAGAACAACCCCAGCTTCTCCATTCTCTCCACAAAACAGATAAGGTGATTGGCAAAAGAACCAGAGGTGACATGAGGAAAAACTTGTTTCTGCAACGAGTGGTTATGGTTTGAAATGCTAACTGGATTGCTCTTCGAAAAAACCAGCACAGACTCGATGAGCTGAATTGTCTTCTGTGCTATAATAAGAACGTAAGAATTAGGAACAGGATTAGGCCATCTAGCCCCTCGAGTGTGCTCCGCCATTCAACAAGATCATGGCTGATCTGGCCATGGACTCAGCTCCACTTACCCGCCCGCTCCCCATAACCCTTAATTCCCTTATTGGTTAAAAATCTATCTATCTGTGATTTGAATACATTCAATGAGCTAGTCTCAACTGCTTCCTTGGACAGAGAATTCCACAGATTCACAACCCTCTGGGAGAAGAAATTCCTTCTCAACTCGGTTTTAAATTGGCTCCCCCATATTTTGAGGCTGTGCCCCCTAGTTCTAGTCTCCCCGACCAGTGGAAACAACCTCTCCGTCTCTATCTTGTCTATCCCTTTCATTATTTTAAATGTTTCTATAAGATCGCCCCTCATCCTTCTGAACTCCAACGAGTAAAGATCCAGTCTACTCAATTAATTCATGAAGGGGAAAATCAGGTTTAACTAATTGTGAAGACCGAAACAAAATAATTGTTTAAGGTCTCAGCCATTTCCACATTTCCCATTATTAAATCCCCCTTCTCATCTTCTAAGGGACCAACATTTACTTTAGTCACTCTTTTTTGTTTTATATATCGGTAAAAGCTTTTACTATCTGTTTTTATGTTTTGCGCAAGTTTACTTTCATAATCTATCTTTACTTTCTTTATTGCTTTCTTAGTCATTCTTTGCTGTCGTTTAAAATGTTCTCAATCTTCTCGTTTCCCACTAAGCTTGGCCACCTTATACGCATTGATTTTTAATTTGATACTCTCCTTTATTTCCTTGGTTATCCACGACTGGTTATCCCTTCTCTTACCGCCCTTCTTTTTCACTGGAATATATTTTTGTTGAGCACTATGAAAGAGCTCCTTAAAAGTCCTCCACTGTTCCTCAATTGTGCCACCGTTTAGTCTGTGTTTCCAGTCTACTTTAGCCAACTCTGCCCTCATCCCATTGTAGTCCCCTTTGTTTAAGCATAGTACGCTCGTTTGAGACACTACTTCCTCACCCTCAATCTGTATTACAAATTCAACCATACTGTGATCACTCATTCTGAGAGGATCTTTTACTAGGAGATCGTTTATTATTCCTGTCTCATTACACAGGACCAGATCTAAGATAGCTTGCTTCCTTGTAGGTAACATACTGTTCTAAGAAACAATCCCGTATGCATTTTATGAATTCCTCCTCAAGGCTACCCCGTGCGATTTGATTTGACCAATCAATATGTAGGTTAAAATCCCCCATGATTACTGCCGTTCCTTTTTCACATGCATCCATTATTCCCTTGATTATTGTCCACCCCACCATAAAGTTATTATTTGGGGGCCTATAAACTACACCCACCAGTGACTTTTTCCCCTTATTATCTCTAATTTCCACCCACAATGATTCAACATTTTGTTCATTAAAGCCAATATCATCTCTCACAACTGCCCTGATATCATCCTTTATTAACAGAGCTACCCCACCTCCTTTCCCTTCTTGTCTATCTTTCCGAATTGTCAGATACTCCTGTATGTTTAATTCCTAGTCTTGGCCACCCTACAACCACGTTTCTGTAATGGCCACCAAATCATACCCATTTGTAATGATTTATGCCGTCAACTCATTTACTTTATTTCGAATGCTGCATGCGTTTAGGTAGAATGTTTTAATACTAGTTTTTAAACCATGATTTCTAGTTTTGACCCCTCCTGCAGCCCCTTTATATTCATACATATTGTCCCTTCCTATCACCTTGTGGTTTACACTTACCCCAGTGCTACTCTGCTCTGTTGCCTCCTGCCTTTTGCATTCTTTCTTGGGGTCCTGTTCATCTGAGCTCTCACCCACTCTAACTAGCTCAGAGTCCTCTCCTGGGTTCCGAATACTCCTCGCATTGAGGCACCAAGCTTTCATGCTTGCCTTTTTATTACACTTTGACCCTTTAGAATTTTGCTGTAAAGTGGCCCTTTTTGTTTTTTGCCTTGGATTTCTCTGCCCTCCACTTTTACTCATCTCATTTCTGTCTTTTGCTTCTGTCTCCATTTTGTTTCCCTCTATCACCCTCATTGGTTCCCATCCCCCTGCCATATTAGTTTAACTCCTCCCCAACAGCACTAGCAAACACTCCCCCTAGAATATTGATTCCGGTCCTGCCCAGGTGCAGACCATCCAGTTTGTACTGGTCCCACCTCCCCCAGAACCGGTTCCAATGCCCCAGGAATTTGAATCCCTCCCTGCTGCACCACTGCTCAAGCCACGTATTCATCTGAGCTATCCTGTGATTCCTACTCTGACTAGCAATCCCTAGATTACTACTTTTGAGGTCCTACGTTTTAATTTAGCTCCTAGCTCCTTAAATTCGTCTCGTAAGACCTCATCCCTTTTTTTACCTATATCGTTGGTACCAATATGCACCACGACAATTGGCTGTTCACCCTCCCCTTTCAGAATGTCCTGCACCCGCTCCGAGACATCCTTGACCCTTGCACCAGGGAGGCAACATACCATCCTGGAGTCTCGGTTGTGGCCGCAGAAACGCCTATCTATTCCCCTTACAATTGAATCCCCTATCACTATAGCTCTCCCACTCTTTTTCCTGCCCTCCTGTGCCGCAGAGCCAGCTACGGTGCCATGAACTTGGCTGCTGCTGCCCTCCCCTGATGAGTCATCCTCCTCAACAGCACTCAAAGAAGTGTATCTGTTTTGCATGGGGATGACCGCAGAGGCCCCCTGCACTACCTTCCTTGCACTGCTCTTCCTGCTGGTCTTCCATTCCCTATCTGGCAGTGGACCCTTCACCTGCGGTAAGACCAACTCGCTACATGTGCTACTCACGTCATTCTCAGCATCATGGATGCTCCAGAGTGAATCTACCCTCAGCTCCAAATTCTGCAACGCGGACTGTCAGGAGCTGGAGGCGGATACACTTCCCGCACACGTAGTCGTCAGGGACACCGGAAGTGCCCGAGTTCCCACATGGTACAGGAGGAGCATATCATGTGACCGAGCTCTCCTGCCATGACTTAACCCTTAGATACACTTAAATTGGCAACAACAATGCTAAAGTTTACTCACTGTTATAGAAAAGAAAAAAGAAAAACTACTCACCAATCACCAGCCAATCACTTACCCCCTTGGCTGTGACGTCACCTTTCTATTTCTTTCTACTTCTTTTTTGCCTTCTCCCTGTAGCTGCACTGACTAGCCTCCTCCTCGACGCTGCCCGAACTCCTGGCCTTTTTATAGGCCTCCGACCCCGGACTGTTGCCTCCTCCTCAACGCTGCCCGAACTCCTGAACTCTATAATTCTATAAGTCCCTCATCCCTGGTACCTTTCTAGTAAATCTCTCTGCACCCTCTCCAAGGCCTTGGAATCCTTCCTAAAGTGTGGTGCCTAGAATTGAGCACAATACTCCAGGTGATGCCTAACCAGTGCTTTATACATTCCTTGCTTTTGTACTCTATGCCTCTAATAATAAAGCCAAGGATCCCAAAGGCTTTTTAAACAGTCTTCTCAACTTCTCCTGCCACTGTCAAATATTTGTGTACATACACCCCAGGTCTCTCTGTCCTGCACTCCCTTTAAAATTATACCATTTAGTTAATACAGGTGCAGCGCCTAAAATCCGGAACCCTCGGGACCGAGGCCATTCTGGATTCCGGGCTTTTCAGGATTTTCGATTTGTTTTCTGACATCACGAATCCAGAAACACCCGAGCCCAGGTTCGGGTATTTCCAAATTTCGGAATGTCAGAAAGGGGTGCGGGGGGGGATTCCCGCTGAAGAGCTGTTCGGGCCGTCTGGCCCCGCCGAGGATGTCGTCGGGCAGGGCCCTGCCAAGGTTGTTGTCGGTCGGGTGGGCCGCCACCGAGGTGGTGTTCGGGCGGGCCAGCGAAGAGGCCCCAAGGTAAGGGTAGCAGCGGCGAGGTGAGTGGGGCAATGCGAGGCCCGAGGTCAGCAGGATTGTCGGGTGCAGATTCCGGAACATTTTACGGATTCCAGACGACCCTGGCACTGATCGTCCCATAACATTCCAGATTCCGAAACTCTGGATTTTGGACGCTGCACCTGTATTGCCTTTCTTCAATCTTCCAAAATGTATCACTTCACATTTCTCTGCGTTAAGTTTCATCTGCCAAGTGTCTGCCATTTCACCAGTCTGTCTATGTCCTTCTGAAGTCTCTTACTATCCTCCTCATTATTTACTACATTTCAGAGTTTCGTGTCATCTGCAAACTTTGAAATGATGCCCTGTACACCCAAGTCAATGTCAATAATATATATCATGAAAATCAGTGGTCTTAATACCATCCCCTGGGGAGCACCATTGTATACTTCCCTCCAGTCTGAAGAACAACCATTCACCACTACTCTCTGCTTTTTGTACCTTAGCCAAATTTATATCCATGCTGCTACTGCCCCTTTAATCCCATGGCACCGATTTTCAGCAAGGCCTCCATCTGCCTAAGTGCCGCCGAGGTATCGGATGGTACTTTGGGCGGGATATTCATGAAGAAGATCCCTCGAAGGTCTATGGGTGGCAAATGGAGCACGTACGCCACTAATCTGGGCGGCAGGCGCCTGCCGCCCAAGTGCGACTGAGGATGGAATCGGGCCCACGGAGGGTCGAAGACCTGAAAAAAAACAAACAACAGCAAAAAATTTAAAAAGTATCCGAAGATCTTCAGGAGACCCCATCCAGGTAAGTCGCTGTTGAAAAAAATTATTAAAATGTTCACTTACCTTTTTTTCAGGTTCTTCACACTCACCATCAGGGACAAACTAGCCTGCAGTCAGCAGTCCAGCCCCGTTCTGCCGCCCACAGGAATCTGGGAGCTCAGCAGGCAGGAAGTCAGTTGCGCCACTCGGCCACCTACTGACATCAGCAGGCGGTTCCCAGCGGCTCTCCCCTCCCGCCCGCTCCAGACCACCTCGAAAGTGGCACAGGGCAGATTTTTAGGAGAAATGTCGGCGGCTGTGGGCGGTGAGGTGCTGAAACTCGGCCCCCATGGGCTTTAATTTCACTAACAAGTCTATTATGTGGTACTTAGTCAAACGGTTTTTGTCAAACACCTCTCAACCCTCTCTGTTCCTTCATCAAAGAACTCGATCAAGTCAAACACAATTTGCCTTTAACAAATCCATGTGGACTTTCAAATATTAGCGCATACTTTTTCAAATGCCAATTAATTTTGTCTCGGATTATTGTCTCTGTTTCCCATCACTGACATTAGGATGACTGGCCCGTAGTTGCCAGGTTTATTCCTCTACATTTTTTTTAAATCAGGGCCTAACATTTACAATCCTCCAGTCCTCTGGCACCACCCCCATATCCAAGGAGGATTGGAATATTGTGGTCAAAGCCTCTGCAATTTCCACCCCATCTTCCCTCAGTAACTCACATCCACACCAGGTGACTTTTCTACTTTGAGGACTGCCAACCTTTTAAGTCCTTATCTATTTTTTTTCGATACAATAGCGCCATGACTTCCTGTTACATTAGCAGCATCTTCTTCTCGAGTGAAGACAATGCAAAGTTTTCATTAATACCTCAACCATGCTCTCTGCCTCCACAAGAAGATCTCCTTTTTGGTCCCTAATCAGCCCCATCATTCCTTTGACTACCTATCTTTACAATTCACATGTTTATAAATTATATTTTTTTGTTCCCTTTTATGTTAGCCACTAATCTATTCTCATATTCTCTTATTCCTGTTTTGAGATCTCCGCTGTGCTTTCTATATTCAGCTTGTTTCTCTACTGCTTATTAACCTTACAAATGTCATAAGCCTCCTTTTTCTGTCTCGTTTTAACCTATATATTTTTATGGAGTAACTATTTGTACTAAGTTTCCCTTCTGCGCTTGTGCCCCCTGACGTAGACACAGAAGCAAGAGTTAGGACAAATATCACCGACCTCGCCCCCTCCCGCTGCAGTACAATTCCCACTAACCCTTTTCTGCGCATGCGTCCAACACCACGTTGCCTCCGATCCATCCAGCAGCAGCCAAGCCTCCGGGTGAGAAAGAGAGAGAGAGAGGGGGAGAGAGAGAAAGAGCCTGGGGGTGGGGGGGGGGGGGGGTGAGAGAGCTTAGAGGGAGAGAGAGAGAGAGAGAGAGAAAGCTTAGGGGGAAAGAGAGCTTGGGGGGTTGGGGGGGGAAGAGAGAGAGAGCTGGGGGGAGAGAGAGAGAGAGAGAGAGATTGGGTGGCAAGGGGTGGGGGAAGAAAGAAAGAGAGCGCCTGGGGTACAGAGAGCGCCTGGGGGGGGGGGGGGAGGGGGGGAGTGCGAGCGAGCTTGAGAAGACGGATCATGTTCTTCCAACCCCCTAGTGCGTGCAAGCTCGGTGCGTGTGTTACAAGGGACATCGTTGGGGTGGATGAAATCCAGAAGTCACGACACTGCCACTGTTCACTTCATACCCAATAAACATGTTAACAATCTGCAAACAATGCCCCATCTATGGGGCAGGGGGGTGGTGGGTAAGGTCTTGCACTTGGGTAAACGACTTCGGCTGTGGGAGGCAGCACATGTGCTGGGGTAAAGGTCTTCAACTGGGGGAGGGATGTACTTACACTGGGGTTATGAACTTTGGCTAGAACTTGGTGGCTTTTGGGGAGATCTATCTTCTGTGGCTTCTGAAGTCAAAAACAATCAAATTACAAACTGGAAATTCATTCAGAACTTGTTCGGTTACACATTCCAGAGAAACTTCAGGGTGTGGCTTATCCTCCAAGGTGACCAATCAACAATAGGTCCTGTGAAAATGGAGAGTCAATCAGAGAAATGGCAGCCTTTCAGTTATTACAAATAGACGCAGCCATATTTTTAGTCACCCAGTGGGCTCTAGCTTTGGATGCCCTACCATTCCCCCTCTGTTCCTAAATCATTTCCTCCTTGAAGGCCTCCCATTGTTCCATTTTTTTTCTAACAATTTTTGATTCCAATCCATCTGAGCCAGATTCCTTGTCAACTCACCAAAGTTAACCCTTCTCAGTTAAATATTTTCATGCTTGGTTGTGCCTTGTCCTTTTCCATAACTATTCTAAACCTGAAAATATTATGCCCGCTGTTTCCAAAATGCTCTCCCATTGAAAATGCTCCACTTCATTCTCAGCACTGCTTCCGTCCTTGTTGGGCTGGAAACACATTGATCTCTGTATTTCATGTCTTCTGTAATATATACTGTAATTTTAATCTCTGCTATACTGTGCATATTAATCTCCATATATTGTGCATGAGATTGTCTATATAATATGAACTATGTGTGTATTAATCACTACATAATATGTACTATGTGCATTAAGCTCTATATTTCCATATTTAAAAAATGCATACTGTCATTATGATGCACTCTTATTTGTGTTCATTTGGAGAGCAGCATTAAATGGCTTCGCTCTGGTAAATGGAACATAAAACAACAGGAGTATCTGAAGGGAGTGTCTCAGCACATCAGTCAGTTCTGTTTTTTACTCTGTTAAACAAGCATGCTAGAACCAGAGAGCAGGATCCCCAGAGACCTCATTTTTTATTTGTTTTTAGAGATATAAGTGGGAGCAGCCAGAGGCAACTCTAACAAGCACAGATGACTCATCTATTTGACCCTGGTGGTTGTTAGGAGCATAGAACGGCTTGGAAAAAGTGTATGGAGATACCAAAAGGCAGAAGATTCCTATCAGTCTACTGCATGTTGCTATAACCCTGGTTCAGCAAGAAATTGCTGGTCCTGCATTTGAAGTTCTATCTGCAAGAGACAGAGTTAAAGGGAAAGGCATTGCTTCCAGAACAAGAGAAGCAGCCTCTGAAATACCAGCAGTCATATTCTGTGCAGTCTTTGTGGATAGAGGCCAGATATGGAGGTTCAACTGCCGCAGCTCTCATGCCCCTACCATAAATAACAAAGCCAAGATTAAGCACTGTCATGTATTCAACTGTCATTGTAACCCATGTATAAGCTGACCGAAGTTGTATACCTTGAGAACACTGACCACAGGGGACGAACTTGAGGGAGACACTCCTAACCTGGACTTTCCAGTATAAAAGGGGAAGCTCCACCCACCATCTGCCTCTTGAGGTCTTGGTAATAAAGGTAACTGGTCACATAGTGACCTTCTCTCATGTATAGACCTCGTGTGCATTTATACTGTATAGTAAGGACATATTATTGGCGACGAGAAACTGGGATTTAAACCATGCGAGTATGGCCACTAGCAGCACAGAAGAGAGGTACTGTGTTGGTGATGATTGGGATGACTTTATTGAGAGACTACAGCAAAGTTTTGTCACTATGGAATGGTTGGGACAAGATTCAGCCGACAAACACAGGGCTCATCTCCTGACGGTTTATGGATCCAGAATGTATTCCCTGATGAAGGACCTTCTAGCACCAGAGAAGCCGACGGACAAGACGTTCGAAGAGCTCAATAAGTTGATCGGGGAACACCTTAACCGGCGAGCAGCATGCACATGGCGAGACACCGGTTTTACACGCACCAGCGGCGAGAAGGGCAAAGTGTTCCAGACTTCGTGACAGATCTCAGGCGACTGGCGAGCCTATGTAAGTTCCCAGATGCATGCAGAGCGGAGATGCTGCGACACTTTTTTATTGAGGGCATCGGGCACGCTGGGGTTTTCAGGAAACTGATTGAGACCAAAGACTTGACCTTGGAAGCGGCGGCTATGAAAACCTAGACAATTATCTCAGGGGAGGAAGAGACCAGAATGATTTATAGCAAAAAGCTTGGCTTAAATGCAGCAAACGACCAGGGAGTCAACATTGTTAACGCGGCACACAGTTATCTAGGCAGACAAGGGCAGTCGAACCCAAAGGGGGAATTTAACAGAGACAATGGCTAGCTGAACGGTGATTCATGCCATCGCAATGGACAATGCGGCCAGTAATGGGGCCATCAACACCTGTCAATGGTGCACTTAAGGACAGTTACAGAGACAGTCAGAGACGATCGACTGTAATGGACCTTTTGTTTCCAACAACGGGGCCTCCAGCTCATGCTGGAGGTTTGGAGGCAAACACCCAGCCAGAGCTTGCAGTTATAGGCAATATACCTGCAGAAACTGCAACGTCAGCAGTCACTTGGCGCGTATGTGCAGGAAGCCTGCAGCCAGGTTGATGTACGAGGAGGACGGGCCCGATGTAAGCCCTACGAGGCCAAATGAATACTGGGGGAAATCGCTGGAAGCTGAAGTTCAGCGAGTTCATGTGGAGCACATATACAGTTCATATACCAGTACGCCACGGATAATGGTGAAAGTGCTCCTCAATGGCATTCCAGTATTAATGGAGCTAGACACGGGGGCCAGCCAGTCCCTGATGAGTAGAAAGCAGTTCGAAAGGTTGTGGGTGTCCAAGGCCAGGAGGCCAAAATTATTGCCGATTGACGCACTGCTACGGACAAATACAAAGGAGATCATTCCGGTGCTAGGCAGCGCCACGGTAGTCGTGACCTACAAAGATTCGGAGAACAGGTTGCCACTCTGGATTGTCCCAGGGGACGATCCCGCACTACTGGGGAGGAGTTGGCTTGCTGTCATGAACTGGAAATGGGGCGATGTCAATGCAATTTCTTCTATGGAGCGAGTATCATGCTCACAGGTTCTAGACAAAGTTGACTCATTATTCAACCTGGCATCAGCACTTTCATGGGGACCAAGGTAGTGATTCACATAAACCCGAACGCCAGGCCAGTACACCACAAGGCCAGAGCGGTGCCGTACGTGATGCGGGAAAAGATAGAATGTGAATTGGACCGCCTGCTGTGGGAAGGCATCACCTCACCAGTCGAATTCAGTGACTGGGCGAGCCCAATCGTGCCGGTGCTCAAGGCAGATGGGTCGGTCAGGATATGTGGCGATTACAAGGCCACCATCAATCGCGTGTCACTCCAAGACCAGTACCCGCTACCGAGAGCGGAGGACCTCTTTACCACGCTATCCGGTGGCAAACCTTTTTCAAAATTGGACCTGACCTCAGCTTACATGACCCAGGAGCTGGCGAGTGAGTCGAAGAAGCTGACCACCATCACGACACACAAAGGTTTGTTTGAGTATAACAGATGTCTGTTCGGCCGCCGCGATCTTTCAGCGAAATATGGACAGCCTCCTCAAGTCGATTCCAAGGACGGTGGTTTTTCAAGACAATATTTTCATCACGGGTCGCGATACTGAAGAACACTCCACAACCTGGAGGAGGTGCTACGCAGACTGGACCGGGTAGGGCTGCAACTGAAAAAGGCGTAGTGCGTCTTCTTAGCTCCAGAGGCAGAATTCCTGGGGAGGACGGTAGCAGCAGACGGGATCAGACCTACTGCGTCCAAAACGAAAGCGATCCAGAGGGCACCCAGACCCCGTAACACGACGGAGCTGTGTTCGTTTCTGGGGCTCCTGAACTATTTTGGCAACTTTCTTCCCAAATTGAGCACGCTGTTAGAGCCGCTACACATGCTCCTATGCAAAGGTCGCAATTGGGTCTGGGGGGACAGCCAGGAAAGGGCTTTTGATATAGCACGCAATTTGTTATGCTCCAACAAACTGTTAACGTTATAGGACCAGTGTAAGAAACGAGTTTTAATGTGTGATGCGCCGTCCTATGGGGTCGGGTGTGTGTTGCAGCATGTGAATGCCAATGGTCAGTTACAGCCGGTAAGCTTATGCCTCCAGAAGTCTGTCCCGGGCAGAAAGGGGCTACGGGATGGTAGAAAAGAAAGCGCTAGCATGTATATATGCAGTAAAAAAAAAATGCACCAGTACCTATTTGGCAGGAAATTTGAGCTGGAGACAGATCACA